>NC_092722.1:104934089-105249229 GCF_047496885.1 Scyliorhinus torazame
AGGACTTTGGCAAGGTCTGGGGGCACTTTTGTGGGGTGGTCCGGCGATCGCGGGCCGGCCAAAGGGGTGGCATTATCTCGCAGGCCGGGTCTGTGCCCGGCAGGCACCATGGTGCACAGCGTGGCCACGGCAATGGATGCTAGCCCCCAGCCAAACAGACTATCGGTGGCCGTTTTGCGCCGAATCTTCGGGCTTAAAACACCACCGTTCCCATGCTGGCATGGGGTCATTGCCTCACAATCGGAAAATCCAACCCCTTATTTCATCATAGAATCATAGAATCATCATAGAATTTACAGTGCAGAAGGAGGCCATTCTGCCCAGCGAATCTGCACTGGCTCTTTGAAAGAGCACCCTACCCAAGCCCACACCTCCACCCTATTCCCATAGCCCAGTAACCCCACCCAACACTAAGGGCAATTTAACATGACCAATCCACCTCACCTGCACATCTTTGGACTGTGAGGAAACCGGAGCACCCGGAGGAAACCCATGTAGACACAGGGAGAACGTGCAGACACCACACAGACAGTGACCCAAGCCGGGAATCGAACCTTGGACCCTGAAGCTGCAAGGCAACAGTGTTAACCACTGTGCTACCGGGCTGCCCTATTAATGCAACTGGGTGCTTTGCACCATATTCCAAGGCGGGGCACACCCGATGGAGAATAGTCCACCCATCCTATCCAGGTGCCAGATTGAAAATGCGCCCAACGTCACTGACCTATATTGAATAAAGAAGGTGGACCACCTGAGAACGAAGATGGATGTCTGGGAGCTCGCGGCGATCAGAAGATGGATGTCCTGAGAACAAAGGTGGGTCTCCAGGAAAATTCTAAGTCTGGAAGACAGATCCTCTTCAGGATGCCGAACCTGGAAGGTACTCCTGTAGAGACCCCCTCCCCACCCCCACTTCTGTGGTATTCCGGGATCCAGGGTTGCTGCCGGCCCCCATCCTGAACTCCAGCTGCCACACCAAACATTGTTCAGGTAACTCCCAACATCTGCACACAACCTTGTACCGGATGTGGTTCACAACGACATGTTTTCCCGCTGGCGCCAAGGCGAACCAGGTGGGGTGGGTGTGTGGAATTCATGATATATTGTTTCTCAGCAAGGGTTATTAGTTTGTATGAAATCTATAATATCCTGGTGAAGCAAAGGACATAAGTTTGAATGGAATCTGTAATAAACTGGTTCTTAGTGAATGGCACGGGTCTGTGGAGACAGAATGATGGAAGCAGCCGTAACAAGAGTGCCCTTTTCTGTAAACTACCATAACCTCCAAGTCAGGAAAGGAGATAAGTATGCAAAAGAAGGATTAAAGGTGCTAGTGTTTCTATTGATCCATTTGCCCTGTTTTCTATTGGCTGGAATTACTGTCCTTTCATTGGTCTAAAATGAAAGTTTAATTGTGATATTATTGGTGTGTGACATGCAAATGAAGGATTAGAATGCATCTGTAAATTCTCTTGGTTAATCAAGCTATAAATGTTTCTGCTTCGCTGGACTCAGATAGAACAATGCAGTGAACCCCACTGGTTTGGTCTCCGTGTGCGCATGTTAATAAAAATTGATCAAAGAGTGCTCCTGTGTGTGCCTTGTATTACTTTGACAATAATTAGATGTTTCACCGAGATGCCTAACCCCTGGAGTGCTGGACACGGATACTAAGCGTAGTGCCTCACCAATCAACAACTCGGAGACCGCGCTGCCAGATTTCGGCATTACGAGGTTGTGATAAAAGAAACGCACATGTTTACCTGTGTGACACTACCAGGGTAAGTCATCGTTGGTTTAAAGGGAGGTTTGAGTCCCCCTTGGGGTTTGAGTCGCCTGTAAGAACTGGGGTTCGAGTCCCCAACTCTTAGTAGGGCTCAAGTCCCTAGCTGATGAGGCAAGGCCAGCAAGGTGCGAGTCCTTCGCTGAGAAGACACGGTTAGCAGGGTTCAAGTCCCTGGCTATTTGATCAAAGTTAACTTGAAAGCCAGCTGGCAAGGTAAGATCTGAACTTTTACCATGGGAAGCGTGTCGACCAAGATACCCACAAAAGAAACCAGAACAAAAGCTTATCGATAAGATGATTAAATCCGATTTGAACTTTACTGATTGTTGAAATTTTCCTGCGTGGGGGACACCCCGAATTTGCACAATGTTTAGAGCATCAATCACCGTTTCGATGCAATTTGAACTTTTCAACACTTGAGCTAAAAAAAAACAAGTCAGATTTCTCTCAGGCAACGTCGGAAATTGAAATCAGTTCAAAGGAAAAAAATTTGGGCAGAATAAAAGTAATAGAACGATATAAGTTTTTAGATTATATGTAGGGACGCAATGGCATTCCAAGTTGCTCTGCCACTCTCCGCCCCTTTAGGTTCTGGAGGAAAATTAACCATTTCAGCAAGCATAGTCTGGAGGCAATTTGTACAATCGTAAGAATGGTTTTAAATCCACGAAGAATAGCAAATAGCTATAAAATCAATCATTGGAAATTGACTTGAATGGAATAAAATAAATAAAGGTTTTATGATGAAGGCGAATGGAGGATCTAGTTTAATACTCTTTAAGAATCTGTAGATGTGAGAGAAAGGTAACAGTTGACTGTGATGTTTGCGAGCTGTGAGAATCTGTGTGTTTAGTTTGTTTTATGTGGATGTTCTAAGGTTTATCTTCTGGGAAGTAATCTTGAGTTTAGAATTTGGAAATTTAGAAACCACAAAGACGTTAAGCGATTTAATTTTGGTCAAAGCACTGAAGTGCTAGCCTCCTTGGTTTGTGAGTGTGGTGATATTTGTGTGCCATATGACATTGTGATTTAAAGATCATAATTTAAGTGGTTTGTGTTAAATAGCTATCAAACTGAAATGTAATTAACAAATCTTTCTTTTGAAAAGTTGTCATGCGAGAGTGCCTTTAAGAACTGGATGTTTAAGCAATGTACCTTTAAGAAAACTGATGTCATAGAGTGGGTAGAACTCAGCTCAGTTAAGCCATTTTGCACGTTTTTAGTTTCAGTTTGAAACGTGCCTGGCTGGTTTTGCTGAGAGCAGCTAAAAAGTGCCTGGCTGGTTTTGCTGAGAGCAGTTTAAAAGTAGAAAGCCAGTTTAAGACAGCAGCTTGGGTGTGTGTGTGTTTCCAGAGAGTTTGCAGGAAGAAAGCAAAGTGCTGGAGCTGAAGTCACCCAAGCTAATATGTCTCTGCCATTCTACAGAAAATATATATATCCTTTAACCTGATGTGATACTGTTTAAAGGTGTTAAGTCTCTTGGAAGTTTGAAGGAACATTTTAAGGAGTTATTTACTGTTGCAATATTTTCAGAGTGACCAATCCGTTGTTGGATTGATCTCGAGTTAAAACTTCTTGTCAGGTTAAAAAAAAGAATTATTCCTGACACAACTGACATAAGAAAAAAGATTTTTAAAATTCTGAGATGGAAAAAGTTAAAAAGAGTGTAAAAATGGCGAAGAAAAGCGTGTCTTCTGATCAGGATTCTCGTTAGGTCGAAATAAAGAGAGATGGTGACGTAATGACGTCCAGTTGAAAACTTTCACTCCACCTTTAATGAGCAGAGAATTACCCTTTGCCTGTTAACAGCTGAAGATGTATTTATATTTTTACAGGAATTGGGAATTGCAAATTTTAAGTTTGAACTGTCATATATGCTCAGATTAATGAACCCATTTTGCCCCAAGCAGAATGGATCTTTTGTGTTTTCCTCTAGAGGTAACTGCTAGTGGAACAAGAATTGCAGTAGCTTCAGGAATTTGAGAATTTATTCGATAGAGTGATAGCATCATAGAATCACAACAGTGCAGAAAGAGGCCATTTGCCTTTCGGTCTGCACCAATCCTCAGGGGGAACGCCCTGCCGAGGCCCACTATCCCTATATATATACCCACCTAACCTACACATCCTTAGATGATAGCCAACATACCTACCCTGTATATCTCGGAAATCCATATAGAACACCCCTTATTACTTGAATGGTGGTTATGGGTTACAATAGTTAAGGTTGAAGGAAGCTAGACAGCTAAAATCCAGGATCCTGGTTGTGCAAACACCAAAAGGCCCGGGCCAAAAGAAAAAAAAATCAGCGTGTCCTGTTGATGAGGATGTATGTGATTATGTTGAACGCACCCGTTCTGTATTTACTAAGTGTTCTGGAATTGCTACAGACGCCGGTATGTCAGCACTCGTCAATGCCCTTGTCCAGGGGTTGCAGCCTGATATTAAGAAAATGTTTACACTGACTTGTGTTGGTTGGGAGGGTAAGCAAAACCTGCCTGAAATCATTCGTGCACTACAACACTATGAGCGGCAGCTCCAGTATCAGAAACCTAAACGAGCAAACAAAGATGCCGACAAGATCCTGTATGCCTGTCCACCCAGACCTGGTGGACAGCAACTGTGGTGGACTCGGAATGGTAGACGTGGGAGAGGTAGGCAAGCAGGCCGGGGAGGGAATAATGGTGCTTGTCATACATGTGGTCTCCAGGGCACTGGTCCCGGAATTGCTCTCAGAAGCAGCAACAGCCAACCCCCGCTGTCATGTCGCCCCCGCCTCCACCACCTCCAACTTCCTAGACTGTTCCTATACTATGAACAACCCCTTTGGTCCACCAGGACCCTCCCAATAGGGATGCCACACCCGTCAAAAACCTGTAATTACTGCTGGAACCTATTATACTATTGGTAATCAATGGAACTTTCTCATTGATACTGGCACCACTTCACGATTCGTACAGATGAGGCTCCTAGCATTCGCCTTTCACACCTAACTGTTGATGTTGTCGGAGTAATGGGCCAACCACTGTCTCTACCTCTATCGGAAAAGGTTCCGCTCTCCCTCACAGGACAATCTGGTGAACACCGATTCCTCCTCGGCTCTGATGTTACCAACAATCTCCTAGGTCATGACCTCCTCTGCAAACTAGGATGCATACTCGTTTGTTCCACCGAAGGTGTCCACCTCAAAGCCCCAGGTCAACTTGTCCAACAGTCTGTGCTTTACTACAGGTCGCTGAACACTCCTGTCAACCCCATGTGTGGTGGTGAAACTTTGATAAAGTCAACCTTTTGTCCTGCCTGCGAAATATATTCCCTCATCTACTGACTGATGAGCAGTTCAAGAGACCCTAGGTGACTGTTGTCTCTGCCGAGAAGACTGGCATGACCATCTCCACTGCACAGCCCATTACTCGGCGGATGGCTCCGACCTTCAGTATGACCGAGAGGTATCCGCCCACTTGGGTGAGTGTTATGTTCTTACTATCACCTCCCTTTGTGTTGGCCCTAGGGCCTCACCGCCTCTGTCATCCTATCGCCCTCTGCTGCGCCCCTTTTTCAAGCTCCGCCAAATGTAGCCCCACATGTCACCCTTTCCGTGACTCGCTGTTCCCAGGCCAAGGTTCTTGGCCCTATGGTTTCTCGACTCCAACAGGAGAACCGAAAATTAAGTTTGAATGGATGGAAGGGGTATCGGCTATTTATGAGAAGGCTGTACGGCTCCATTTTGCTTTCTCTCTATTATCAGGCTGCCACCCCTACTCCGTCTGTTACTTCAATGCTGATTTGTCACATGTTATTCATTTACAGTCCACTGCACCGCATTCTAAACAGGATGTGTGGGTACAAGCCAAATGCATTCAGCGCTCTGATGGCCTTTTGTGTTCCCCGGAAGGGCGAGCTGTCGCCCCTATATCACTCCTGCCCTGGTTTGCCCGCATGCTACATGAATTTACTCATGCGGGCAAAGGGGGGATCATAAGGGTGGCACAGCAGGTATAGTTTCTACCATGGAAGAGATGGTTGCTGCCCAGTGCCTGCTCTGCCAACACCATAACCCTGAAAAGCCACCTC
The DNA here is from genome assembly GCF_047496885.1 of Scyliorhinus torazame. Lineage (NCBI taxonomy): Eukaryota > Metazoa > Chordata > Chondrichthyes > Carcharhiniformes > Scyliorhinidae > Scyliorhinus > Scyliorhinus torazame. The sequence goes on from NC_092722.1 coordinate 104,939,950, forward strand.
CAGTGGTGGGTCCACAGCCATGCATTTACAAATGGACTTTCTACAATTGCCTAAATGTATGGGATATAGCTACGTGCTTGTTATTGTGCGCTTGTTTTCACAATGGTAGAAGCATACCCAACTAAAAAGCCAAGTTACTGTTACACGAAAATGTGCCTTGGTTTGGGATCCCTGAACTCATATCCAGTGAGCGTGGTCTCCATTTTACAGGAAAGGTGGTAAGGGAATTGCCGAAAGCATTAGAAAACAAACACCACCTCTCCTGTCCTTACCATCCCCAGTCTACGGGGACAGTGGAGAGCCAGAATGGTTACTCAAGAACAAGTTGGCTAAGTTGTGAAGAAACTAGTCTGAAGTGGCCTGAGGCCCTGCCTTTGGCCCTCATGACCATGCGCTCCCATCCCAATTGTACCACCTCCCTGTCACCATATGAGATAATGATGGGACGTCCCATGCGCCTCCCTGTTTCCCCATCCCTCATGGTTAAGCAGTTGGACATCTATTCCATGGATGAGGGAACGTTGGGTTATTGCATAGCATTGACTACTTCTCTTAAAAGTTTGCATTCTCAGGTCGCAGACGCACAGAAGAAAGCTACCACTGAAGGGTGCCACCAGTAGCAGCCGGGAGATTTGGTGCTCGTGAAGGTCTTCCGGAGGAAACATTGCCTGGAACCTCATTGGGAAGGCCATTACCAGGTGCTGCCGACCACCCACACGGCTCTGAAAGTTGAGGGACGACCTTTGTGGATCCATGCCTCACACGTCAAGCGGGCACCGACCATGGACGAAAGTGCCTGAACCAGAACCATGACTGCACCATCGAGATGTGGACTCTAACACTGACTTTTTTCTGCACGGCCCTTGGATTGATAATTCTACGGTCCAAAAGATGCAGGCCATTGCCTCACAGGGCAACTGGACCAATTGTTGGATTTGTACTCATTTTCCCACTAACCCTTCACACACACTGGCACACAGTCCCCGCCCCACCCCCGCATTCCTCGGACAGAGTACAGAGGCAGCTCACATCGGTGTGGAATGTGTTTAATAGCAGCTGTGTGGTGTGCACCAGTTAGTGCCCCAGCCCATTTAACTAATCTGTGCCCTGCACCCGTGCCAGCTTACTCATCAGTGTCTACCTTTCTGCCCTTACGGGCCCTATGACTACGTCTCGGTGTTCCCCCAGACGGTACAGCAGAACTGGAGGTGGACTCCTGTGATTCCTGACCTGTGACTGGGGTCCCCGTTGGCGGCCGCTTCCTGGGGCAGCCCGGCCTGGATGGGCCAAGCCGCACCTCAGGCAATTGGGATGGCGTGGCATCGCTCTGTTCTGCCCGCTATCCACCAGGTGCACCAGGGGCGGTGGGGGGGGGGGGGGCGGCAGTGGCGCAGGGTTCCGGGACTCCCCAGCACCTCCCCCCCTGCCCGGGGTGTCCCCGGGCTCTCCATGGGATTGGGGTGCGGGTGGATCCAGCACCTGGGGCACCGGCATCACCTGAATCTGCCAGACCTGTAGTCCCGTGCTGGTATCGACCAGGGTCTGGAGGTTCACGGCCATGGAACTTAGGGAGTGCGCCATCCGTGTCTGGCTCTGTACAACGCCATCCATCGCCCTGCCAATGGCGCGATAGCCTGCAGAGATTGGGCACTGCTGGGACTGGGCTGTGGCCTGCTGGGACTGGGCCGTGGCCTGCTGGGACTGGGCCGTGGCCTGCTGGGACTGGGCCGTGGCCTGCTGGGACTGGGCAAAGTTGTTGATCGCCTCTGCGATGTTCAGCTGGCTCTGGCCCATGGCTTCCTGTGCAACGGCAGCCCTGTCCCGGGCCATGGAGGCTGTGTGCCCGGATAGCCCCAGGCCTTGCAGGCTCAGACCTATGCCCGACACTGCCGCCATCATTGTCTCCACCGCAGACGCCACCCGTGCGGTGTTGGCCTGTGTGGCACTCATGACTGGCACCATTTCCTGCTCCTGGACGCGGATGCACTCTTGTACTTGCGCCTGCAGGTGCTGGAAGTTGGCCGTCACTTTCTCACGCCCCTGGGTCCCCGATTGCATCGGGTCTATGGGTGGGTGAGGGAACTCCAGGGACCCGGGACCCGTCCGTGCGACAGGTGTTTGCCGGGGCTGGGCTGCCCTCCCACCGTCCGGCCCCTCGGCTGCTCCTACCTCCATCTGCTGTACCGGAGCAGCTGTGTGGTGTGCACCAGTTAGTGTCCCAGAAGCCTCACCACTAACATGGCCAACCGAGGTGAGTATCTCTGCGATGGCGGGGGGTGGAGGAGATATCTGTGACGCAACCTCAGTGTCTTCATCGGACCTGTGGTCGGGGGTCCCCTGAGGTGCCGTGACCTGTCTGTCCGTCCCTGTCTGTCCGTTGGTGTCATGTTGTGTCCCTTCATGTCCGTCTGCCCCTTGTGTGCTGGTGTCCTGTGTGGTCGTGTCATGTCTGTCTGCCCCTGTGTGCTGGTGTCCTATGTGGTCACATCATCACTGGACTGGGCCAGGGGTTGTGGTTGGAGCGGCCCTCCCCATCGCTGCTAGAGACCCTGTGGGCTGGCCGCCCAGGCGCTGGCCGGGGGCGGTGTAAGCCTGATGCGCTCCGATGATCCGCGTCGACTGGCCGTCCAGGCGCTGGATGCGGGCGGCGTCTGCCAGGTGTGCCCAGTTGGTCCGCGTCGACTGGCCGTCCAGGTGCTGGATGCGGGCGACGTCTGCCAGGTGTGCCCAGTTGGTCCGCGTCGACTGGCCGTCCAGGTGCTGGATGCGGGCAACGTCTGCCATGTGTGCCCAGTTGGTCCGCGTCGACTGGCCGTCCAGGTGCTGGATGCGGGCGACGTCTGCCAGGTGCGCCCAGTTGGTCCACGTCGACTGGCCGTCCAGGTGCTGGATGTGGGCGGTGTCTGCTGGGTGCTCCAGGCCGGTCACCGCGTGGCCCTGCAACACACAATACACCATCATGGTTAGGCAGGTGCAGTGGGTGTGGATCGCAGTACGGGGTGAGGGGAAAGGGCTGAGGTGAAAGTGCTGAGGGGAGAGGGCCGAGGGGAGAAGGCTGAGGGGAGAGGGCTGAGGGGAGAGGGCTGAGGGGAGAGGGCTGAGGGGAGAGGGCCGAGGGGACAAGGCCGAGGGGAGAAGGCTGAGGGGAGAGGGCTGAGGGGAGAGGGCTGAGGGGAAAGTGCTGAGGGGAGAGGGCTGAGGGGAGAAGGCCGAGGGGAGAGGGCTGAGGGGAGAGGGCTGAGGGGAAAGTGCTGAGGGGAGAGGGCTGAGGGGAGAGGGCCGAGGGGAGAAGGCCGAGGGGAGAAGGCTGAGGGGAGAGGGCTGAGGGGAGAGGGCTGAGGGGAAAGGGCTGAGGGGAGAGGGCCGAGGGGAGGAGGCCGAGGGGAGAAGGCTGAGGGGAAAGGGCTGAGGGGAAAGGGCTGAGGGGAGAGGGCTGAGAGAAAAGGGCTGAGGGGAGAAGGCTGAGAGAAAAGGGCCGAGGGGAGAGGGCTGAGGGGAAAGGGCTGAGGGGACAGTGCTGAGGGGAGAGGGGAGTGGCGTGAGGGGAGAGGGCTGAGGGGAAAGGGCTGAGGGGGAGGGCTGAGGGGAAGGAGGCCAGGCAGGGGAGCGATCTCACTTGGTGGCTCACCCCCGACCTCAGCATGGGCAATCTTCCGGTCCTCGGGTGCACCGGCTATGACCAGTGCCCTCTGCTCGTGCACGGTGAGCTGCCGCAGGTCAGGTTCACCCCCTCCGGTTCGGGCTTGCTCCCGTTGGTTATGGGCACTCTTTTCCTGGGCGGGGGGGGAGGAGGAATAACAGCATTGTTAGGCGGTCCACTGCATGCACTTGGGTCTATGTTGGCATGGGTGCACAGGGCACAGGGCCAACGCGGCTTGTATGGGTGGCTGCAGCCATGTGCCTCACGGCTGTGGTTGTACCATCCCCCTGTGGAGAGGGTGGGTGTCACACAGGTGGGGGGGAGGGGGGTTGGTGCCATGGGCACACTGCTGGGTTCTCACCCTGGCTGCCCTCAGTAGGTCGTGGAGCTTTTTTCGGCACTGTTCGCCAGTCCTGGGTGTCACCACGGTGGCACTCACGGTCGCACCCATCTCCCTCCACAGATGGCGGGCCACGTTGGCTGGCACCCTCCGGCCGGGTCCGGGGTACAGACGCCCCCTCCTCTCCTCGAGAGCATCCAGCAGCGTCTCCAGGTCGTGGTGTGTGAACCTGGGCGCTGCCCGCACTCTGTCGCTGGAGCGGAGAATCGCGGCCGAGATTTCTGGCCCTCGCCTTGGATTCTGCATGGTCCCAAGGTAGTACCGGATCACTCATCCATAGGGTGCCCACTTGGAGGCAGCAACCCACTTCTGTGGCTGTTACGGGGTTAGCCTGGCTATGCGTTAGTAGGAATTATACCCAGGGCAATACTGGGGTGGGTGAGTTACCATTAAGTTCTTGTGAATATCTTACTGATTATGATTACTGGGAAGTTCGATTCCGCTTCTACAACCAGTCAGGCCCAATGGCATCCTTTTGGGAATGCAAAAGGAATGAGTCGACATGCCTACCCCACGCCCCTTCCTCTGAGGCCAATCTCACATATACTAACCAGAGTGGGTGTGACTGTCAGCGGGTGTACAATCTGACCCTGGGCATCTCCACAATCATTTGGGCCTCTGATGGCTACGTCGAAGCAGGGATTGGGCCCTGTAATTATTGAAACACTACTGGATGCCCAGACCTACTGGCACTGCGAGCATTACGACTCAGTCGAACCTGTCAAATTCGCTGCTACGCCCAGACCACTTCTACTTTTGTTTGGAATTGGCATAGATTCTGTCAGAACCATACCTTTTGGTACCCGACCCTTGTTCGCAATGGTTCCTACTGGCTTTGAGGGAATAGGGGGTGGGATTCTCGCATTCAGCAGCAGAGTGTCCACGCCATCGGAGACGCCGTCGTGAACGGGCCGCTGGGTGTACCAATTCTGGCCCCTACAGGGGGCCAGCACGGCGCTGGAATGGTTCACGCTGCTCCAGCCTCCCATCCTGGCGTGAACTGTGCGTCGCGGGATCCACGCATGCGCAGTCAACCGACCTCAACGAGGACATGCGCTGTGGTGCTGGCGCCAACCCGCGCATGCACGGTGGCCTCCCTCAACGTGCCGGCCCTGACACAACATGGCGCGTAAGTTCAGGGGCCGGCGCGTACGAAAATAGGCCCGGGGAGCGAGAGGCCGGCCCGCCGATCGGTGGGCCCAGATCGCGGGCCAGGCCCCATCGGAGGCCCCCCCCCCCACCCCCGGGGTCGGAGCCCCCCTCCTCCCCCACAGGCCACCCCCCTGACCCTGCGCGCAGAGTTCCCGCCGGCTGCGACCAGGTGTGGATGGCGCCGGTGAGAATGTGCCTTTTTAGAGCGGGTGCTCGGCCCATTCAGGCCGGAGAATCAGCAGCCCGACCGCATAGAGCAACCCGCGACCGGCGCCACGCCAAACGCACCAACGCCAATGGTGCCGATTCTCTGCTGCGTGGAGAATCGTGTGCCGACGTCGGGGTAGCATGGCGCGGTTGTGGGGATTCTCCGGCCCAGCGCAGGGCTGGGAGAATCCCGCCCAGGGCCTAGAAGACGCTTCCCATTGATTGGGCAGGGACCTGCACCATTGGCAATATTATCTCTGAGGCCTTCGGGATCCCACACCTTGCCATTCACTCCCTCCATAACCACCTGGGACCTCCGGGGTGTCCGAAAAGATCAATCTCAAATCCACTGGTTACCCATAATACCGGGTTTCACCAGTTTGTACGGGCCCTTATTCCGTGTCTGTAAGTCTGGGCATTAGGAAGGGCTATCATTAACATCTTTGCCACGATGGAAATCATGTAGAATAGAACCATGGATGCCATCCAGGGATTGCAATCAGAAATTCAGTCCCTCTCTAAGGTGATACTACAAAATCGCGTGACCCTTGATTTCCTAATGGAATGCAAGGGGGAGTTTGTGCAGCCTGTAGCACCATCGATCACACACGAGGCGAGGCGTCGAGAACTTCAATCGAGGCTTTATTGAGCAGACTTGTTCAGACTTGTTCCCCAGCAGCTCAGTCACAGAATGCAGCTGCGGGAAGTAAACCGGGTTCTTATACCTCGCCTATCTGGGTGGAGCCCAGTAGGTGGCAGATCCAATCGGGACCCAGCATCTGTCCTCCAATAGCTCCTTGGCATCCATGGTGTACCGTATTACCCCTAATACATACCACCACATTCTCCCCTTGTTAAAAAAAGAACCCGGCGGGGTGGTGGATGGTATGGTGGTCGGGGTTTACAGGGTCGGTGCTTTAACCATTGAACTATATACAATCATGCCGCTTTTACTGGGCCACTGAATTATTCACATTTTACCCGATTAGCAGCGTTAATTATTTACAACAATGCTGCTTTACTGGGCCACTGAATTATATACATCTTAAGTCGACTCGATGAGTCGAGATGGTGCTCTGGTCGCCCTTTACGATCGTCTCAGCCCGGGTGGTGGTGGTGGTGGTGCTGGCTCGGGTCCGGTCGACTCTGGGAGCATCGCGCTGTCCCTCTCTGTTTCCTTACCCCTGGGCGGGCCTGGGAGGAGAACCCATCCCCCCGGGAAGGGGGTGGCTGTGGGTGCACCGGCGGGAGTGAGGGGGTGGTGATTGGTGTTGGGGGGGGTGTGGGGAGCTCTGGCGGGCGCCAGGTCCCGCAGAAAGACCGTGTCCTGTCGGCCGTTGGGGAGCGCCACGTAGGCGTACTGCGGGTTGGCGTGGAGTACATGTACCTTTTCCACCAGTGGGTCTGATTTGTGAGCCCGCACATGTTTCCGGAGCAGGATGGGTCCCGGGGCTGCCAGCCAGGTCGGAAGTGACGTTCCAGACGCGGACTTCCTAGGGAAGACAAGGAGGCGCTCGTGAGGCATTTGGTTCGTGGTGGTGCACAGCAGGCACCGGATAGAATGAAGGGCATCCGGGAGGACTTCCTGCCAGCGGGAAGTTGGGAGACTCCTAGACCGTAGGGCCAGTAGGACGGTCTTCCAGACCGTTCCGTTCTCCCTCTCTACCTGCCTGTTCCCCCGGGGGTTGTAGCCGGTCGTCCTGCTCGAGGCTATGCCCTTGCTGAGCAGGAATTGACGCAGCTCGTCACTCATGAAGGAGGACCCCCTATCGCTATGGATATAGGCAGGGAAACCAAACAGGGTAAAGATGGTGCAGAGGGCCTTAATGACCATGGCCGCGGTCATGTCGGGGCAGGGGATGGCGAAGGGGAAATGGGAGTATTCGTCAACGACGTTAAGAAAGTACATGTTGCGATCGGTGGAGGGGAGGAGGCCTTTGAAATCCAGACTGAGGCGTTCAAAGGGACGGGAAGCCTTTATCAGGTGCACTCTATCTGGCCTGAAAAAATGCGGTTTGCATTCTGCGCAGATTTGGCAGTTCCTGGTGACTGTTCGGATGTCCTCGACAGAGTACGGGAGGTTGCGGGCCTTTATAAAGTGGTAGAAGCGAGTGACCCCCGGGTGGCAGAGGTCCTCGTGGAGGGCTTGGAGGCGGTCCACTTGTGCGTTGGCAGATGTGCCGCGAGATAGGGCATCAGACAGCTCGTTCAGCTTTCCGGGGCGGTACAAGATCTCATAGTTGTAGGTGGAGAGTTCGATCCTCCACCGCAGGATCTTGTCATTCTTTATCTTGCCCTGCTGTGCATTATCGAACATGAAGGCTACCGACCGTTGGTCAGTGAGGAGAGTGAATCTCCTACCGGCCAGGTAATGCCTCCAATGTCGCACAGCTTCCACTATGGCTTGGGCCTCCTTTTCAACTGAGGAGTGGCAAATTTCTGAAGTGTGGAGGTTCCGGAAGAAAAAGGCCACGGGTCTACCCGCTTGGTTGAGAGTGGCCGCCAGAGCTACGTCGGATGCGTCGCTCTCGACTTGGAAGGGGAGGGACTCGTCGATGGCACGCATCGTGGCCTTTGCGATATCCGCTTTGATGCAGCTGAAGGCCTGGCGGGCCTCTGTCGACAGGGGAAAAGTAGTGGACTGGATTAGTGGGCGGGCCTTGTCTGCGTACTGGGGGACCCACTGGGCGTAATAAGAAAAGAAGCCCAGGCAGCGTTTCAGGGCTTTGGCACAGTGGGGGAGATGGAACTCCATGAGGGGGCGCATACGTTCAGGGTCGGGGCCTATCACTCCATTACGCACTACGTAGCCCAAGATGGCTAGACGGTCGGTGCTAAACACGCATTTTTCCTCATTGTAGGTGAGGTTGAGAGCGTTCGCTGTCTGGAGGAATTTGCAGAGGTTGGCGTCGTGGTCTTCTGGTCGTGGCCGCAGATGGTGACGTTGTCAAGGTACGGGAACGTGGCCCGTAAACCGTGCTGGTCAACCATTCGGTCCATCTCCCGTTGGAAGACCGAGACTCCGTTCATGACGCCGAATGGAACCCTTAAGAAGTGGTATAGCCACCCGTCTGCTTCGAAGGCAGTGTACTTGCGGTCATCGGGGCGAATGGGGAGCTGGTGGTAGTGCCCCTTTTTGCCGCAGCTTTTACAGGTGGCCGAGCAGGCCGTGCAGCGCTGGAGGGGGTGTTTTCGGCTGCCCGCAAAAGTAGCAGCGGGGCACCTCCGGGTGGTCTGGGATTCTGGCCGCGCACGCTTGCGGAGGGGTGGGGGTTGCCGGGGGGTCGGTCATGGCAGGGGTCCACGGAGCCCAAGGGGCTGTAGTGCGGTCGGGGGCATAGGCGCGGGCGTTTTGGGAGGCCACGTCGAGGGAGGCCGCAAGGGCCCGTGCCTCTGTGAGTCCGAGAGAGTCTTTCTCTAAATCTCTGATCAGGAGGTCTGTATGTTCATTTGCCGTTACCGCTGGGCAGTCGCAGTTTCTTCCCAGGATCGTCAGCGCATTGAAGAATTCGTCCAGCGATTCCCCGGGGATTTGTCGTATCGTCGCGAGCTGGTAGCGTGCACAGACCTGGTTGACGGGCCTAATGTAGGTCTGTTTCAGCAGGTTGATCGCTGCTGGGAATTCTTCCGTGTCCCCGATGAGGGCGTAGATTTCGGGACTCACTCTGGAATGCAGGACCTGCATCTTCTGGTCTACCGTTGGTCTGCCGGGGGCCGTTCGGAGGTACCCCTCAAAGCACGCCAGCCAGTGTTTAAACGCCGATGTTGCGTTAGCTGCTTGGGGGCCAATTCGCAGGCACTCCGGGGCGATCCGGAGCTCCATATTCCTTTTTAAGTCTGCTCAATAAATTGCAGCACCATCGATCACACACGAGGCGAAACGTAGAGAACTTCAATCGAGGCTTTATTGAGCGGACTTGTTCAGACTTGTTCCCCAGCAGCTCAGTCACAGAATGCAGCTGCGGGGAGTAAACCGGGTTCTTATACCCCAATTGGCAGATCCAATCGGGACCCAGCATCTGTCCTCCAATAGCTCCTCGGCATTCATGGTGTACCGTGTTACCCCCAATATATACCACCACACAGCCATTAACGAATCTTGCTGCTTTCGTGTTAATGAGGACCAAAGAATCGAGACGGATGTGAGCGACATACAGGAGCAGGTTCGCCTTCTCCATTCCGTGGTTCAGGAAAAACTTTCTGATTGGTGGGGATGACTCCCTGATATTGGAGGACGGTTTGGAGGATTCCTTAAGACCCTCCTCAAGTATCTCAGCATAGGCCTTGCCCTTCTTATCATCCTATACATAGTCATATAGCTCCTCCTTTGCTGCGTTCACTCTGGCTGCCGATTAAGGACACTAAAAGCCCCAGTTAACGACCCAGCAGCCCAGCTCCTTCTCCTCAATGAGAACAACCTTACGGACAAGGGAGCCCGACGGTTATGGGAGATAGAGTTTGAGTAAGATCCTAAGTTGTCCTTGAAGGACAAAAGGGGGAAAGTGTGGAATCCATGATATACTGTTTCTTGTATTATGAAATCCATAATATTCTGGGCAAGCGAAGGACATGGGTTAGAATGGAATCCATAATAAACAGGTTCTCAGTGAATGACGTGGGTTTGTGGAGGCAGAATGATGGAAGCAGCCGTAAGAAGGATGCGCTTTTCTGTAAACTACCATAACCTCCAAGTTATGAGGGGAGATAAGGATGCAAAAGAAGGATTAAAGGTGCTAGTGTTTCTATTGGTCCATTTGCCCTGTTTTCTATTGGCTAGAATTATTGTCCTTTCATTGGCCTAAAATGAAAGTTTAACTGTCATATTATTGGTGTGTGACATGCAAATGAAGGATTAGAATGCATCTTTAAATTCTATTGGGTAATCAAGCTATAAATGTTTCTGCTTCGCTGGACTAAGACAGAGTAAAGCAGTGTGCCCCACTGGTTTGCTCTCCGTGTGCACATGTCAATATAGATTGCTCAAAGAGTGCTCCCTTGTCTGCCTTGTATTACTTAGACAGGTGGGTTACGGGTCTGGCTGTCATCGGCATGCGGAACGCAGGTGAGTTTCACACCGGATTTCCAGCGGCTTTCCCAATCCACTATGAAAGGCACCAGTGGATGATCCCGCAGGAAGGGAAGATCCCGCAGGAAATTCACGCTGGTGTAAAACCAATTTTTGGCCTTCCCGCTGAATTCTAATCCCTCCCTCCCCACCCGCCATTGAACCCACCAATGGGAAAATTCCCCCCAATATTTTTTCATCAGAATTTTCTGTTTCTTTCCTCATAGTGGTTGCCTGACCTGCTGGCCATTTTGTGCTCTTTTCTACCATTGAACTTTTAAATGTGTTATTTATTTTATTTTTTAAAATAATTTTTATTAAAGGTTTTCATAAAATATCAATAACAAAATGAGAAAGAAAAAAGAACCCAACAGGGTTAAGTACAAAACACAATCTAAAAAAGCAACCCCCAAAACCCTCCCCCCCGTACCTAAATAATAAATTAACATTAACACCCCGACTTAACACAACAGGTGTATACACCCCCTCAGACCTCCAGTGTCAATAACATAAACAAAAATAAAGTAACCCCCCGCCCCCCGCCCGAGCTGCTGCTGCCATTGACCAATGTCTAGCGTTCTGCCAGAAAGTCTAAGAACGGTTACCACCGCCTAAAGAACCCTTGTACCGTCCCTCTCAAGGTGAATTTCACCCTCTCCAATTTAATGAACCCTGCCATATCGCTGATCCAGGATTCCACGCTTTGGGGCCTCGTATCTTTCCATTGAAGGAGAATCCTTCGCCGGGCTGCCAGGGACGCAAAGGCCAGAATTCGGGCCTCATTCGCCTCCTGCACTCCCGGCTCTGCTGCCACCCCAAATATTGCGAGCCCCCAGCCCGGTTTCACCCTGGATCCTACCACCCTCGACACCGTCCTCGCTACGCCTTTCCAAAATTCCTCCAGCGCTGGGCATGCCCAGAACATATGGGTGTGATTTGCTGGGATCCCTGAGCACCTAACACACCTGTCCTCCCCCCCAAAGAACCTGCTCATCCTTGTCCCGGTCATGTGTGCCCTGTGCAGCACCTTAAACTGTATGAGGCTGAGCCTCATGCATGAAGAGGAAGAGTTCACCCTCCCTAGGGCATCTGCCCACATCCCCTCTTCGATCGCCTCTCCCAACTCCTCCTCCCACTTACCTTTCAACTCCACCACCGAGGCCTCCTCCTCCTCCTGCATCACCTGGTAAGTTTCCAAGATCTTCCCCACTCCCACCCACCCCCCGAGAGCACCCTGTCCTGTACTGTGTGTGGCAGCAGCCGTGGGAATTCCACCACCTGCCGTCTGGCAAACGCCCTTACCTGTAAGTACCTGAAGGTGTTCCCCGGGGGGAACCCATACTTCTCCTCCAGCTCACCCAAGCTCGCGAACTTCCCGTCCACAAACAGGTCCCCCAACTTTCGTATGCCTGCCCTGTGCTACCCCGAAAACCCTCCACCTGTTCTTCCTGGGGCGAACCGGTGGTTCCCCCGTAATGGGGTCGACGCCGAGGCCCTAACTTCCCCCCTATGCCTCCACTGCCCCCAAATTTTGAGGGCTGCCACCACCACCGGGCTCATGGTATACCTCCTTGGAGGGAGCGGCAGCGGTGCCGTTGCCAGCGCCCCCAGACTCGTACCCACACAGGACGCCGTCTCCAGCCTCTTCCATGCAGCCCCCTCCCCCTCCATCACCCACTTGCGCACCATTGTCGCATTGGCGGCCCAGTAGTACCCACAGAGGTTGGGCAGCGCCAGCCACCCCCCCTATCTCTACTCCGCTCCAGGAACACCCTTCTCACCCTCGGAGTCCCTCGCGCCCACACAAACCCCATTATATTCCTGTTAACCCGCCTGAAAAAAGCCTTTGGGATAAACACGGGGAGGCACTGGAACAGGAACAGGAACAAAAACCTTGGGAGCACCGTCATTTTGATTGACTGCACCCTACCCGCCAGGGACAGCGGCAACGCGTCCCACCTCTTGAACTCCTCCTCCATTTGCTCCACCAGCCTTGTAAAGTTAAGCCTATGCAGGGCCCCCCAGTTCCTGGCCACCTGGACCCCCAAATACCTGAAGCTCCTCTCCGCCCTTTTTAGTGGGTGCTCGCCAATCCCCCTCTCCTGGTCCCCTGGGTGAACCACGAACAGCTCGCTCTTCCCCATATTGAGCTTGTACCCTGAAAAGTCCCCGAATTCCCTAAGGATCCTCATTACCTCTGGCATTCCTCCCACCGGGTCCGCCACATACAGCAGCAGGTCGTCCGCATAAAGCGACACCCTATGCTCCTCCCCACCCCGCACCAACTCCCTCCAGTTCCTCGACTCTCTCAGTGCCATTGCCAGGGGTTCAATCGCCAGTGCGAAGAGCAGGGGGGACAGGGGACACCCCTGTCTCGTCCCTCGGTGCAACCGAAAGTACTCGGACCTCCTCCTATTTGTGGCCACACTCGCCATCGGGACCTCTTACAACAGCCTAATCCACCTGACAAACCCCCCCCCAAACCCGAATCTCTTCAGCACCTCCCACAGGTACCCCCACTCTAACCTATCGAAGGCTTTCTCAGCGTCCATCACCACCACTATCTCCGCTTCCCCCTCCCTCGCCGGCATCGTGGTAACGTTCAAAAGCCTCCGCACATTCGCGTTCAATTGTCTCCCCTTCACAAACCTCGTCTGGTCTTCATGGATGATCTGCGGCACACAATCCTCAATCCTCGTGGCTAAGACCTTCGCCAGCACCTTGGCATCTACATTTAGCAAGGAAATCGGTCTGTAAGACCCACATTGCAGAGGATCCTTGTCCCGCTTCAGGATCAAGGAGATCAGTGCCTGGGACATCGTCGGGGGTAAAGCCCCCTCCCCTCCCTTGCCTCATTAAAGGTCCTAACTAACAGCGGGCCCAACAGGTCCATATATTTTTTATAGAACTCGACCGGGAAACCGTCCGGCCCCGGTGCCTTCCCCGCCTGCATGCTTCCTATCCCTTTGATCAGCTCCTCCAGCCCAATCGGGGCCCCCAGTCCCGCTACCGGTCCCTCTTCCACCTTTGGAAACCTCAATTGGTCCAGGAAACGGCCCATCCCTCCCTCCTCCCGTGGGGGCTCGGATCGGTACAATTCCTCGTAGAAGTCCCTGAAGACCCCATTGATGCCAACCCCACTCCGCACCACGCTCCCTCCCCTGTCCTTAACTCCCCCGATCTCCCTAGCTGCGTCCCGCTTCCGAAGCTGATTCTCCAGCATCCGGCTTGCCTTTTCCCCATACTCGTAGACCGCCCCCTGGGCCTTCCTCCACTGCACCTCCGCCTTCCTGGTGGTCACCAGGTTGAATTCGGCCTGGAGGCTGCGCCTCTTCCTCAACAATCCTTCCTCAGGTTCTTCCGCATACCTCCTGTCTACCCTCACCATCTCCCCCACCAGCCTCTCCCTCTCCCCCCCGCTCCATCCGCTCCTTGTGGGCCCTAATGGAGATCAGTCTCCCCTCACCACCGCCTTCAGTGCCTCCCATACCATCACCACTCGGACCTCCCCGTTTTCGTTGGTCTCCAAGTACCTCTCTATCTCTCTATACTTCCTCGGATCCGCTCGCTCACCTCCTCGTCCGCCAACAGCCCACCTCCAAGTGCCACAGCGGGCGCTGGTCCCTCTCCTCCCCCATCTCCAAGTCCACCTAATGCGGGGCGTGGTCCGAAATGGCTATTGCCGAATTCTCGGTATCCTCTACTCTCGCTATCAGCGCCCTACTCAAAATGAAAAAGTCCATTCGAGAATAAGCTTTTTGGACATGGGAGAAGAATGAAAATTCCCTAGCCCCTGGCCTTGCAAATCTCCAAGGGTCCACCCCTCCCATTTGGTCCATAAATCCCCTCAACACTCTAGCCGCCGCTGGCTTCCTACCCATCCTAGACCTGGAGAAATCCAGTGCAGGATCCAACACCGTGTTAAAGTCTCCCCCCATTATCAGGCCCCCCACTTCCAAGTCTGGGATCCGACCCAACATACGCCGCATAAAACCCGCATCGTCCCAGTTCGGAGCATACACATTGACCAGTACCACCCTCTCTCCCTGCAACTTACCACTTACCATTATGTACCTACCGCCATTATCTGCCACAATGCTCGACGCCTCGAATAACACCTTCTTTCCTACCAAGATCGCCGCCACCCCTCGATTTTTGGCATCTAGCCCCGAGTGAAACACCTGACCGACCCACCCTTTCCTCAGTCTTACCTGGTCTGCCACCTTCAGGTGTGTCTCCTGGAGCATAACCACATCCGCCTTGAGCCCCTTCAGGTGCGCGAACACGCGGGCCTGCTTAACCGGCCCATTCAGTCCCCTTACATTCCAGGTTATCAGCCGGATTAGGGGGCTACCCGCCCCCCCTCCCCCGCCGACTAGCCATGACCCCTCCTTGGCCAGCCACGTGCCCACACCCGGCCCGTTCCCCACAGCGGCATACCCCCGTCTTGACCCACCCCACTCGCTCCAGCTCCTCCTTGATCTTAGCAGCAGCAACTCGATTCCCCCCCCACCCCCCACCCCCCCACCCCCCCTCCGGCTAGGACCCATCCTAGCTGGTTTACTCCCCCCATTGCACTTCCGCAAGTCAGCTGACTCCTGCTGACCCCGGCCACTCCCGCCTCCCCTTTGACTCCTCCCATTGTGGGCACACCCTCCTCTCCCGCTCCCCATTCACAGGCTCTCCCCCTCCGTTCTAAGCGCGGGAAACAATCCTCACTTCCCCGCCCCGGTTCCGCCCCCCCCCAGTCTTCAGCGCGGGAAAAAAATCCCGCGCTCTCCCCCTACCAGGCCCCGCCACCAACCAAAACAGTGCCCAACCCGCCCCATCCACCCTCCCTAACACGAAAGAGAAAAACACAGAGAATAAGAAACCCAGGACAATGCAAAGTCTGTGTCCAGCTTCTCGGCCTGAACAAAGGCCCACGCCTCCTCTGGAGACTCAAAATAATGGTACCGGTCCTTGTAGGTAACCCACAATCGCGCCAGCTGCAACATGCCAAACTTCACCCCCTTCCTGTGCAGCACCGCCTTCGCTCGATTGTACCCGGCCCTCCTCTTCGCCACCTCCGCACTCCAGTCCTGATATATCCGAACCTCCGCGTTCTCCCACCTGCTGCTCCTCTCCTTCTTGGCCCACCTGAGCACACACTCCCGATCGACGAACCGATGGAACCGCACCAGCACCGCCCGCGGAGGCTCGTTAGCCTTGGGCCTCCTCGCCAACACTCTATGGGCCCCTTCCAGCTCCAGGGGCCCCTGGAAGGACCCCGCGCCCATCAGCGAGTTTAACATGATGACCACATAGGCCCCCACGTCCGGCCCCTCCAGCCCCTCCGGGAGGCCCAGAAACCGCAGATTCTTCCGCCTCGACCGATTCTCCATCTCCTCGAACCGCTCCTGCCATTTCTTGCGGAGCGCCTCGTGCGCCTCCACCTTTACCGCCAGGACTAAGATCTCGTCCTCATCGTCAGAGATCTTTTGTTGAGCCTCTCGGATCGCCACCCCCTGGGCCGTCTGTGTCTCCAGCAGCTTATCAATCGAAGCCTTCATCGGCTCTAGCAGGTCCTTTTTAATCTCTTTGAGGCAGCGCTGGATACCCTCCAGTTGCTCCTCTGTCCACTGCGTCCACGCTGCCTGGTCTCCGCCCGCCGCCATTTTGTCCTTCTTCCCTCCCTTCTTCTGGTCCACCACCACTTTTTTTGTCACCCCGCTCCTAGTTAAAGCCATATACTGACGGGGAACTATTATTGACTCCTTCCCACACCGGGAAACGTTGAAACAGTGCCCTTGGGGGCCCTGAAAAGAGCCCAAAAGTCTCGAGAGGGTATCCTTTTCGCAGTGTTCGCTTCACCAATCTGCCCCAAAATGTTCGTGGAAACTCCTGAAAAAGGTCTAAGTGTCCGTTCCAGACGGGAGCTGCCGAATGCATGACCTACTCCTCCATGGCCGCCACCGGAAGCCTCGTCCCCGCTTCTTCAGTGGCCCTGGTGAGATCTTTTCACAGTTGTTCCCTCTGCTGTTAGAATTCACTTTTGATAAAGGTCCTCAGGTCAGTTTGCAGCTTTAAGCTTGCCCTTCCCCCGCTTGCATGCTGGAAGGGGCCCTGTTTATCCTGTTGCAGCCAAATCTTCCACTGCTTCTGCTGGGCCTGGCAGCCAAAAGACACAACACTCCTGGGGGACACCGTCAGGGGAGTGTTGCAGTCCTCTTGCCACACCGGGAAATGTCAAACAAATGACGTGGGGGCCCTGTAAAGAGCCCAAAAGTCCGTTCCAAGCGGGAGCTACCGAACATGCGACCTAGCTCTGCATAGCCGCACCCGGAAGTCCCTTTAAATGTGTTATTAAATGGCAGCTATTATGTAAATTAGTCCACAACCCCGTACATTAACACATTCATGGTCAATAAGGCACTAATTTATCAGTTCCCCATCACCTGCCTCCTTTTATTTTTATAACAAGATGCATTCCAGAAACGTGCAAACCCCTTCCAGATCTCTGAGTATATTTTCTCAATAGCCATGACATGTATTTGTCTAGCTCTCCCACTGCATGTAGGAAATGATGTTACAGCTGGGGTAACATACCCTGTAATCCAAAAATGTGCAGATTAGGTGGATTGGCCATGCTAAATTGCCCCTTAGTGTCCAACAATGTTCAGGTGAGGTGGGGTTATGGGGATCGGATGGGGGAGCGGGCTTGGGTCGGGCTCTTTCAGATGGTCGGTGCAGACCCAATGGGCCTCCTTCTGCATTTTCGGAATTCAATGCATAAGAAGTGAAGGGGATGTAAAGGGGTTGAGGAGTGTTGGATTGCTTCACATTTGGGACTTGCTCATTTTGTTACACCAAGAGGACTGGTGACTCAATTATACTGAAGTGTATGGCGAACAAAGGCTTGGTCAATAGGGCCAGCTTCTCCAGAGAGCTCCATGTTGCTGCTTGTACCTGCAGACAGACACACGGTAATTAATATTCAAAATGAATGACAATTAATACTCAGGATGGATGCTGATTAATATTCAAAGTCAATGGCACTTAATATGCATAATTGTGCTAATTAATATGCAACATTAATATTAAATTACATGCAATGAATGGCAATTAATGTGCAAGATAAATGCTGATTCACAAGTTAAATGGGCAGACGTTTCACTCAGAAGCCAAGCAATAGGTGACTTGTGATATCAGGCAACAGGTAACTTACTGTAATATTAAATATTAGACCTAAAGTATAGATTTAAGTGAGTTTAATTTTGTGGTTCCGTGTAAGAGGAGTAAACCCCTAGTTAAATTCATGCTAGATAAAGGTGTTTGTATGTGTAATGGTTCTGATCTATTCAAACTGCGCTTCCATTGTGCCTAGAGAGGTTCACGTTGTGAAAAGTAAACAGCAGGTTGGATAAATAACAAGTTGTTGCTTCGCAACCGGGGGCACCTTTAGGGTTAGAAGGCATTTTGAGTGTAGTTTTAGCTGAATTCATAACAATTGGGGCTATGAAGGGAGAGCGTGAACAACTCTCAGCTCTGCTAGGAAAGCCATACACAGAGTAATGAGCAAAAATGCAAGCCCTGCTTTCCCAAGGCAGCGGGAGATGTACACAGAGTCAATGGATGGGAGGCGGGTTTGTGTGTTGGACTGGGCTGTGTTCACAACTCTCTGTAGTTTCTTACGGTCTTGGGCCGAGCAGTTTCCATACCAGGCTGTGATGCAGCCACATGGGATACTTTCTTTGCTGCTTTCTAGGATCCTTTCTTCTGATTAGGTCTCCCCACTTTAGAACTGGCAGAAGCCTTTTGAATGCGGTCAGTAGTTCATTTTGCACAGGAAAAAATTCCTGAGCATTCTTTGATACCATCACCAAAGTGAAAGCGATCTTGCATGCTAACTGTCGGATCCTATGCGTTTCGTAACTTTATCCACCAAGCCACACGCAAATCTGTTTTGTAATTTCCTCTGGTGACAGTCTTCTCTCCCATAACGATGGTTTACCCCTTGATGGTGAACTCTATGTCAAACAACACCTGGTGTGTCTCAGGGACCCCGGGCAGGATTCTCTGATCCTGAGGCTAAGTGTTTACGCTGTCGTAAATGCCGTCACGTTTCTCGACGGCATCAACATGGCCTCAGGAGCAGAAATTCTGACACCTACAGGGGGCCAGCATGGCACTGGAGCGACCCACGCTGCTCCAGCTGCCGATCCCAGCATCAGATGGGCACCACGGGGCCCGCGCATGCGCAGTGGCACCGGCACCAACGCGCAAATGCACAGTGGGACCGGCGCGAGTACCGCGCATGCGCAGTGTCTCCTTTCTCCATGCCGGCCCCGACGCAACATGGTGTAGGGCTACAGGGGCCGGCACGGAACAAAAGAGACCCCCAGCCCGAGAGACCGGCCCCAATCGGTAGGCCGCAATCACAGGCCAGGCCACAGCGGAGGCCCCCCAGGGTTCAGGCCCCCTCCCCCGCCACCAGGCTGTCCCCAGATGTCCCCATCCATGCCGAGGTCCCGCCGGGTAAGAGCAGGTGTGGACGGCGCCAGCGGGACTCGGCTTTTTCAGCGTGGCCGCTCGGCCCAAGCGCGGCGGCGTCATTGGCGCTGATTCTCCAGCGACTGGAGAATCAGCGGTCCGGCGTCGGAGCAGCAGGGCGAGATTCGCGCCCCCCAGCGATTCCCCGACCCGGCGTGGGATCCTGCCCACAGTGTCTTTTTAGCGGAGGTGTGGTCGCCCAGGATATCATGGCCCCAGTGGCAAGTTCATTGTACAGAAGGTCTTTGGGTATATGGCTGTTATACATCTGATGAATGTGACTGAGCCATTGCAGATATTGTTCTTTGGCAATGGGTACATGCCGATGGAATTAGCATGATCGAGTTGGTGATTTTGTTCTGCCAAGACATGCCAAGCATCTCCCTGAGACAGCGAAAGTCGAAATTATTCAGCCTTTTTCCTGCCTAGCATGTGTTTTCCAGGCCTCATCACTGTTGAGGTGTGTGCTGAGGTCACAGGTTAGGTAGACTCATAGTTTGGTGTTCCCAATCAGGTTGCTGTCGTTCCATACTCTCGTACTCGGCGTGGACTTATCAGCTTCAACCTTTGTGACGCATGTATTGATTTCAGCAACACGTGACAACTTATTGGTGATTGTGGAGAACAGGTGCTATCAACAACCATGTTGTCACATTGTCAATGCTGATAGATGCTAATGGATGGCGGCATGACAATATCCTGGACCATGACCTATCGTCATGATGCTGATCATTAAACCAAACTCTTTACATGTGACTGTAACAGTGACCCAGTGAATATTTTACTGTGACTGTCTGGAACAGTGATACTGAAGCTACATCAGGTGTGAAGTTATCAGTAATTGAATGAGATGGGCGCAATAATCCTGCACAAGTCTATTTAACTGAGTGTAGCCACACGTTTCCAGAAACAATAAGGCTCAACACAATCTCGTGGACAATCTTTGCCAACTGAGCAGGTAGATCACTGAGTATTATTTTGTTCATCATGGTCTCTACTGCCATTTGCTACAAAATCTGTAAACATTAACACATTTTAACATCAAAATTTCTTATAGATTGAGGAGAACTTGTAAAGAGAGACGGAAACCAAGATGGTCAGATCACATGTTGCCACGCACTGGTCATGCTTGTTACATTGAAATACAAATACTCAGATTATGTGAGGACACGGCTGACACCACTGACCCTAAACAGGTATCTGCAATAGTCCTGAATTCATGTTAAAAGCATGGTCAATGTGAAGAGAATGAGGGGGTGACATGGTGGCTCAGTGGTTAGCACTGCTGCCTCACAGCGTCGAGGACCCGGGTTCGATCCCAACCCCATGTCGCTGTCCGTGTTGCGTGGATCCACGTGGATCCACGTGTCTGCGTGGATTTCGCGGTCTGCGTGGATTTCGCCCCCACAACCCAAAGATGTGCAGGGTAGATGGACAGGCCTTGTTAAATTGTCCCTTAATTGAAAAAAAACAGAATTGGATACTTTAAATTTATTTTTAAAAATGAAAAGGAGGGAAGTGAGAAGATAGACGGCGTTAAAGGAGGCAGCCCAGAAAGGAGGGCCACAGTAACTGGAAAAACAACCACCGAAGATTCAGCCATGGGAACGAGGAATGGCTGGTGACTGAGGAGCAGACAAGTATGCATGAGGATAGAGGGTACGGCAATGCCATGGCGGAACAAGAAGACATGGATGAGGAGCTTAAAATCAGATTACTGGGAGTCAATGGAGTTTTGAGTGAGAGGCCATAAGTCTCTCAGTAGGTGAGGAGGCTTGCTACAGCACTTTTAGCCAATAGATAAGTGTTTTGCAGCTGAGGAGATAAGATTGGAGGCAACCAATGTTATTACACCCTGTTATCCCAGAAAACAGAGGTACCTGACAATGATAAGCGCAGACAATCCATTCTGTCATCTACTGATCTGCGTAACCTGCCTTCTTTCATCTTGTACTATTTCAACATGACATGAAATTGTTCATATCCAGCCAAGTAGAGGGTATTGCATTACACTCCAAACTTGTGCCTTTCAAGGCTATGAACCAAGTGCTGGAAAATGGGATTGGAATAGATAGATGTTTGATGGCCATCACAGACACGATGGGCCGAAGGGTCTCTTTCTGTGCTTTTTACTCTATGACTCTATGAAATACGAATCCCCCTTTTAACATGCTGTGACAGGTCCCACAGGATCTTGCACCTTGACCAACCCTGAGATGGAAGCTTCCATTCTTGAGTTTCAATGAGAGTCAAATGTATCTCTGATAGTCGGTGAATTGAGAATCATGACAAGGCCTCAGATGGACCCACCAGTGGGATCCAGGTCTGTCAAGAAAAGATAATAAGAATATTTCATATGAAGGAAAAATGTCACTGAGATATGTTCCCCTCTTTTCTCGAGATGCCAACCAGGAAAAGACAATAAGAATTTTCCAAATCCCACTCACCTGTATTATCCTCTTGGAAGCAGTCAATGAACAGTCTGTCTCTGGTAACCCTGTCCAATCAGAGAGGTCAGGTGGGCTCCACAGGTGGGAAGCCCAATCAGAGCCACCAAGGTTGAGGGGCGAATGGCAGCCCCAGCAGGCACTGTAGGTGGGAGAACTTGGGGTGCCCTTTGAAGATTCCTCAAATTGATAAAGGTAATTATGGCCATAGTTGCCAGGTTGTTATTATGAAGGGGGAAAATCTTCACAGGATGGTCTGTGTTTGCAGCTGTGACCAGTCAATCCCTGCTGCCTCAGGAGGTGGGGAGCTTAAAGGAGGGTTGTTGCGCCATCTCCCTCCCCGCTCCCCACCACCACGCAAACCGCCATCAGGAGGCCATCCTAAGAAAGCTAGCAATCCTCAATGGTGGGAAGGTCCTGATTCCATTGGAATATGTCCATTAATTGGGCCTGTCAGTGCCGGCTGTCGAGCTCATTGGAACTGGCTGCTGGCGTTCTTTTCCACCCCTAAGAGCTTCTCCTGAAGCCGTCGGGGAATCCATCCCACCCACCCAACTATTTTCCCTGGAGAGCACTCTTCCTCTCGCCTCCAAACCTTATTTCACTGGGCAGGAAAATTCTGCCCTCGGAATCAATGTTGCTCAACGGGCACAGGAATGTTGACTGGGGAGCGGGCGGAGGTAAAATACACATCACCGAGTTTTGGACGAGCAGTTTTATGGATTTTGGAAGATGGGAACCTGGCAAGGTAAGTATTGGAGTTGTTAAGTATGGATGAGGTCTTCACAGCAGAAGGAACCAGGACTGAGATGGCATTGAAGGTGGACCTGGACAGTTTTGTGAAGGAGAGGATATGAGGGTCATCTGTTCAGTCAGGGCTCTGGACGGTCTGGTTCAACCATAGATAGTTGGCAGGGATAGAGATTGAATCAGTGGCATTGGTACAGAATTTGGGAGGGTTGCTTGAAAGGTAGTAAACAAAATTAGAAGGCAGATGAACCAAAGGCAAGCATTGAATAGAATCAGGATGCGGACTAATGTTAAAAAGACAAAGCTAAAGGCACTCAATCTGAACGCATGCAACATTTGCAATAGGATAGATGGTTTGAAGGCACAAATAGATATGATTTAATAGCCATTACAGAGAGGGTTACAGGTGATCAAGTCTGGGGACTGAATATTCAAGGATATTCATCATTTAGGAACGGTACGCATGAAGGAGAAAGGAGGTGGGATAACACTGTTGAAAAGGGATATGATCAGTTGATTAATGAAAGAGGGTCTTAGATCGAAGGATTATGATGTAGAATAAGTTTGAGAGGAGCGAAGAAAAATCAAGGAGCAGAAAACATTGGTGGGAGTTGTTTATTGGTCACCAAAACTGCGATACTGTTGGACACGGTATAAATCAGGAAATTAGAGATGGAATGTGACATGAGTAACACAGTAATAATGGGGGACTTCAATGTATATATAGACTGTGTAAACTGAATTAGCTCTAATATTGTGGAGAATGAACACCTGGGGCGCGATTCTCCGGAAAAATTTCCAAGTGCTGTAGCAAGCAAGAATTGCCGCGAGTTTCCCTGCGCTCAGCCCAACGAGGCCGGCAATGCTATTCAAAGTTAATTTGTCCATTTAAGGAGGCCTCACGGGCTTCTCACCCTAAAAGCCGGCTCGCCAGCTGATTCGCCGGGACCATGCTCGCCAGCTCACTGCTGACATGGCCAGGCGGCACTTAAGCTGCACTTGCTCAACCAACCCCAACCAGCTTGTAATAATGGCGCCAAGGAGACCAGTCCCAAGATTCAGGGATGCTGACCTGGGGAGGCTCCTGGACATGGTGGAGGTCAGGAGGGATGTTCTGTTCCCCCGGTGATCCAGGGATGTGAGTCACAGGGTCCTATGGGCATCGCTCAGAGGAAGGGGTGCGGGGTGCCAACCCGGAGTGGCGACAGTGGCCAGCAGTTACCCCCCGAGTTCCACCTCCAATGAGGCCGCTTCTCGCAGGCAGCACATTTTGTCATAGAATTTATTTACACTGCAGAAGGAGGCCATTTGGCCCATCGAGTCTGCACCAGCCCTTGGAAAGAGTACCCTACCTCAGCCCACACCTCCACCGTAACACAGTAACCCCACCTAACCTTTTTCAGACACTGAGGGTAATTTAGTATGGCCAATCCATCTAACTTGCACATCTTTGGAAAGAAACTGGAGCACCCGGAGGAAACCCATGCAGACACAGAGAGAATGTGCAGACTCCACACAGACAGTGACCCAAGCGGGAATTGAACCTGGGTCCCTGGTGCTGTGAGGCGACAGTGCTAACCACTGTGCTACCGTGCCGCCCACACAGGATAGGGCGGCACGGCTGTGCATGTGACGCCCACAAGTGAGCAGGGCCATCCGGCCCCAGAGGATGCCCGCCAGGGATATCGAGGGCATGGGACGAGGTTAGCCGCTGGCTGCCTCCACCTCAGATGTGCATCCTGTGGAAACACCAAAATGTAGTGGTAGATATAAGAGGGCCAGGCACAATGAGGATCATTGAAGGCGGTGGAGGGGAAGGTCGGGGTTAGGGAGGGGGTGTGGTTGGAGGCTGCGTGTTTGGAGGGTTGGGCAGGGCAGCACTATAGGGAATAGGGTAATGTACCACACATTAAACAACGTTTTGCACAACCATTATTATGTCTCCTTCAATGGCCTCGGACCCATTGCCCATCTCTCCAGGCAACATCCCTCCCCGTGGCACCCACCCACCCTTCGGCCTTTGTCCCATTCCCTGGGTGTTCGGATGTTGGCTGCTGCGGTGTGGTGTTGCCTCCTGCAATATTCAGGCACAGTGTCCAGGCATCAAGGTGCGATTGGGATGCTAGGCAATGACTCCCACATGCTACATGGCCTGCCCACCCACGGGAATCCACTTGGCATGTGTGAAGTGCTCACCTAACCACAAATGCCAATTCCCTATTAGTAATAGCCTTCCGCCACATGGCCAGAGGCCTCGGCAGTCAGTTAGGGTTATGAATGGTCAGTGGGGCAGATTGGCAGGGGCAAGGGGAGCCCCCATAACGGGAACACAAGATCCAGAGGTTGGCATGGTGGTGCAGCGGTGGTTGCCCCCCAGCACCCCCCATCTTCCCATGATGGCTCGCCCCGCGGAGGATCCCCCCATCCCCGCCGAGCACTGGGGCAGGAAGCCAAGCGCCCCCAGGTTATTTTCTGTGAGCAAAGATGGTTAGTCACCTCCTCGGCTCCCCACAGAAGCCCTTCCGCCAGGTTCATGTTTTTAAAACGGAGTTCTAATGGCGCCAGGGTGAGTACTTGCTGGGGAGGCCGCTGAATAGCGTGAGGCCGTTGGATATGGGGTCACTCTCGTTAATTGTATGGAAATGGGGCTTAAGTGGTCATAATTGGTTTCTTGCCATGCTACGGCCAGATTCCAAATTCACCTATGGGAGCAGGCCAGTTGCATCGCAAAGTGTTTGGCACCTGGCGTGGTTCCCATTTTGGACCTCTCCCGCTATTCACAAGCCTCGATACGTTTGTACGCGAGTGTCACGATTGCTGAAAGATTGCGCCCCTGGAGTGTGCACAAGATGGGTTTCTAGAGCAGTGCATTGAAGAACCAATTTAGGATTGGGCCACTTAAGGTATAGTATTATGTAATGAGAAAGGGCACATTAATAAACTTTCTGGAAGGGAGGGTTTAAGAAATAGTGACCATAAAATGTTAGAATTTTACATTCAGTTTGAAAGTGATAAAGTTAATTCTGAAACTATGCTCCGAAATCTGTACAAAATAAATTACAGAAGTATGAGGGGAAAGTTGGCTTAGGTGGATTGGGAAAATAAAATTGATGGTACACAGACAATCGCTAGCATTTAAAGAGGTATCACATGGTCGACAACAAATATGCATTCCTCTAAAACACAAAAACCCAACAGAAAAGGTGAATCAAACATTGATAAGAAAATTAGCTCAAGATTGCATTAGGTCATGGAAGTGGTTTATAAGGTGGCCAAAAAAGTGGTAAGGCAGAGGATTGGAAGAAATTTCAAATCCATTAAAGGAGTACCAAGAACCTCGCAAAGAAAGTGAAAAGAGAATATGAATGCAAGCTAGCAAGAAACCTAAAGGCGGACTGTCAAAGCTTCATGAGGTATGTGAAAAGGAAAAGTTTAGCAATGACAAATGTGGGTCCATGACAAGCAGAGCCAAGAGAATTTATAACGGAGACCAGGGAAATGGCAGCGAAGCTAAACAATCACTTTGTATCTGTCTTCATGGACGGAGAATCTCCTAGGAATGCCGAGGGAACCAAGGGGCTTGTGAAATGAGTATTAATAAAGAGGTAGGACTTGAAGAGTAAATTGGTTTGAAAGTTAATAACTCCCCTGGGGTGAGCTTCACACAGACTAAAACTTCCTCCTGCCTCGAACATCTGCCCAACTCTGATGTGTAGTAATAGTCATTTTGGGGATAAAGGTAGAGATTCATAAGGCCTTCCTTGCTGGCCAAGTACTGGAGATTCACAAGGCCGGGTTTCAAGGAAGTTGCTGTCGCAGAACGTGTGTTTGAAGTCACGGAAAGTGAAAGAAATATATATTTTTTACTTTGGTTTGGCATGAGGATGTTAATTCCATTAAAGGAACTATAATGGATAGAATGTGGTGATCACTCGCTAACGGGTATGATTGTCCACCTCGGATACTCCGTGTTACTGTCACAGGTTCTGTGGGTCCTTGCGTGGCTGATGAGCCCGATCCTAGAGCAGCATCTTCAATCACTCACTTGGCAGGAGTTTCCAAAAAGTCGGATCATTCCTTGGATGCTAAGTCGTGGTTATTCCTTTCTCAGGCTTCTTTTCCGGGCCTCCACTTGCCATTGGGTGTTCTCAAAGAATTGTGACCCTCCAGTCAGGAGATTCCTCCAAGCAGATCTCTTCTGAGCAAAGGTCTCCCAGGCATTGACGTCTATGTCCATTTCTTGAAATAAGCCTTCACAGTGTCTTCGAAGATCTTCCTCTGTCCTCCTCTTGTTCGGAATCCTTCCTTGAGTTGGGTGAAGAAGATTTGCTTTGGCAGTCAGGACTCTGACATCCTAAACATATGGTTGGTTTTGGATGATCAGGTCTCGATACTGGTTCTGTTGACTCCTTCAAGGACATTAATGTTAGCACGCCTGTCTTCCCAACTAAAGTACATTGGGATTTTGCATTGTATTTTAAGGTGAGTTGTTCAAGAGTCTCTCTGATGTAATGTTCATCCTTACATGTCTCAGTGATTACTTCAAATGCTTTAACACAGTTTAATGCCTTAGTTGATGTATTCAAGCCTCCTGTAAGCTAATATGAACTATCTCTCTGACAGGTATTGCAGCAAATCAATTACCCACCTCGAAGAGTGTACTGCCAAAGTACACCCTGAAATGATGCCAGAGGAGATGTGTGCCAGGACACTGCGCTTAAGCAGCTGCTGCTTTCAGACGTTGAGCTTGTAACATTAATAATTGATGTGTCATAACCCTCCCCTTTTCCCTTCCCCCACCGCTCTCATCCCCCCTCCCTCCCTCCTCTTTACAAATAGACAGAACCATTGTGTTTATGTGGAAAATATATATTTTATTGCAAGAAACTTGTAAAAGTTGAGGTAGTTTAATGTCATTGTTCAGCTGATTAAGTTAAAGGTTATGTTAAATGTTAACTGGTTTCAAAATTTGTATTTATCAAATTATTTTTGTTAATACATATTTTACACTGAACTTTACAAGTTTCTACAAATGTCTTACTGAAACATTAGCCACAACTTTTAATTATGAGATAATTATAAATGAATAAGATAATTGAAGTAAACAAGGCAGAAATATAATAAAGGCAAATTACTGCGGATGCTGGAATCTGAAACCAAAGAGAAAATGCTGGAAAATCTCAACAGGTCTGGCAGCATCTGTAGGGAGAGAAAAGAGCTAACGTTTCGAGTCCAGATGACCCTTTGTCAAAGCTCAAATATAATAACATGGGTAACATGGTGGCACATTAGTTAGCACTGCTGCCTCACAACACCAAAGACCCGTGTTGAATTCGGACCTTGGGTGACTGATTGTGTTTGCACATTCTCCTGATGTCTGCTTTGGTTTCCTAGAAACATGGAATAGAACCATAGAATTCCTACTGTGAAGATGGAAGCCTGTTGGCCCATTGAGTCTGCACTGACACTCTGAAAAAGTACTTTACCTAGGCTCTCTCCCCTACCCTATCCCCAGAACCTGACCTGTACATTCCTGACACTGAGGGGCAAATTAGCATGGCCAATCCATCTAACCTGCACATCTTTGGACTGTGGGAGGAAACCGGAGCACCCAGAGGAAACCCACAGAGACAAGGGGAGTACATACAAACTCCACACAGACAGTCACCCAAGGTCGTAATTGAACCTGGGTCCCTAGCGCTGTGAGGCAGCAGTGCTAACCACTGTGCCAACATCCTGCCGCTGTCCTCCAGGTGCATCACTAGGTGGGAATATAGGCTTTGAGGAGAAGGAAAGGAGGCTTCAAGAGGACAGTCTAAGTGAATGGGCAATACTATAACAGATGAAATATACTGTGAGCAAGTGTGAGTAAGGGTATCCTTGTTCATGAGTCGCTAAATGCAGCTGCAGCAAGTAATAAAAAAGGCAAATGGTATGTTGGATTTCATTGCAAGGGGATTTAAGAACAGGAATAAAGATATCTTGCTGCAATTGTATTAGAAACTTGGTGAGACCATACTTGGAGTATTGTGCATAGTTTTGGTCTCCTTATCTAAGGAAGGATGTATTTGCCAGAGAGGGAATGCAACAATTGCTCACCAGACATATTTATGGGATGGTGGGATTGTCAAATGAGGAAAGATAGAGGAAACTGGGATTGTATTCTCTCGAGTTTCAAAGAATGTGAGATGATCTCATCCATTTACAAAATTCTTATAAGGTATGACGCGTAGATTTAGATAGGAAGTTTGCCCTGGCTGGTGTATCTGGAACCAGAGGGCACCGTCTCAGAATTTGGAACAGGTCATTTGAGACTGAAATGAGGAGGAATATTTCCACTCAGAGAGTGGCAAATCTTTGGAATTCTTTACTCCAGAGGAGTGTGGCAGCTCAGTCCTCTGCATGTTCAAGACAGAAATCGTTAGGTGTCTGGAAACTGATGACATCAAGGAATAGGGAGACAGTGCAGCAAAGTGGCATTGAATTAGATTCAGCCATGATCTATTTGAATGGCGGACCAAGCTTAATGGGTTGAATGGCCAACTTCTGCTATGTTTCCAATGTTTAACAGGAGGAAATTGTGACTCATTCAAGGCTGCATGTTGGACAAACAGTTTGACAACACAACGGTAATGGAGAGAGTTACAGAGATCAAGAGCGATAAAAGGTTGCCCTCAGTCGACACAGACATAGAGCCGGCTAGGAATGACAAGAGACTTTACAGACACTGTGGCGTTTTGAGGAGATAGAAGAGTACTCCAGGGTTAGCAGGTGATATGAGAGACCCCAGGATGGACATGGATTGTATTCACAGTTTGGCGCACAGTGTTTGATACACCAAGATGGCTTTGGTGATGCAGATAGTCATAGCTGCAGCTGAGAAGTCAGGCAGAGGCTTGGAGCAAGTGAACTGAGCTTTGCACTCATCATCAGAACTGAAGAATTTGTCATTTCCAATCAGGGCTAAAATGTATTATCCGGCGCATGGAGTGTAAGAGCAAGGAGATTCCATTGAATTTGGATAAGACACTAGCTCAGTTCCAACTGGAGCCTTAGCATCCAGATCTGGCCAACACACTAAAATATAGGTAAAGGTATTGGAAAGAGTGCAGAAAGGATTCACTAGAATCGTTGCAGGGATGAAGAACTTCAGTTAAAAAGATAGATTGGAGAAATTAGGACTGTTTATTATGGAGAAGAGAAAGTTGAGAGGAAATTTGGTTCATAATCATAAAGGGTCTGGACAGAGGAGAGAGGGAAAAACTGTTCCCACTCATGAAAGAATCAAGAATGAGAGGGCAGAGATTTAAAGTAACTGGCAAGAGAAGGAAAAGGGTATGAGAAACATCTTTCTCATGCAGCGAGTGGTTGAGATCGGGAATACATTGCCTGAGAGTGTGGTAGAGGCAGGTTCAATCTAGGTCTTCAAAAGGGAAATAGACCGTTATTTGAAAAGGAAGAAGTTATGGGGAGAAGACAGGAGAATGGCACAAAGAGAATTGTTCATCGTGGCATAGACATGATGGGCAAAATGGCATCCTTCTACCCTGCAACAGCTCTGTGATCAAGTGAAGAATTCCATGTGCAGCTTGAACTGTGAAGACCATGATATTGATGTTCCCAGGCATGAACACATTGGCAATGGTGCCAACTGCAGTGTCTTTGTGTGTTGGGTAACAGGAATAATCAGTCACAGGATGAAGAGGAGCAGAACCAATGCTCAGCACTGAGGACCTATTAGCTTCAGGGAAGAACAGAGGTGGGTCAACAAGCCTGAGGATAGAGCAGGAGTCAGACTCTTCTGGCAGTGGAAGGGTAGGTATAGGGGTTGATTCTCCATGCCAGTATCGGGATTCCCGATCGGGTGGAGAATGGCGGGTAGCCTGAAAGACAGGATCGCCTCCAGGCACCAGACCTGTTGCAATGCTCAACTGCCCCACCGCTGGCCTCAGCGAACCACTCTGCCCTGCGCCAGCAGGAATGTGGATATCAATGTCAAGCATTCATATGCATGCAATTAAAGGGCTTGAAGGGCAGCACGGTGGCACAGTGGGCTAGCCCTGCTGTCTCACGGCGCCGAGGTCCCAGGCTCGATCCCGGCTCTGGGTCACTGTCCGTGTGGAGTTTGCACATTCTCCCCGTGTTTGCGTGGGTTTCACCCCCACAACCCAAACATGTGCAGGCTAGGTGGATTGGCCACGCTAAATTGCCCCTTAATTGGAAAGCATGAATTGGGTACACTAATTTTTAAATTATAGGGCTTGAAGCATGAGTCTCCCCCATACTGTGATGCTCCGACCCCCAGCACCCCCACCCCCCCCCCCCACCAACCCCACTGTGAAGCTCCAACCTCCTCATTGGGAACCCCGCTGGGCGGGCTTTGTGCGAGGTTGGCCAAGCGCAACCCTGCCGGGTGGAACCCACAGGGGGTCAGAACACTGATGAAATGCCTCTCTGATGCCACCAGGCTGCGGAGGGAGGGAGCCCCAAGGATCCTGGGGGTTGGTTCCCCCCTCAGACTCCCCCCCATCAGATCCCCCATCAGAGACGCCTTATCATACTCCACATCAAAGGCCCCTATCAGTCGCCCCCATCAGACCCTCGCATGAGAAATCCTCATCAGGTTCCCCCCATCAGTCACTTCTGCCTGAAAACTGAAGAGCAGTTCATAATAATAATCTTTTGTGTATGAAGTTACTGTGAAAAGCCCCTAGTCACCACATTCCACCACCGGTTCGGGTAAGCTGGTACGGAAATTAAACCCGCGCTGCTGGCCTTGTTCCGCATCACAAACCAGCTGTCTAGCCCACTGAGCTAAACCAGCCCTGACCAGTTCATGCAAAAGATCACTGCATTTTTACTTACTCTTTCCACACACCTTCTGCCTCAGACAAAAGTCTTTAAAGCAGCAGCTGTTACAAGTGTCAGAGGCTTCCTCGAAAGCCAAGTGCATTTGGGTTAAGTTGTATGGAAAATTAGAAAATCTAAGTTAAAGGAGGAATGTAGATTACTGATGAGGACTTTAAGCTAGTTGGTGGTGGTGGGTGCTCAGGAGAGGTTAGTAAAGTTTCCAGAACAAGTAATAGGACACAGAGTGTGGAAAGCAGCAGGAATCTAACTTCAGGCACAGCAGATAAGGAGACAATGATGAGAAGGGGGCGGCCAATGCAGGACTGAGGGTGTTGTACTAAATGTGCACAGCATACAAAACAAGATAAATGAGCTTGTAGTGCACATTAAAATTGGCAGGTATGATGTTGTGGCCATCACAGAGATGTGGCTGCAAGGGATATGTGAAAATATTGAAAGGTCAGGCAGATGGGCAGAGGGGGATGGCTGCCTTGTTAGTAAGGAATGAAGTTAAATCGATAGAAAGGAGTGAAATAGGATCAGAAGACATAGAATCTGTACGGGTAGAGTTGAGGAATAGCAAAGGAAAATACCCTGATGGGAGTTACTTTTAGGCCCCCTAGCAGTAGTCAGGATGTGGGGCAGAAAATAAATCAGGAGATAAAAAAGGCAATATTACAATAATCATGGGGGACTTCAATATGCAGGTGGTCTGGGAAAATCAGGTTGGTAGCGGATCCCAAGAAAAATAACTCATGGAATGTCTTCAAGATGGTTTCTTGGAACAGCTTGTGGTAGAGCCTACTAGGGAACAGGCAATTCTGAATTTGGTGATGTGTAATGAGGCAGACTTGATTAGGGACCTGAAGGTGAAGGAACCCTTAGGGAGCAGTGACCACAATATGTAGAATTCACCCTGCAGTTTGCGAGGGAGAAGCTGCAATCGGATGTAACGGTATTACAGTTGAAGAAAGGTAACTACAAAGACATAAGGGAGGAGTTGGCCAGGGTAGAATGGAAAAGGAGACTAGCAGGGAAGACAGTGGAACAGCAATGGCAGGAGTTTTTGGAGATTATTTGGGAGACAAAACAGAAATTCGTCCCAAGGCAGAGGAAACATGCTAAGGGGGGGACGAGGCATCCACAGCTGACGAGGGAAGTCAAGGTCAGCACAAAAGAAAAAGAAAAAGCAAATAAAGTGGCGAGGATTAGTGGGAAGCCAGAGGACTGGAAATCATTTAAAAGCGAGCAGAAGACACCTAAAAAAGCATTAATGAGGGAGAAGATGAATTGTGAGTAAGCTGGCTAATAATATACAAGAAGATAGAAAGAGGTTTTTGCCGATATATAAAAGGTAGGATAGAGGCAAGAATGGACATTAGACCACTGGAAAATGTGGCTGGAGAATTTGTTATGGGGAACAAAGAAATGGCAGAGGAACTGAATTTGTACTTTGTATCAGTCTTCACAGTGGAAGACACCAGTGAGATACCAGAACTTCAAGAGAGTCAGGGGGCAAAGGTGAGCAGGGCCATCAATAAGGAGAAGGTGCTGTGGAAGCTGAAAGTTCTGAAGGTGGATACATCACCCGGAATGGATGGATGACACCCCAGGGTTCTGAAGGAGATAGCTGAGGAGATTGTGGAGACATTGGTTGTGATCTTTCAGGAATCGCTGGAGTTAGGAGGGCCCCAGAAGACTCTAAAATGGCAAATGTAACACCCGAGTTTAAGAGGGGAGGGAAGCAGAAGACACAAATTATAGGCTGATTTGGCTGTTGGTAGGATTTTAGAATCTATTATTAAGGATGAAATGGTGGAAGACTTGGGAGTGAATGGTAATATACGGCTGAATCAACACAGCTTCATCAAGGAGTGGTCATGCTGATAAATCTGTTAGAATTCTTTGAGGAGATAACAAGGAAGTTAGACAAAGGAGAGCCAGTGGAGAGCTACTTGGATTTCCAAAGGCCTTTGACAAGGTGCCGTACAGGAGGCTGCTGAAAAAGATAAGAACCCATGGTGTTTGAGGCAAGGTACTGGCTTGGATAGAGGATTGGCTGACTGGCAGAAGGCAAAGAGTAGGGAAGCAAAGTAGCACAGTTGGTAGTACTGTTGCCTCACAGCGCCAGGGTCCCAGGTTCAATTCCCGGCTCGGGTCACTGTCTGTGCAGAGTCTGCATGTTCTCCCTGTGTCTGCGTGGGTTTCCTCCGGGTGCTCCGGTTTCCTCCCACAAGTCCATAAGACCATAAGACATAGGAGTGGAAGTAAGGCCATTCGGCCCATCGAGTCCACTCCACCATTCAATCATGGCTGATTTCAATTCCATTTACCCGCTCTCTCTCCATAGCCCTTAATTCCTCGAGAAATCAAGAATTTATCAACTTCTGTCTTAAAGACACTCAACGTCCCGCCCTCCACCGTCCTCTGTGGCAATGAATTCCACAGACCCACCACTCTCTGGCTGAAGAAATTTCTCCTCATCTCTGTTCTAAAGTGACTCCCTTTTATTCTAAGGCTGTGCCCCCCGGGTCCTAGTCTCCCCAGCTAATGGAAACAACTTCCCTACGTCCACCCTATCTAAGCCATTCATTATCTTGTAAGTTTCTATTAGATCTCCCCTCAACTTCCTAAACTCCAATGAATATAATCCCAGGATCCTCAGACGTTCATCGTATGTTAGGCCTACCATTCCTGGGATCATCCGTGTGAATCTCCGCTGGACCCGCTCCAGTGCCAGTATGTCCTTCCTGAGGTGTGGGGCCCAAAATTGCTCACAGTATTCTAAATGGGGCCTACCAAATGCTTTATAAAGCTTCAGAAGTACATCCCTGCTTTTATATTCCAAGCCTCTTGAGATGAATGACAACATTGCATTTCCTTTCTTAATTACGGACTCAACCTGCAAGTTTACCTTTAGAGAATCCTGGACTAGGACTCCCAAGTCCCTTTGCACTTCAGCATTATGAATTTTGTCACCGTTTAGAAAATAGTCCATGCCCCTATTCTTTATTCCAAAGTGCAAGACCTCGCACTTGCCCACGTTGAATTTCATCAGCCATTTCTTGGACCACTCTCCTAAACTGTCTAAATCTTTCTGCAGCCTCCCCACCTCCTCCATACTACCTGCCCCTCCACCTATCTTCGTATCATCGGCAAACTTAGCCAGAATGCCCCCAGTCTCGTCACCGGTTGCCATTCCAAAAAAGAACCTTTTATCCCAACTCTCTGCCTTCTGCCTGACAGCCAATCATCAATCCATGTTAGTACCTTGCCTCGAATACCATGGGCCCTTATTTTACTCAGCAGTCTCCCGTGAGGCACCTTATCAAAGGCCTTTTGGAAGTCAAGATAGATAACATCCATTGGCTCTCCTTGGTCTAACCTATTTGTTATCTCTTCAAAGAACTCTAACAGGTTTGTCAGGCACGACCTCCCCTTACTAAATCCATGCTGACTTGTCCTAATCCGACCCTGCACTTCCAAGAATTTAGAAATCTCATCCTTAACAATGGATTCTAGAATCTTACCAACAACCGAGGTTAGACTAAATGGCCTATAATTTTCCATCTTTTTCCTTGTTCCCTTCTTGAACAGGGGGGTTACAACAGCGATTTTCCAATCCTCTGGGACTTTCCCTGACTCCAGTGACTTTTGAAAGATCATAACTAACGCCTCCACTATTTCTTCAGCTATCTCCTTTAGAACTCTAGGATGTAGCCCATCTGGACCCGGAGATTTATCAATTTTTAGACCTCTTAGTTTCTCTAGCACTTTCTCCTTTGTGATGGCTACCATATTCAACTCTGCCCCCTGACTTTCCTGAATTGTTGGGATATTACTCATGTCTTCTACTGTGAAGACTGACGCAAAGTACTTATTTAGTTCCTCAGCTATTTCCTTGTCTCCCATCACTAGATTACCAGCGTCATTTTGGAGTGGCCCAATGTCAACTTTTGCCTCCCGTTTGTTTTTAATGTATTTAAAGAAACTTTTACTATCATTCCTAATGTTACTGGCTAGCCTACCTTCATAATTGATCCTCTCTTTCCTTATTTCTCTCTTTGTTATCCTCTGTTTATTTTTGTAGCCTTCCCAATCTTCTGACTTCCCACTACTCTTTGCCACATTATAGGCTTTCTCTTTTGCTTTGATGCATTCCCTAACTTCCTTTGTCAGCCAGGGCTGCCTAATCGCCCCTCTGATAACCTTGCTTTTCTTTGGGATGAACCTCTGTACTGTGTCCTCAATTACTCCCAGAAACTCCTGCCATTGCTGTTCTACTGTCTTTCCCACTAGGCTCTGCTCCCAGTCGATTTTCGTCAGTTCCTCCCTCATGCCCCTGTAATTACCTTTATTTAACTGTAACACCTTTACATCTGATTCTACCTTCTTTCTTTCAAATTGGAGATTGAATTCTACCATATTATGATCACTGCCTCCTAAGTATTCCCTTACTTTAAGATCTTTAATCAAGTCTGGCTCATTACATAACACTAAGTCCAGAATGGCCTCTTCCCTCGTGGGCTCCATCCTGAAAGACGTGCTGTTACGTGAATTGGACATTCTAAATTCTCCCTCTGTGTACCCGAACAGGCGCTGCAATGTGGCGACTAAGGGCTTTTCACAGTAACTTCATTGAAATGTTGATATAAGCCTCCTTGTGCCAATAAAGGTTATTTTTATTAAAGCGGTCCTGTTCAGGATGGCAAGCAGTGACTAGTGGTGTTCCATAAGGATCAGTGTTTGGGACCACAACATTTCACAATGTACATTAATGGTCTGGAAGAAGGAACTGCTAAGCTTGCAGATGGTGCAAAGATCTGTAGAGGGACAATTTGTGATGAGGAAGTGGGGAGGCTGCAGAAGGACTTGGACAGGCTCGGAGAGTGGGCAAAGAAGTGGCAGATGGAATACAATGTGGAAAAGTGTGATGTTATGAACTTTGGTCGGAAGAATAGAGGCACAGACTATTTTCTAAATGGGGAAACGTTTCGGAAATCAGAAGCACAAAAGGACTTGGGAGTCCGAGTTCAAGATTCTCTTAAGGGTAACCTGCAGGTTCAGTCGGCAGTGGGATGACAAATGCAATGTTAGCACTTATTTCAAGTGGGCTAGAATACAAGAGCAGGGATGTACTGCTAAGGCGTCAGACCCCATTTGGAATATTGTGAACAGTTTTGGGCTCCATATCTAAGGAAGGATGTGCTGGCTTTGGAAAGGGTCCAGAGGAGGTTCACAAGAATGATCCCTGGAATAAAAGGTGTGTCATATGAGGAAAGGTTCCAGGCTCGCCCTGCACTCAATGGAGTTTAGAAGGACGAGGCGGGATCTCATTGAAACTTACAGAATACTGAGAGGCCTGGTGTCAAGTGAGAGTACGTTTAAGAAATGGGTGTTTCTAAATGGGTGTGTGTATAAATATCTGTAGTGATAGTACCTTTAAGAAATGGGTGTTTATTACTGCAGTGATGTCAGAGAGTGGGTGGACCTTGGCTCTCTGTCAGGTTTTTAGTTTTGTTTTAGGCTGTTGCTGCAGGGTGTGTTTTTGTTTCATTTTCAGAGCTGGATATCTGCAGTCACAACCAGAAGGGGTATTAGTCTCTCTCTCTGTAATTCTGTAATCTAAAGACTGTAAATCAATCCTTTGGTGATTTAAAACTAATAACTGCTCTCAATAGTGACTTTAACCTGATGTGCTTCTGTTTAAAGTTTTTTTTAAAGTCTTCTGGATGTTAAAAGGACAGCTTAAGGATTACGTAGTGTTGTATTCTTTGGGGGTTGTATTTGAATTAATGGTTGCTAAGATGTTCACTGTATGTTTTAAAAAGGTTAACTTGAGTTCATAGAATAAACATTGTTTTGCTTTAAAAAATACTTTTCCATTCCTGCTGTACCACCCCTGTAGAGTGGGCCGTGTGCTCCCCATACCACAATCTATTAAATGTTGTGGGTCAGGGGAACTCCATGATACTCTTTGGGGTTCTCTAAACCCTGGCCCATAACAAATTGGGGGATAAAAGTCTATCTATTGGATTGTCTACGTGAACTGAAAGACAGTGAGGGGTGAGCAGATTGTGTGATTGATTTTCAGGGGTGGTATTTTAGTTTAAGTGGGGAGTGTGTTGTGGACAGTGGCTCTGTCAGAGGCTCTGAAGTTTTTGGGGGTGGAGACAGTCACACGCAGTACCTTATGGACAGAGACTAAAAGCAGACCATTAGATTTGGAAAAAACATTGCAGTTAACATTACCTGACAAAATGCGAAAAGATGAGGTAATTATGGCAGTGACTAAGCATTTAAAGTTGCCTGAGATACAGTTTGACTCATTGGAAATGGCAAAAATTCAGTTCCAAATTAAACAAATGGAACATGAGAAAGAATTAAAGCAGCTTGAATACGAAAGAGATAGACAGGAAAAAGAAAGAGAAAGGGAGATACAGATCAGGGAAAAGAAAAACGAGAGAGTTTGAACTTCAGAAAATGGCTATGAAACAAGACAGTCAGTTAAAATTGGCAGGCGCAAAGGGAAACGTACGTGGATGATAGTGATGAAGATAGTGAGAAAGAGCGTCATCGTCAAAGGCTTGGTGGGGATCTATTTAAATATGTCCAAGCATTGCCGAGGTTTGATGAGAAGGAGGTAGAAGCCTTTTTCATTTTGCTTGAGAAGGTAGCTAAACAAATGAAATGGCCACAGGACATGTGGGTATTACTGATTTAAACAAAGCTGGTAGGTAGGGCTAGTGAAGTGTTTGCATCACTATCAGAGGAGGTATCTGAGTTGTATGAGGAGGTGGAAAAATCCATCTTAGGTGCATATGAACTAGTGCCTGAAGACTACAGACAAAGGTTTAGAAATTTAAGGAAAGGGGCAGCACGGTAGCATTATGGATAGCACAATTGCTTCACAGCTCCAGGGTCCCAGGTTCGATTCCGGCTTGGGTCACTGTCTGTGTGGAGTCTGCACATCCTCCCCGTGTGTGCGTGGGTTTCCTCCGGGTGCTCCGGTTTCCTCCCACAGTCTAAAGATGTGCAGGTTAGGTGGATTGTCCATGATAAATTGCCCTTAGTGTCCAAAATTGCCCTTAGTGTTGGGTGGGGTAACTGGGTTATGGGGATAGGGTGGAGGTGTTGACCTTGGGGAGGGTGCTCTTTCCAAGAGCCGGTGCAGACTCGATGGGCTGAATGGCCTCCTTCTGCACTGTAAATTCTATGATAATCTATGATAATCTATGAAAGAACCTAGTCAAACATACATGGAGTTTGAAAGGATCAAACAGAGTAATTTTGATAGGTGGATAAGGGCTTTGAAAATAGACCAAACATATGAAGCTCTCAGAGAAATTATACTTTTGGAGGAGTTTAAAAGTTCAATTCCTGATGTAGTGAGAATTCATGTGGAAGAGCAGAGGGTTAAAACTGCGAGATTAGCAGCAGAAATGGTAGATGATTATGAATTAGTTCATACATCAAAGTTTGGGATAGAAACTGGGGACATGATAAATACTCGTGGTAAAGGTAAAGGAGATCTGATGGTAGATAATAAGGAGAGTGTACCTCACACTAAAAATGAAATCCAGGAGGGTGGAAAATACATGAAAAGTTTCAAATGTTTTCACTGTAATAAACTAGGCCATGTAAAGTCACAGTGTTGGTGGTGGAAGAAAAGCAGTGAAGGCTGATGTGGTAAAACAGGATAAGACAGGGGGGTTTGTTAAAGTAGTAAAGGAAAGCCCAAGTGAAGCGAAGGAGGTGCAAAAGATTGTACAGCCTGTTCAAGAAGTGATTGTAAGAAGGCGCCAGTTGTCTTTAAAGAGTTTATTTGTGTGGGTAAATTTACTCATGTGTATCAGGAGGAGCAGGTAAAGAAGCCACAATTTTAAGAGATACGGGTGCCAGTCAATCTTTAATGGTAAGAGAAGAGGAGTTATGTAGTCTGGGAAGAATATTGCCAGAAAAGGTGGTAATATGTGGAAGTCAGGGTGTGAGGACTAGTGTTCCATTATATAAGGTAAGGTTGGAAAGTCCAGTGAAGAGTGGTGAAGCGGTAGTAGGAGTAATAGAGAAACTATCTTGTCCAGGAATACAGTTTATCTTGGGTAATGATATAGCTGGAACGGAGTTGGGAGTGAATAGCTATGGTTGATTAGCCAGTGGAAAATCAGCCAACTGAAGTGTTGAAGGTCGAATATCCTGGGACTTTTCCGGATTGTGTAGTAACAACGTCGCAAAGTCATATGTTAAGACACGAGGAGAAATCAAAGAGTGAAGATGCAGTTGAAGTGCAATTATCAGAAACGATTTTTGATCAGATGGTTGAAAAAGAACAAGAACAGGTGGAGGATGAGGCGGATATTGGGCAGCACGGTAGCATTGTGGATAGCACAACTGCTTCACAGCTCCAGGGTCCCAGGTTCGACTCCGGTTTGGGTCACTGTCTGTGCGGAGTCTGCACATCCTCCCCGTGTGTGCGTGGGTTTCCTCCGGGTTCTCCGGTTTCCTCCCACAGTCCAAAGATGTGCAGGTTAGGTGGATTGTCCATGATAAATTGCCCTTAGTGTCCAGAATTGCCCTTGGTGTTGGGCGGGGTTGCTGGGTTGTGGGGATGGGGTGGAGGTGTTGACCTTGGGTAGGGTACTCCAAGAGCCAGTGCAGACTCAATGGGCCGAATGGTCTCCTTCTGCACTGTAAACTCTATAAT
This sequence comes from Scyliorhinus torazame, assembly GCF_047496885.1. NCBI lineage: Eukaryota > Metazoa > Chordata > Chondrichthyes > Carcharhiniformes > Scyliorhinidae > Scyliorhinus > Scyliorhinus torazame. The sequence goes on from NC_092722.1 coordinate 104,979,697, forward strand.
TCTATGATATTTTTAGTTCAGGAAAATTGGCGGAATTACAACAGAAAGATGTAGAAATAAAACGGATGTATCAAAAAGCATACACGGAAGAGGAATCTGAGTGTATACCAGAGAGGTATTACAGTAAAAGTAATGACTTGATGAGAAAATGGAGACCTTTACATATGCAGGCGGATGAAAAGTAGGCAGAAGTTCATCAGGTAGTATTGCCGCCGGTAGGATATAGAAAGGAGGTGTTGCAAGTTGCACATGAGGTACCTGTGGGAGGTCATTTGGGAATTTAAAAAACCTAAGCTAAAATCCAAAAACATTTTTATTGGCCTGCACTACATAAATATGCAGTTACAATTTGTTAATCAGGTCACACATGTCAAGTGACAGGGAAACCTCAAGCAATGATAAAACCAGCATCCTTAATACCCATTCCAGCATTTGAGGAACCTTTTACAAGAATCTTAATTGATTGCGTAGGGCTGCTTCCTAAAACAAAAAGTGGGAATCAATATCGTTTGACGATAATGGATGTGTCTACTAGGTTTCCAGAGGCCATTCCAATACGTAATAATACAGCTAAAAAGATTGTGGAGGAGTTACTTAAATACTTTACTAGATATAGACTACCCACAGAAATACAATCGGATCAAGGATCAAATTTTACCTCAACGTTATTCAAAGAAGTTATGGATAGCTTAGGAATAAAACAATTTACAGCAACTGCATACCATCCAGAATCGCAGGGAGCGTTAGAAAGGTGGCATCAGACATTAAAGACAATGTTGAGGGCTTATTGTCAAGATTATCTGAGGATTGGGATAAAGGAATTCCATTCATACTGTTTGCAATTAGGGATGCACCTAATGAGTCAACCAAATTCTGTCCTTTTGAACTAATTTTTGGTCATGAGGTAAGAGGACCACTTAAATTGATTAAGGAAAAATTGGTGAGTGAGAAATCGGAAATTACATTATTGGATTGTGATGAAACGGGTCGCGGACAAGAAATCCAAAGTTCGTAGTTTTGCCAGTGGGGATAAAGTTTTAGCGTTGTTACCAGTGGTAGGTGAGCCTTTAAAAGTTAGGTTTTGTGGACCTTATCAGATTGAAAGGTAATTAAGTGAGGTGAATTATGTGGTTAAAAACACCAGATAGAAGCAAGTGTCACTGAGTGTATCATGTGGATATGCTTAAAAGGTACTTTGACAGGGAAGGAGAGAAAAAGGAGGTTTTAATGATTCTAACTCAAAGTGACGAACCAAATCCAGATGACTGTGAATTTGACGTACCTCAAATTAAATTGGAAAACAAGGATGTTCTTAAAAATTGGGATAAATTATTGAGTTACCTTCCAGAGGAAAAACGGACTGACCTGAAAGAATTATTGATATCACGTGGGCAAATTTGTAGAGATAAATTGGGAAGTACGAAAATGGCTATACATGATGTAGATGTGGGAAATGCTGTTCCAATCAAACAACATCCATATAGACTTAACCCTTTAAAATTGGCACAGATTAACAAAGAGATTGAAAGTATGCTTAAAAATGGCAAAATTGAAGTGGGTTGCAGCCAATGGAGCTCACCTATAGTGATGGTACCGAAACCAGATGTTACCCAACGGTTGTGTGTGGAGTATAGAAAGGTTAATGCAGTTGCAAGAGCAAACTCCTATCCTATCCCACATTTGGAGGATTGCATTGAGAAAGTGGGACAATCATCTTTTATTACCAAACTGGATTTACTTAAAGGTTACTAGCAGGTACCTTTGTGTGAAAGGGCGAAGGAGATTTCAGCTTTTATGACTCCAGATGGTATATACCAATTCAAAGCTATGGATTTGGCATGAAAAACGCCCCAGCCACATTTCAACGGTTAACTAACAAAGTTGTTTCAGCATTACCCAATTGTGCGGTATACATCGACGATCTGGTAATTTTCAGCCAGACATGGAAAGAACATTTGAAACATCTGATGGAGTTACTCCATCAATTTCAGGAGGCGGGTTTGGTGATAAACCTAGCCAAAACTGAATTTGGAAAAGCCCAAGTCACTTTCCTTGGTATTTGAATTAATGGTTGTTAAGATGTTCACTGTATGTTTTAAGAAGGTTAACTTGAGTTCACAGAATAAACATTGTTTTGCTTTAAAAACTACTTTTCCATTTCTGCTGTACCACACCTGTAGAGTGGGCTGTGTGCTCCCCATACCACAATCTATTAAAAGTTGTGGGTCAGGTGAACTCCATGATACAGTTTGGGGTTCTCTAAACCCTGGCCCATACCACTGGATAGAGTGGACGTGGAGAGGATGTTTCCACTAGTAGGCTAGAACCCGAGGGCATGCCTTTGACTGAAGGGGCAATCCTTTCAAACTGAGATGACGAGGAATTTCTTCAGCCAGAGGGGGGGTGAATCTGTGGAACACTTTGCCGCAGAAGGCTGTGGAGGTCAAGACACTGAGTTTCTTTAAGACAGAGATGGACAGATTCTTGATTAATAATGGGATCAGGGAATATGGGGAGAAGGCAGGAGAATGGGGATCAGAAACATATTGGCCATGACCAAATGGCGGAGCAGACTCAATGGGCAAAATGGCTTAATTCTGCTCCAATATCGTATGGTCTTATGGAGAGGACTTCAAATCCCCTGGCAGCCTTTGAAATGCAAAACTCCCATTCAATTTCACCGAGATGTATCAGGCACAGCTGCTTGGTAGATTGTTTATTGGCCTTTCCCTTCACGCTTGAATGCATCTAAAGTACTCTGTTTTCCTGCTACCCACAATGTTTATAAATAATCTTGCTGTGACTGATAGATCCCAAGGCCTGAGGTCCTCCCTTCCCCTCCACATCCCCACCACATCAAAAGCAGCTAAATGCGTTCTGCCGTTAAAATATAACGGGAATCCTTGATGGGGTCTCTGATGGGTGTGCCTAATGGGGAGTCTGATGTAGAGGGCTGGGGGGGATCGGTGAGTTGGGTTCGGGTCACCCTCATGTGTGCGTGGTGTGGGCGGGGGTGACCTGTTATTCCTGTGTTGGGCGGAGGGGGTGCAGCAGAATGCCTTTTCTTGTCCAAGCATGGGGGGCAGGATTGCGTTGTGCAAGGGAAGGGAGGGCCACTCCGGGCCTCGGGATTGTGCTGCCCACTCAAAATGGCAGCACGGTATTGAGATTCTGACAGCATCGGGCGAGCTCTCCTTCATGCATATATTTGCATGGTTAAGGATAGAGACTTGCAGCTGAACCCCGCTCCCAGCTCCAGTGGAGACCAGATGCAGTTCTCCGCTGGCCGGATCACGTAAGCTCCGGAACATAGAAACCCAGCCATACTATCTGCAAGACATCTGAGCCAGGACAGAGATTGACAGCAGTTCAAAGCACATATCAGACATTGTACTCCGGCAGGGGTATCTGTGGGAATAATTAGTTCAGCCAACTTAGGGAGCTGTGCATTCAGCAGCTCTAAAGAGAGAAACATGCTATGATTACTGTAGCTTTCAATTATATTGCAACTTGGAATGTAGTATATTATCTCAGGTGCTTCACAGAATGTTATCCAATAAAATTTGACACTGGGCTACGAAAGGAAATATAACCAGCGAGGTAAATGTTAATCAGCATCTTAAGGTGTCACGAATAGTCGGAAGAGGTGGAGAGGTTTAGGGTGAGAATCTGAGAGGTTAGGGGCTAGACAGCTGAGGGAATGGAACCAATGGTAGAGCAATGCACAAGAGGCTACAATTGGAGGAACAAAGAGGCCTCGGTGGGTTCTGGGGCCAGAAATATGAAGGAGTGAGGCAGTGGAGGAATTTGAATATAAGGATGACATTTTCAAAACTGAGGCATAACTGGAGCTGTTGTCGGCTCGAGTTGGGAATGCACTGCCTGGAAGTGTGGTGGAGGCAGGATCAGTTGAGGCATTCGAGAGGGTATTAGATGATTATTTGAACTGAAGCCATGAGCAGGGGTGCGGGCAAAAGGCAGAAGAATGGCATCAAGTCATGATACTTGTTTGGAGAACCAATGCAGACACGATGGGCCGAATGGTCTCTTGCTGCACCGTAACAATTCTGTGATTCTGTGAGTATAAGATGGTTGAACATGACTCTATGCAAGTTTGGAAATGCGCAGGAGGGTTTGAGATAAGCTTAAATTTCTGGGGGGTAGAAGATGGCGGGGGGGGGGGGGGGGGGGGGTGTTGGCCAGGAGAGTACAGTAAAGTCTAAGAGCTGCCAAAGGCACGGGGAAGTAAGAGTGAGTCAAACAACACTTTGTCTTGACTTTTGTTTTTCACTTGAAAAAAGCATTAAATGTGGCGGAGAACATTTCTAAGACAAGCTGTCTCCCTGTTCTAATAGCTGATTGCAGATTAGACCAATAATTAACTTTGGCTCGGCACAAGATGTAAAAAAAATGGTGATTGAATACCAATGTTGAGTGACAGACATCCTCCCGCTGATCCAAAGCTCAAATGACAAAATATTGATTCAGACCCACCAAGTGACTTCAATAAAGCAGGTGCTGCAGGGGAAATGGTGACCATGGCTCAAGGGCACAAATGCGACTTCAACCGTCTTTGCATTGAGAGAACAGATGTAGTGACAATTAACAGAGAGATTTAGCCCAACGTTTTTGAACAACAGTGAGGCAGTCATCATCACAGAATAGATTTCCTATGAAGATCACAGCATGGAAGCGATCAGAAAACCCCCACTGGAATGGCTTGCCTGCCAACGACCATCTGTGAGCTTCTCAAACAGGCTGCTATCTGGCACCAGGCCGAAGCAAAATCTATGACAGTGTCTCACCTGGCGAGTGCACTCCCGTTGACCCGGGTTTCAATAAACCTCAGCTTTATGCTTCAGATATAATTTGCAATGAGGAAATCTGTTCATCCGTGTGTTCCACAGGACAGGCATTTTAAGACAATACATGTGTGCACTCGTGGAATCACCAGCAAGAACCGTTCATGGTGCAGCCCCAGCAATCTGACGGTCGAGCTGAGGCCATGGCGAGATCAGCCATGATCCTATTGAACGGTGGAGCAGGCTCGAGAGGCTAAATCGCCTACTCCTGCTCCTAGTTCTTATGTTCTAAGGAATAATTATTTGTTTAAGCTCTTGGTCTGTAGCCCTGTCTGTAACAACACCTCAACACAAATCTGGTGTTCTTGATTAATAAGGGAATTTCTTGATTAATAAGGGGATCAGGGGTTATGGAGAGAAGGCAGGAGAATGACAAACATATCAGCCATGATTGAATGGCAGAGCAGACTCGATGGGCCAAATGGGCTAATTCTGCTCCTATATTTTATGGTCTATTCTTCGCCACCAGGATTAATGAAGGAATCTGAAGATATTTTTGTGGTAACATGTTCCCTTCTGAATCAGAGGTTTGTGTGTTCCGAGCCTTTCTCCAGGACGGGTGCACCCAATTTAGACTCAGGCATTCCTGTGATGTACTGAGGGAATGCAATGATTCGTAGTTGCTGTCTTCCACAGGAAGCTTTGGCTCAAGATTACGTCCACTTATTTGGGAGTTCATCCATTTGAAGATAAGGCAATTTTTTCCAATGTCCCAGTCAGCAGTGGTCTCACAATCAGTAACCCCAAATAAACACAGATCAGCTTACACGACTCCTCCTCTGCTTTTTAAGGATCTCTCTGGACCTTCATTGAACCTCATTTATAACCCACAAAAACAGCTGAATTTTCACTTTCAACTCGGGGATCAGGAAGCTGTTTCCGGCACTCAAACTCTCCCCAGGGAATAGCTCGAATTGGGATTTTCACTGGGTGCTCCCTTAGGTGTCATTGAAACAGGTCCCTTGTCCGGGTCAATGGCGAGGGCTGGACGCGGTTCTTGAAGCTGGTGGACCAACCAGAGGCCTCCCAGATTCAGAGGATCAATCACCCATTGCGAAAAGTAGGTAACTAGTGCTTCAATATGGAGTTACCCTCTCTGCCACTTCTCTTAAAAATGTAAATACAAAATAGAGAACGAAATCAGGCCACCACTTTGGGGAAGGGGTCTCTTTGCAGGGTGGCTTTTAACTGCACTCCCACCCAGACAGGCAGGGAATATCTAGAGGCCTGCCTGGGGCACTTGACCTCTCAGTCAATCACTGGATGCCTTTGATTCCTCCCAACAGTTATATTGCTCCATGGCGCATGGAAACTGGAAGCTGACTGGAAAATTCCAGTCCTTACCCCACCTTTGACAACACTCATGATGAGGCTAATTAGCTGCCCAAAATGGCCAATGGCAGGAATGGGGGCTACAAAGTGGTGGTGACTGGTCCCGTTACGCTTGGGCCCCGCCTGCCTCTGTTCAGGATGCCTGGTAACCCCTCCAAGAATGGGACACCACTTCAAAGGGAATGAATTGCTGGTGAAAGCTTATCAGGCGTCCATGGAGCTGGAAGAAGTGCTGTATTAATGTAACTTTGCCCCTTGTTTTTTCTGATTGCAAACGTATTTATGAATTTACATCCACGATTGTGTGTTCAGGAGGGTAGGGTGGGTGAAAAATGGCAAGAAAATATTGAAGGTGCATCACAGACTATTCAACCCATGTGGTCTTTACCTTTCTCTGGATCAAGTAGTTCTATATATCTGTCTTCTTCCTGCATTCCTTCATCCTGCTTCCTTCATCCACCTATACAAGTTAATTGTGACATAGTTTCTGTTTCAACTACTGGTCCAAAGATGTGCAGATTAGATGGATTGGCCCTGCTAAAAATTCCTCCTTTGTGTCCAGGAATGTGCAGATTAGGTGGGATGTGGGCCTGGGTGGGGTGCAGATGCCACACAGACAGTGGCCCAAGCCAGGATTTGAACTTGGGACCCCAGTGCTGTGAAGCAACTGTGCTACTGTGCCACCCATTAATTAAGGGATGCTGAGAGCAGAGTGAAGATTGTGAAGTTGGGGATCCAGAGCCCATTTGTCAAAGTGGCTGAGGAGGGGATGTTTCTCTATAATAAACTGTATGTCCTGAGTGGCTGACCTTTCCCTCCCTCTCTGACAGGATATGGCTGTTACTCTTGCTTTGTTCAATGCATTGCATTATATTGTTGCTGCTCTCAATATTAATGACCCATGCAGCATATACATTGGACGATATTTGTACCCAGATGACAGCAATGGGTATCGCCATTTTGTGGGCACCACTGATGGTGATCTGTGATGTTTTGGTGAGTATTGGGGAGGCACGGTGGCAGAGTGGTTAGCACTGCTGCTTCACAGCAGCAGGGTTCGATTCCAGCCTTGGGTGTCTGTCTGTGGAGTTTGCACGTTCTCCCCATGTCTGCATGGGTTTCCTCCGGGTCCTCTGGTCAAAGATGTCTAAGTAGATGAATTGACCATGCTATAAATATTGATCAGATGGGGTTACAGGGTTATTGGGATAGGGCGTGGGATGCGGGCCTAGTTAAGGTACTCCTTCAGAGAATTGACGCAGACTGGGTCGGCTAAATGGCCTCATAGAATTTATTTATTATTTTTTTTACAGTGCAGAAGGAGGCCATTCGGCCCATCGAGTCTGCACCGGCTCTTGGAAAGAGCACCCTACCCAAGCCCACACCGCCACCCTATCCCCATAACCCAGTAACCCCACCCAACACTAAGGGCAATTGTTTGGACACTAAGGGCAATTTATCATGGCCAATCCACCTAACCTGCACATCTTTGGACTATGGGAGGGAACCGGAGCACCCGGAGGAAACCCACGCACACACGGGGAGGATGTGCAGACTCCGCACAGACAGTGACCCAAGCTGGAATCGAACCTGGGACCCTGGAGCTGTGAAGCAATTGTGCTATCCACAATGCTACCGTGCTGCCTCCTTCTGCATTGTAAGGATTCTATGGATATTGAAAAAGGGGGAAAATAATGTGCATGATTAAGTGGTGCGGTTCCAATATATGGGGGAAGGGGTGGAGCACCAGGGCCCCATGATGTCCCTCCCTGACCCTGGTGAAATCAATTTGCATCACTGAATGAAACATGTTTGTAAAATCTCAACTTATTTTCTGGTAGAAACCGTACAAAACTGGCCATGAAACAACATTAATTGGCTTTCAATTACAAACGCTTGAGGCTGAAGCGTGATCGCTATGAGAAACAATGTTTCCTTTGAACAGTGGGGGCCATGCAGCAATCCAACAGTCCTCCGCAGGCGGTGCTCAACCGCAGAAGAGAAAAATAAAGGGACTGTGAATTTTTAAAAAAATAAATTGAGAGTACCCAATTTAATTTTTCCAATTAAGAGGCAATTGAGCATGGCCAATCCACCTACCCCGCACATCTTTGGGTTGTGGGGGCGAAACCCACACAAACACAGGGAGAATGTGCAAACTCCACACGGACAGTGATCCAGAGCCGGGATCGAACCTGGGACCTCGGTGCCATGAGACAGCAGTGCTAACCATTGCACCACCGTGCTGCCCATGGGACCGTGAACCTTAACAAATCACCCACGCACTCCAGAAACATGATTTAGAGGGGGTAGGTTTGTTAGAAGTGGAAAACTTACACAATATGCTATTTGAAGTTGAGACAGATTTCTGGGCAAACTCACTGGGTTACAATGCAAGCCTGGTTGTGATGATGCAAATGCAAAACAGGAAGGAAAATTATGCCATTTCCCAGAACTGACATCGATCATTTTGATAATTAGAAACAAACTCACAAAACATTAAAGGTGACAATATTACTGAAGTAGTGAGAGACCTCTTTATTTCACGTTTTATGAATAGTCAAAATCTCAAATTTTGTGAGTCAGTCTGTTAAATGAATCGTTGAAAGATTAGGGTGAAGATTTGGCGGCTTCAATGAATTTTCTGGTGCATGTGAAGCTTAATTAATGGATGACGTTGGCTGCCAGTAACTGTCACTGGATATTTGGCCCATCAAGTCTGCACCAACCCTCCGATAGCGCACCCTACCTAGGCCCAATCCTTGCCCTACCCCCGTAACCTCACCTAACCTTTGGACACTATGGGGCAATTTAGCAAGGCCAATCCACCTAACCTGCACACCTTTGGACTGTGAGAGGAAACTGGAGCACCCGGAGGAAACCCACGCAGACACGGGGAGAAAGTGCAAACTCCACACAGGCAGTCACCCAAGGTCCGAATCGAACCGATGTCCCTGGCTAACCACTGTGCCACCATGCTAGAAGGATAGATGATGTTGAGCCCAATAATGGTAAGTAGGTTGGCATCTTGGCCCTGTGATGACCCAGATCTGGTGAAGACAGCTCGTTACAGCAGTCACTGGGGTAGGTGCAGTGATGCCCAACGATATGGTTGCCGCTATTTTGACAGGTGCAACAAATCAGATGGTGCTGACCAAAAATCACGCAGGGCCACATGTGAAATGCCATGATGTGATTGATATGCTTCTGAAGATCTACCCAGCACAACAATTAGTTGAGCGTGCATGCCTACCTAGATGGGCAGCACAGTAGCATAGTGGTTAGCACTAGGGCTTCATAGCGCCAGGGTCTCAGGTTCGATTCCCGGCTTAGCTCACTTTCTGTGCGGAGTCTGCACGTTTTCTCCGTGTCTGCGTGGGTTTCAAAGAACAAACAAACAAAGAACAAAGAAAAGTACAGCACAGGAACAGGCCCTTCGGCCCTCCAAACCAGTGCCGACCATGCTGCCCGACTAAACTACAACCTTCTACACTTACTGGGTCCGTATCCCTCTATTCCCATCCTATTCATGTATTTGTCAAGATGCCCCTTAAATGTCACTATCGTCCCTGATTCCACAACCTCCTCCGGCAGCGAGTTCCAGACACCCACTACCCACTGTGTAAAAAATTTGCCTCGTACATCTACTCTAAACCTTGCCCCTCGCACCTTAAACCTATGCCCCCTCGTAATTGACCCCTCTACCCTGGGGAAATGCCTCTGACTATCCACTCTATCTATGCCCCTCATAATTTTGTAGACCTCTATCAGGTCGCCCCTCAACCTCCGTCGTTCCAGTGAGAACAAACCAAGTTTATTCGACCGCTCCTCATAGCTAATGCCCTCCATACCAGGCAACATTCTGGTAAATCTCTTCTGCACCCTCTCTAAAGCCTCCACATCTTTCTGGTCATGTGGCGACCAGAATTGAACACTATACTCCAAGTGTGGCCTAACTAAGGTTCTATACAGCTGCAACATGACTTGCCAATTCTTCTCAATGCCCCGGCCAATGAAGGCAAGCATGCCGTATACCTTCTTGACTACCTTCTCCACCTGTGTTGCCCCTTTCAGTGACCTGTGGACCTGTGCACCTAGATCTCTCTGACTTTCAATACTCTTGAGGGTTCTACCATTCACTGTATATTCCCTACCTGCATTAGATCTTCCAAAACGCGTCACCTCACATTTTCCTCCGGGTGCTCCGGTTTCCTCCCACAAGTCCCGAAAGACGTGCTTGTTGGGTGAATTGGATGTTCTAAATTTCCCTCTATGTATCCGAACAGGTGCCGGGTGTGGTGACTAGGGGCTTTTCACAGTAACTTCATTGCAGTGTTCATGCAAGCCTACGTGTGACAATAAAGATTATCATTATCATTATGAGAATGCCAGCTCTGTGGTAACACATACAGCTTTGAGTCAGAAGGCTTCAAATTCAAGTTCACCTCCAGAGACTTGAATATATAATCAGGATATTCAATTGCAGTACTGAGGGAGACCCCAAGAAACTATTTGGAAAAGGAACAGGCCACTGGTGTCCTGTCAATATTTATCCCTCGCCCACCATTCCTGAGATACAGGTGAACTACCCATTGTTTAATTCCAGAAATCTAATTGAAGAAGGATAGAATTGGAACACATCTTGATATTCGTAAATGTATTGACAGATTTATATAGTATGAGGAAGACGGTGGCGTGATGATAGTGTCACTGGACTGGTAATCCAGTGGTCCAGGGTGATGCTCTGGTGTCCTGGGTTCGAATCCCAACATGGCAGATGGTGAAATTTAAATTCAATAAAAATCTGGAATTAAAAGCTCAACATTGCCTATTGTCGGAAAAACCCATCCGGTTCACTAATGACTTTCTGGGAAGGAAATCTGCCGTCCTTACCCGGTCTGGCCTACATGTGACTCCAGACCCCACAGAACAATGCGGTTGACTCTTAACTGCCCCCCACTGAAATGGGGGGGGGGGGGGGCAAGCCACTTAGTTCCAGGGCAATTAGGAATGGGCAACAAATGCTGGCCCAGTCAGCGATGCCCAAGTCCCAAGAACGAATTTAAAAATATATTAAGTATAGGCATACACCTCCGAATCCCATCACCTGTTAATGCAGTTAATATACAATTATTAGTCATTATTTTATTGATGGTTGTTGGAATGGGAAGGGTGAAAAGTGGTTCCTGTATTTCCTACATAGAAATCATAGCATGGCTACAGTGCAGAAGGAATCCATTCGGCCCATTGAGTTGGCATCAACCCGCTCAAAGAGCACGCTGCCTAGGCCCAGTCCCCTGCTCTAGTCCCTATAACCTCCACACCTTTTGTACACAAAGGGACAATTTAGCACGGCCAATCCACCGAACCTGCACATCTTCGGATTGTGGGAGGAAACTGGAGCACCCGGAGGAAAGCCACGTAGACTCAGGTGTGGTGTTGGGTGCTCTGAGGTACAGATGAACCAACACGGTTGCGATTGGTACAACGCAGTTTTATTCCAACTAGTTATTTACACATCTGTCTTGGTACTCAGCACGTGGTGACGGTATGAGTGTCTTGTTAATGAGGTCCTGGCCTTGTCCTGTCTCCAGATGGACTGACCAGCAGGTGTCGTGTTTCTTGTCTTATACTGTGTCTGCTCTTGTCTGTGATTGGCTGTCGTGTTATGTGTGCTAATTGGTCTGTTGGTCTGTCTATCATGATGTGTGTGTTGTGATGTGTGTTTGAATATCATGACATCCCCCCTTTTTTGCAAGATTATGGGCCTACGTGGTTATAAATATGAATGTGTCCTGAGTGCGTGATATTTACAGCATGTACATGTGGCGTAACTATATACAAGGGGCGATGTCAGATGTGTCATGCTAACGAGGTTGTACCACAACAAAAGAAGAAGAACGTTGAAATGTGGTCCGATCAAACGAGACCTGGAACGATAAAACAGTGACATGTTACAATACAGTAGTTGCTAAAAATTGACGTGTGAACAGTCTCATAAGTCCAGTCTAGTAGGTGGGCGACGAATTCGGGTTGACCGCCTCAAGGGTGGGTCGAGAACCACCAGCTGAGGTGCGAGCCTGGCCACGGGCGGCGACAGAAGAGGCATGGTATATGGCAGCTCCACGAAGTCGCTATCAGGAACCAGTGGAGGACACGGCACCTGTGTGTGTTTCCGTTGCGAGCGTGGAAGTAGGCGAAGGGCTCGCCGATTGCGCCTACGCACGGATCCATCCGGCATGCGTACCAGGAACGAGCGGGGAGCCACGCGTCGGAGAACTTCGGCCGGTGCTGACCAGCCACCGTCTGGTAGATGAATGCGGACGTTGTCTCCAGGGGCCAGGGAGGGAAGATCAGTTGCCCTTGTGTCGTACGATCTCTTCTGGCGATCGCGCTGCAGTTGCATCCTATGCAGTACCAGAGCATGGTCTATTGTTGGTGCCAGGATGGAAGGCACAGTGGTTCTGAGGGTGCGACCCATCAGCAGCTGTGCTGGCGAGAGACCCGTGGCTAGTGGGGCCGAGCGATAGGCCAGCAGGGCGAGGTGAAAGTCCGATCCGGCAGCAGCAGCTTGAGGTGGTCTTTAAGTGGTGCAGGAACCCTGCGAGGTGCGTGAACGACCGGGATGGCGTCCGGTTTGAGGCGAATTCGGTATGTGTATGGCAGTGTTCCCATGCCTTTGAATGCCTCCTGGTTGTGGGCGAGGAGCGATTGGAGCTGTGCGTTGAACTCAGCATCCGGGAAGTCAGACGTGCCATCTGGAGAGAGAGAAAGAATTTGTTGCACAAGGTGGAAAGCCTTAAATGCCGGTGCGCCCAGCAGGGAGTCCTTCGATGAGCCAACTATCTCGAACGAGAGTGTGGCCGTGTGTGTTTTGTGTGTCACCTGGAGCTGGCAGGATCCCATGGCCGGGATAACGTTCCCGTTGTAGTCGACCATCTTGCACCGGGATGGCTGGATTGGTGGTCTGACCTTCATGGCATAGAATGCTGACCATGCTATGAGGTTGGCGGATGCGCCAGTGTCCAGGCGGAAAGTGATCGGCGATCGGTTGACCGTCAGGGTGGCACTCCATTCATCGGCCGGATTGATGGTGTTGACCCGGTTCACATCAATGACCTCAACCCGGAAGGCGTCTTGGTCATCTGTTTCGTCGGTTTGGATGTCCTGATGTGGAGGCTGGATGGTCCGCACGTGTCTGCGAGGTTGTCGGAGATGTGGAAGATCCACAGGTTGAGCCGCTCGACAGTAGGCAGCGTAGTGACCCATCTTGCCACAGCGTAGGCATTGTCGGGTTTTTGCAGGACATTGCCCTTTTAAATGTGCAGCTCCACAGTTGCCGCACGTCATGACGTCATGGCGTTCGTTACACCACTGCGCATGCGCAGTTCGGTCTTGCGTCGGGGCGCCTGCGCAGTGCGCCCCTCAATGTGGCCGTTGGTTTTGCCGCGCACAAACGCGGGAGGCCTCAAAAAGCGCGCGAATCGGCCGCCCTCGTCCGGGCCGCGGGCCGGGAGAAACTCGATTGCCTGGATGCGTTCGGCCTCGTGGGCGGCCTGGCTTGCCGATTCGATCGCTTGGGACCCCCTCCATGCCGATTCGGTCGCCTGAAATTGGGCATAGCGGCTGGTCGCATTTTCATGCAGGACACAGGCTTCCACTGCAGATGCTAAGGTCAGGCCTTTAATTTTTAGAAGCTGCTGGCATAGGCCACTGGAGGCAACGCCAAAAACGATCTGGTCCCGGATCATGGACTCCGGTGGTGCCGTAACCGCAGGACTGCGCGAGTATGCGGAGGTGCGTCAGGAAGGACTGAAAGAGCTCATCCTTACCTTGTAGGCGCTGCTGAAAGATATACCTCTCAAAGCTTTCATTGACCTCAACGTTGAAGTGCTGGTCGAGCTTGAGGAGGACCGTGTCATATTTAGATTTGTTCTCGCCTTCCGCGAACACCAAGGAGTTGTATACATCGATGGCGTGCTGACCTGCGGTAGTGAGGAGCAGGCAATCTTTGTTTCGTCTGAGGCGCCCTGTTTTTCGTTGGCTCGCATGAACAGTTCGAATCGCTGCTTGAAGAGCTTCCAATTGGTGCCCAGGTTCCCAGCGACTTGCAACGGCTGCGGTTTGTTGTGGGTGTCCATGGCTCAGGATGGCAGATTTGCCGGTAAGTATCGATCCACTCACTGGTATCATGTGGTGTTGGGTGCTCTGAGGTACAGATGAACCAACACGGTTGCGATTGGTACAACGCAGTTTTATTCCAACTAGTTATTTACACATCTGTCTTGGTACTCAGCACGTGGTGAATGTGTGAGTGTCTTATTAATGAGGTCCTGGCCTTGTCCTGTCTCCAGATGGACTGGCCAGCAGGTGTCGTGTTTCTTGTCTTATACTGTGTCTGCTCTTGTCTGTGATTGGCTGTCGTGTTATGTGTGCTAATTGGTCTGTTGGTCCGTCTATCATGATGTGTGTGTTGTGATGTGTGTTTGAATATCATGACATCAGGGAGAATGTGCAAACTCTAGACAGTCAGCCAAGACGACAGGGCTAACCACTGTGCTGCCGCATCGCCATAGTGATTACATTTCATTGGCTGTAAAATGTTCCTGGATGTCCTGAAGATGTGAACGATGCATGTTCTTTCCATCAATGTCTTGAGGGCTTTGAGAGTTCTAGCCTCCAGTAACCACAAAGATGTCCACCCTGAAGTATGAGTACAGGGGTGTGCATATTGGCAAGTGGACACAGGACACCTTTCATGCAGCCTGACTTTCTTAGAAGCCATCCATCTCTCTTCTTTTTATTCCAAGCACATCAGACAGGGAGATTCCATTGGTAAAACCATTGCTCCCAACAATCGTGTTCAACTCAAGAGCACAAACATTCATATCAAGATGGACAACAACACTACCAACTTGCATTCATGTGGCACCTTTCCCGTCGTAAAGAAACAAAACTTGTCACCAAATCACAGCAGGAGATGTTAAGAAAGGTAATCAAAAGTCTGGTCAAAGATGTTGTTCTGAAATATTAGGAGAGAAAGATAGAGAGTTGGAAAAGTTCGGGAAGGAATTCCAGAGCTTAGGACCCAGACAAATGTAGGCAGGGTCACCTGTGAGGAAGCAATGGGAATTTGGTATGGGGAAAAGACAGGACTGGAGGAATGCTGAGATCTCAGAGGCTCGCAGAGTTTAAGGTTTCCGAGGTTTGGAGGAATCAGAAAACACGCATCAGGATTGTTTTAAATAGAGGCAGACAGCGAGTGCATGCTTGTCGGGCAGTGAGCAGCAACCAAATGAAGCAGCAGGAAATATGTTTTCACGCAAGCTGTAGATAGCTAGAAAAAAAGAATTAGTCGTCTGAGAAGTACTTTGAGATGCGGTCGCTGTAGTTCAGTTGGCTGGAAGGCTGGTTTGTGATGCCGAGCGATGCCAACCACGCGGGTTCAGTTCCTGTATCAGCTGAGGTTATTCACATCAGTTGGACCAACATCTTTTTGCCCCTGTCTATTCATATATCCCAACCTGAAGGGCCTTCTCTAGACCTGATTGCTGGGACATGGGTCAAAGATTGAAGGTCATGCTGTAAAAAGGCAGGAACTCTAGATCTGCTTCTTCAAGTAACTGTAAAGAGTTTCTGATTCAATGTATTCCAGACCAATATGCGAGGAAAAGATGTTAACTGACTGGAATCCAATATTACAGTTAAACGTAAGTGGATTTTAGAACAGAGTTCTATAGCTTCAAGAGGGCCAAGGTATTGATAAAAATATGTCTGAATCATTTTGTTTTGAAAACAACCAGAACTACCTTCAGGCAAGAACTGCCTTATTTTAATTAAACGGTGGTATGTACTTTCATTGCCTGCTACAGACTATAAATGATATCTGGGAAAAGACCCCTCAGTTAGAAACATTTGAATGGACAGGAAATGCTATCAATACAACTCTTTTTGCAGAACTGCACTGAAGAATACTGTCGCAGACCTGATTCTGTCCCCAGGACTAGGTTAGTTTCTGATTCACAAAGGTTCTTGTACAAAATCCTTCAATGATTATTGGCTAGGCTTCACGGAATCGCAGCACTATTAAATAAAACTCTTTCAAGGCATATTGTACCACCCTGTAAAGAACAATTGAAAGTAAAGTATAAATGTGTAGCCAGAATTCACCAGTGTTGGAATCATAGAGATAAAGGGGGAAGTGCGGTGGTTGGCCACTGTTGTAATGTAGGAAAACAGCACCGACAGTCTGTGCACAACAGTCCCTGAAACAACAATGAGATTAATGGCCAGATGGGCTATTTTTTTAAATGTGATTTTGGGTGAGGGGCATGTGTTGTGTCGCATGCTGAGAAAAAGTTTATTTTCCTCTTTGAATCGTGTCATGGAATGTTTAAAGGCCTGGAGACATGGTTTTTTTGCAGAGAGTATGGAGTGTACATTGGACCACCAACAAAAAACCCTTGAATCAAACACTGCAATTACCGAACTTCCCTCTGTCTCTTTGTTAACAAACCTCAAAATGAGCTAAGTAAACTTCAGGAGAACCCAGGGTGTGTCAGTCATAGCTAATGTCAAAGGTGGGACATGATCCTGAGCACATTCATGGCTTAATTTCTTTTGGAATGTATTCTTGTGAACATTTTGTATACATATGGGGTTGACAGCTGTTTCCATTGCTGGATATTACCCAGGTAAAATAGAAATAAGCAGCAGCGCCCGAGAAAATAGAAAAATAAATTCAGAAATCAAAAACATAATAAATAGCCAACATTTTTGTTTGATCGACCTGGTTGTATTCTTTGTAAAGGTATCAGATAGTGTAGACAAGGATAAATTAGTCGATGTAATATATCTAGAGTTTTTTGAGGAGGTGACAAAGATGATTGATGGGAGAGGAGGGCGGTGGATGTTGTTTACATGGACTTCAGTAAAGTGTTTGACAAGGTGCCTCATGGCAGACTGGTGCAAAAGTTGAAGTCACACGGGATCAGAGGTGAGGTGGCAAGATGGGTACAGAACTGGCTCGGTCACAGAAGGCAAAGGGTAGCAGTAGAAGGGTGTTTTTCTGAATGGGAGGTTGTGACTAGTTGCCTGGTCTGGAGGGTGTTAGCTATGTGGAAAGGCTGAATAGACTCAGACTGTTTTCATTAGAAAGTCGTAGGTTGAGAGGTGACCTGATAGAGGTCTACAAGATTATGGGGGGCATGGATAGAGTGGATGGGCAGGCACTCTTTCCAAAGGTGGAGAGGTCAGTCATCAGGGGGCATAGGTTTAAGATCTGTGGGACAAAGTTTAGGGGAGGTGTACGAGGCAGGTTTTTTACGCAGAGGGTGGTGAGTGCCTGGAACACGCTGCCAAGGGAGGTTGTGGAAGTAGATACATTAACGGTGTTCAAAAGGAATTTTGACAAACACATGGATAGGATGGGTATAGAGGGATACGGCACAAGGAAGTGCTAAAGGTTTTGGTAAAGGTTGGTATCATGACCGGTACAGGCTTGATGGGCTGAAGGGCCTGTTCGTGTGCGGTGTTGTTCTTTCTTCTCTTTGTTCTTTATTTTTAGATGTCTGAATGGCCCGGGATAAAATATAATAGACTAATGAACAAAGTCATGATTGTGAGAAATCAAGTGGGAAGCAGTGACGAGTACTGTGAACTGACTGCAAGACAGAAAGCAGGGAGGAGGGGTTAAGCTATTCAGAATGGTATAAGTAAAGTACTGTCCCACAGGGATCAGTGCTGGGACCACGCTTGTTCACAATTTATATTAATGATATATACTTTTGATTCAAAAGCACAGGGGGCGTTTCTCCGACTGCGTTGCGCCTCACGCTAATCCCACTATGTCAGAAGAATTTTGGGAGAGCCCTGAAACGGGATTTGCAAATCAGTTTCCCATTCTCCCGGCATCTTCCAGATGTTATGATCAGGATCTCACCCAGAGACGGTAAGAACCTGATCACAACTCATTTGCATTCATTTTGCTGCAGCCTCATGACGTTCACCCTCCCCCACCCCACCCCACCCCCAGCGGGATGTCACCTGGACATGAATCACTTCTGGTCTCTAAAAGTGGGGACCAGCTGATAGAGACACTGAAGGGAGCAAGGAGGTGAGTATACTCTCTACATTTACCTCCAGGGTGCCCATGTAGCCAGTTAAAATGGCTAACTCCCGATTTATAATGGCTAACTCCCGATTTAAAATGGCTAACTCCCGATTTATAATGGCTAACTCCCGATTTAAAATGGCGAACGGCAAAGGCTGATGGGAAAGTCAGCCAACAGGACACAAACGAGCAGCTGCAGATTGAGTGTATTTACTTCTGGAAAGGCCAGACAAGATCGATACCGGCAACGATCAGCATAACAAAACACCAGCCACCTGCATATTAATGAGCAATCCCCAGGAACAATGAGCAACATTTAGACACATAAAGCAAAACCAGACTCTTTGGCGCCAGCAGAAGCCTACACAAAAGGAGGTGAACGACCACCTCAGGACCGCCCATCGATCAGGGAACCGCTCCAGCATTGGAGAAAATCGAACCAAGTGATTGGGACGAAGTCCAATCACTTGGGACCAGGTACAGGGTCCGCCCCGAAAGGCGGGAAACCCCTGGGGACTATAAGAATCAAGCCCAAGTTCAAATCGTCCCTCTGCTTCTCTTCTTGACCTGGTCACTCAGCAACGCAAACCAACCCTTGACAGTGACCGGTCCAGCCACCGCTGATATCCAGTGAGTCTTACTTCAATGCTCGCTACAAGATAGATGCTCCTAGCTACCAATCTGTACCAACTTCGAATCCCGCAGGCTCAGAACCCGAACGAAAGGCCATTTGTTTCCCTGACCTGGTGGGCCAGTTCCAAGTTAAGTATTGGCCTGTTAGTTGTACAAGTAGCTTAGACATAGAATCTGTACATGAGTAGTGATTACTGTGTATAATAAATGTGCTTTGATTTAAATCTTACTAAGCGGTGTATTGGATTATTGATCATTACTCAGACTTGAACCACGTGGCGGTATCAGAAAGATACCTGCTGACTCAAGAACAAAGGTGATAAAACAGAGCAATTAAACTAAGGCAAAAGTTAGCATCAGGGGAGGTGGGAGTCAGATGGGGCTGGGAGGTGGTGGTCAGGTCAGGAATCTTTCCTGGGTTTGGGGTCACGCGGCAAATCTTCGCTCTGTATCCCTGAAATCTTTGAATTCTTAAAAGGAGATGTACGAGGCAAGTTTTTTACACAGAGGGTAGTGGGTGCCTGGAACTCGCTGCCGGAGGAGGTGGTGGAAGCAGGGACGATAGTGACGTTTAAGGGGCATCTTGACAAATCCATGAATAAGATGGGAATAGAGGGATATGGACCCCGGAAGTGTAAGAGATTTTAGTTTAGACGGGCAGCATGGTCGGCACAGACTTGGAGGGCTGAAGGGCCTGTTCCTGTGCTGTACTTTTCTTTGTTCTTTGTTCTATTCAGGGGGCAGCACGGTGGCGCAGTGATAGCACTGCTGTCTCACGGCTCCAAGGTCCCAGGTTCGATCCCGGCTCTGGGTCACTGTCCATGTGGAGTTTACACATTCTCCCGTGTTTGCGTGGATTTCACCCCCACAACCCAAAGATGTGCAGGGTAAGTGGATTGGCTACGCTAAATTGCCCCTTAATTGGAAAAAATTAATTGGGTACTCTAAATTTATTTTTTTTAAATACATTTTTAAAAATAAACTCTCTTCAGAGCATGTCAATTTCAAAGATCTGTCAGATGAAGGTGAAAGTCTTCCCTTTGATGTGCTGGAAACCTTTGGAATAACGCCTGGAGAATTGCTGGGTCCATGGCTGCGCATGTGCGCCGACCCGACCGCCAGATAGTGCCCCCCTGGACATCCCCTCGCCACCCCCGGGCCACCCCCCACCAGTTCCCCTAGCCCTCGCTGAAGTCCACCCCCCCCCCCACCCCCCGGCCAGCAGCACAGCTCCCCCGCCCCCCGCTGACTGTGGCAGCGCTGGTTACAGTCCGCAGCCGCCCCCGCCGGGTTCCCAATAACTGAGAGCACACAACGTCCACCGCGCTGTCGGGAACTCCGCCCATTGGGGGCGGAGCATTGGGGGAGGGCCTTCAGGTAACGTCCTGAGGCCATCACAACGGCGTGCGGCGTAGTCCTCCATGACGGTGTTTTGGAAGGAGTGGAGCATCCAAAAACAGGCGGCACCCCCAATTCAGTCCTAAACAGGGATTCTCCACCCGAACGCCGATTATGATATCAGCGTCAGGCAATAGAGAATGCCACCCAAGGTGTTCTTTCTACTTTTTGCTGAAGTGCTTCCAAGAAAGAGCAGAAGTTCTGCTGACTGTTTTCTTTTTCTGCTGGGGTCACACTGTTCTGAAGCCCTCCTAGAAAGATCAGGCGCTCTGTCTGAGTGCTTCCTCCTAGCACCCTGCCAGTGCCGACCTGGCAGTGTCAGGATGCCAGTCCCAGTTTGGCACTGCCGAGGGGAAGGGCATGAAGGGGGAGGTCTTGAAGGGAGGGGAGCTTTTGGCGAATCCATAGCAGAGTATCCTGCACTTGGGGGAGGACCTTGCCAGCGATTCGTGGGGGGACGGCTTTCCAGCAATTGGGGGAGGCCTTGCCAGTGATTGAGGTGGGGCCTTCCCAGTTTTGGGGGGGTGGAGTTGTAGTGTTATTCTGACATCGGGAGTCCCTTTAAAAATGGCGCCCGATCTCTGAGGATACGGCCTCAACGGCTTCTTTGGGTCCCAAGGCGTGAATCACCGCTAGCTCCCCCAAAAATTCTAAGTGTGGATGGGTTATGATCTGGATCGTACATATCCACCCGATGGGAATCACACCTCGTTTCCATCCAGAGACCCCATTTAGAAATATTGGGGGAGAATTTGTGATTGACACCAATTTGCCATTATAGTGAACACAAAGGGGACAGCACCAAATTACAAGGAGGCATTAGTAAGCTTACAGAATGGATATGTAACTAGCTAACAAATTTAAACTGATCAGTATGAGATATTACATTTTAGTAAGAATCTTAAGGAGGTCACATGTTACTTGGATGATAAGAATCTAAATGGAGTCAAGCAGCAAAGAGAATTGAGAGCACAAATGCATAAATCACTGAAAGTTGTGAAGATGTTTAACGAGCAAAAGCAAGCCAAGCTCTGATTTATTTTGCTATAGTCCCAACTGATGTTAATGCTGGGAGAGTCAGATCCCAGTGTGAAACCCTGGCGTATCTTATTGGAATAAAGTTACTGAACAAATTCACAGGAGTTGCTGAATAACTTTTCAACACAAAGAGTAACATTTTATTAAACAAAAAAAATGAACTTTATTACACAAGACAAAAAGGATTGAAAGATCTCAATCCAAACACAAAAAAAGATTCAAATTACACTATTCCTTTGCCGCAGCTGTATCTTCACAGGCACTTACAAATTAAGGAAGATAAAATAATTTACTGTATCTATCTTACCCTATGCAGAGTAAGTATGAGGTACGCCAGAATTAACAAGTGAACTGTGGCCAGATACATCACACCCCACTGCTCTCGCCTGTCCCAGCTCCACCCCACGGGGGCTCCAATGGCCCAAAGACCCCCGGTGTAGTCATCACATCTGGTGTCCATCCATGGAGAACAGTAATGATTTCCGCCGGCCTCACACTGCACTGGCAGGGTGGAGAATCCCGGGAGCCAGGGACTCCAGCTTGAAACAAGCCGAGCTATTCAAATACTTATTTAAATATTCTCAGTAAGAAGTCTTACACCAGGTTAATGTCCAACAGGTTTGTTTTGAATCACTAGCTTTCGGAGCACTGCTCGTTCCTCACCTGAGGAAAGAGTTGGACTTTAACCTGGTGTTGCAAGACTTCCCGTACCAGCCTCCCCGAACAGGCGCCGGAATGTGGCGACTAGGGGCTGTTTTGTTATCCTCTTGATGTAGCATAAGCTGCTTCCTTGATGTGCACTCTGACAAAGGAAGGTTCAGACTTGGAGATAGCTTTAACACGTTTATTAAACTGTTAACAATTCTCCTACTTGGATTCAACGCTATTGTTAATCCTGCTATAGCTACTCAGACTGATGATCCAGTCTGCTACAATCCACATGGTGGTTGTGATGTGTAATCAACCCTGTGCCTGTACCCACTGAGAGTCTCCACTGGAAAGAGACTGAGCATGTGCCAGTCGTAGTCCCATTAGTGTTGTTTTTGTCGTGCTTGTTGTCAACGCTGCTGCCTTTGGTACGCTTCTTGTTATTGTCTTTGACGTTGTTGTTGTGTTGGTTGGTTTTGTTGTTGTGTTTGCTGCGCTCAAGGACCACACTCTGTGGATAATATGAGTCCTTCACACAGTTACTCGTGTTAGCGTGCTTTGTGGAATCTGCTGTTTCCTTGAGCGTGCCGTCACTGAGTTTGCGGCGCTCCCCGTCTGGAGCCATGTCCGGCTCACTTGAATCAGCTTTGGCTTGTCGATGCTCCCCGTCTGGAGTCACTTCAGGTTCACTTGCATCTTCTGAGGTTTCTTGATGCTCCACGTCCGAAGTCAAAACATTCAGGAATGCATTTCCTTGTGGAGAGGCTCGAGCGAATGAGGTTTGAAGTAACGTGGTGTCATCGGAGTCACCAGTAGTCTCACTGTGATTGTCGAGTGCCTCTGTACATTCTAGCTGAGGTCTGTCACATTGCACATCTTGTATGGGAAGTGGGATGCCGTCGTCACTTGTCGCACATACAGTGAGTAGAGCCTCAGTGGCTTCTTGTCGTTCTCTTGAGCTGGGTAGACCTTCAGAGTCTTCTTCTGGTGGCTCAAACAATCTGGGTGGACTGTCATAGTCGCTTTGTTGTTCACGTGAGCGTGGTAGACTGTCATAGTCTTTCTGTTGTTCACTTGAGAATGGCAGACTTGCATTGTTTGCTGCTGGTTGCTCAGAGGAGGTTGCTAGACCCTCATGGTCTTGTTCATGCAAGGACTGCGCTTTGGAGTCTTGCATTGCTTCTATCGTGGAGGCTGTCCACGAGCTCGCTGTGGAGGCTTGTGTCACTCCCTCTGTGGAGTCCTGCAGCATTCCTTGTGGGAATCATGCATTGGTCTCTCTGTGGAAACTGTCATCACTTCTTGTTCATGCAAGGACTGCGCTCTGGAGTCTTACGTTGCTTCTATCGTGGAGTCTGTCCACGAGCTCGCTGTGGTGTCTTTCATTGCTTTCTGTGTGGAGGCTGGGACTCTTCGTGGTGCGTGGACCACTCTCTGTGTAGCAGCAGGCCGCTCTCTGTGGGCTTGTACCACTCTCTGTCTCTTGGTGTCAGGCCGCAGCATAATCCTGCACTCACGAGTTGGGATGTCATATGTACTGGGCTGAAGATTCCCCAATCCGAAGAACTCGTCGTCGGGGTCGTCAATGTGCAACACGTCAAGTTGCGGTTCGGATTTCCTAGTGGGGTAGCCACCCAAGGTGAAATGTTCGTCTGAGTCATTGTCTTCTAGGGCCATATCATCACGTTTTGTGTCGGAGCTGGCATTGGGCTTGCGATGTCCAAAGAAGAATTCAAGGTCTGAGTCATCGTCTTCAAGGACTGTATCAGCTCTTTGGGTGGTGCTAACTGCTTGTTGCAGGGTTCTGCGGAGGTTACTTTCAGCTACTGGTCGAATTTCAGGCATTGTGCTGTCGTTCCAGGTGAAAGAATCGGGTTTTACAGCTTTAAATTTTTTTTCCGTGTTTTGGGACATTTCCCCTTTAAGTGGGCGTGGTCCGGGGCCTCTGACATCATGACGCTTGTGACGTAGAGCACAGGAAGTGATTGCGCATGCGCAGATCGATGTTCCTTTACTTGGGGCCTTTTTCACAATTGCGCATGCGCAGCTTCTCGCGGAAGCGGAAATGGACCTTACCATTCTGTGCGCTCTTCGCGCAACTGTGCATGTGCAGCACCTTTTCCAAGATGGCTGCAATTCAAAACTGCCGTTCACTGCTGCAAGCCTACCTCACGGTGGGTTTTGGCACTTCTTTTACCTTTTCTTCTTGTATGTTCCTCGCAGAATTCTTGGAATTTGTCCACGA
Source organism: Scyliorhinus torazame (assembly GCF_047496885.1). Taxonomy (NCBI): domain Eukaryota; kingdom Metazoa; phylum Chordata; class Chondrichthyes; order Carcharhiniformes; family Scyliorhinidae; genus Scyliorhinus; species Scyliorhinus torazame. Next base: position 105,003,965 of record NC_092722.1, read on the forward strand.
CTGCCTGGAAGTCGCTCTTGTTTTGCCCCTTTGAATATTTGAAGGTCTGGAAGATTTCAGCTTCTTCTGGACCCGCGATGGTAAGTAGAAGCTTTATTTTCGCTGCATCCGCCATGCCATCTAGGTCAGGCGCTACCAGGTAGATCTCGAATCTCTGCCTGAAACAACGCCAGTTTTCACTGAGATTGCCTTGGTACCTGAGCTGCTGTGGAAGCGGAATCTCGAACATCATCTTGCCTGGCTGCTGTTGCTGGTAGTCACTGTTTGCTGAATTTCAACTATATGGATTGAAACAGTTCACTCCTGGAACCATGTTTTGTTATGCCCTTGACGTAGCATAAGCTGCTTCTTTGATGTGCACTCTGACAAAGGAAGGTTTAGACTTGGAGATAGCTTTAACACGTTTATTAAACTATTAACAATTCTCCTACTTGGATTCGACGCTACTGTTAATCCTTCTATAGCTACTCAGACTGACGAACCAGTCTGCTACAATCCACGTGGCGGGTGTGATGTGTAATCAACCCTGTGTCTGTACTCACTGAGAGTCTCCACTGGAAAGAGACTGAGCATGTGTGATGTGTCCTTGTATATGGGTTGGTGTAATGCCCTCCTGTGGTAGTGTCACCTCTGTGTGTATCGTGACTGCCCATTGGTCGTGTCCTATCTTACTGACCTATTGATTGACTGCCTGTGTGTCATGTCTCTGGTGTTCCCTCTAGTGTCTAGCTAGGTGTAGTGTATGTACATTAACTCTTTATGTACTTACAGTGATGTATATCACCACAGGGGCTTTTCAGAGTAACTTCATTTGAAGCCTACTTGTGAAAATCAGCGATTTTCATTTCATTTAATTTCATTTTCATTTTTCACTTCTTACTGTGCTCACCCCAGTCCAACGCTGGCATCTTCACAGCTTAAATATTCTCAGTTGGTTCACACACAGTTTATCTCTGGTGCTGCTAGTCAGGACATCATTCTCCATTCAGTGCAAACCCCGATCAGGGGCTTTCCCCCGATTCTACGGGAATGGCGGGCTGTGCGCAGGGCACAATGCAGGCTATCTCACACGGATTTCCAATCTCCACATTTCAAGAATCTGGAATTCTATTCAGACGTCACTTCCACTTCGCTGGTTTCTACAAGGATCCACCCCCAGGGCTTCAATCTCACCTTCTGAGATTCCTTTCCTCTAGATCTTTGAGTACACTCATTTCACCTACAAACATGTTTTCAGATGATCAGCCATGCCAAGCCAAACAGCACTGATTCAACGGGGTAACTTAGCCCCAACAGCCCATAGCACGGAGTCACCAACATTCGACTGCCCTCTCTGATCTTATGGACTTCTCTCGCGCCACCTTTGCTTCATGTCTTCTCTCTGCAGCTCTTTCATTTCAACGCGGAACCTATTGCCTGGCTCCATTCTTTAACCTTAATTTCTGGGACCTCTTTCTGATCCCTGTCTTTGTCCCACCATGACAAATACATTGTAATTTCTACAAGGTTAGAATTGAAAAGTAGAGAAGTTGTGTTAAACCTCTCTTGTTTTTCTTTTTAACCACAGCTGGAATATACTGGACTCCAATCCTCCAATCGCGTGTTTCTCAGTGGCGCGCCATTTGCCGGTGGCGGGATTCTCTATTCATTCGAAAACCCGCAGGTGGGGCTGCGCTGACAGTGGGAAAAGAGAATCCCAATGGCTGGAGAATTCCAGCCATAGTGACACTCCCGATCATCACATTGTAGAAAGGCACTGGATAGAGTCTATAAAGATTTGCAGAGATGATACCAGATAGACAAAGATATATCTATCAGAAAAGGCTAAACAAATCTGGTCTCCTTCCTGTTGAAAAGATTTATGTGGTGGGTTACTTAATAGAGATTTTAAAATGCTGAAAAGTTTTTATAGAGTTGATGTACAGAGAAGATGCTTTTCCTTGTGGGGAAGAGTATAACTGGAGTCAATCAAAATGAGATATCACCAATAAATCCAATTCGGAATTGTTGTGGTAATTTGCTGGATTCATAATCCAGATGCCCAGCCAAATGCTCTGGGGAGACATGCTCAAATCACACCATTGTAGCTGGTGAAACGTAATTCAATTAATGAATCTGGAATATAAAGTTTGTTTCAGCAATGGTGACCAGGAAATTATCATCGCTTGTTGTGAAAACCCCCATCTGGTTCACTAATGTCCTTTAGGGAAGAAAATCCTCTGGTTGCTCCTGCACACAAGTCCAGGCCCACAGCAATGTGGTTGACTCTTAACAGCCATTCGGCCCAAGGACAGTCAGGGTTGGGCAATAAATGCTGGCCTTGCCAACGACACCCTCATCTCACGAAGGAAAAAAGAAAAACAATTCTGAAGAAACCTCTTCATCCAGAAAGTGGTGAGAACGTGGAACTCACTACCAGAGGACGTAGCTGAGGTGTCTTGATACATTTAAGAGAAGGTGAGATAAACCTAAGAGGGAGTGGAAGATGAGGAACGATGGGAGGTACCGCAAGTGCAGCACAGTCATCGGCATGGATTGCTTGGGCCAAATGCCTGTTTCTGTGCTTTACAACCTATGGAAGTCTATATAATTCCATGTTGTCCATCATTTGCATATTTAGAGCTTTGCTCAAGAAAGCATGGACACTTTTGTCTCTTCAGTTTCCTACTTGTTTCTGCCAGTGACTAAAGATTGTAGCTATTTTTGGCAGACTACTGAGAAAGCCCTGTGGGTAAGATGATGATGGCATTCTCCATCACAAAGCCCACATTCCCCAACACTGGTAAGATGTCACTTGACTCTTCAAAACCCGAACAACTGGGGCGTCATTCTCCGAACCACCGCCGGGTCGGAGAATGGCTGTTGGCCGCCGTGAATCCCGCCCCCGCCCCCGCCGAAGTCTCCGAAGGGAGAAAAGTCGGCGGGGCGTTAATGGCGCCGCTGCCGCGGAGCATGTCACGGGTCTGCGCAAGGCAGCCGATTTTCGGCCTGCCGATATTCTCCCTTCCGGATGGGCCGAAGTCCCGTCGACGTGATGACCGTTCACGTCGACGTCAATCAAACCTCCTTTTCATCGGCGTGACCCGGTGCTCCAGGCTCACGCCGACCAGCGAGGAGGTGAGTGACGGCCTGGGGGGTTGGCTCTGGGCAGGAAATGGCGTGGCCGCAGACTGATTGCGTGAGGAGAGGTGTGTCTAGGCTTGTGTGTGTGCGCGGCGGGGGGGGGGGGGGGGGGGGGGGTGGTTAGAGTTAGAGTAGGCTGGGCTCCGGGGGAGTGCCGGGAGGGGGTCCGTGCCGGGGTGGAGGTTGGGGGTTGTGGAGGGGGTCCGTGCCGGGGTGGAGGTTGGGGGGGGGTCCGTGCTGGGGTGGAGGTTGGGGGTTGGGGAGGGGGTCCGTGCCGGGGTGGAGGTTGGGGGGGGGTCCGTGCTGGGGTGGAGGTTGGGGGTTGGGGAGGGGGTCCGTGCCGGGGTGGAGGTTGGGGAGGGGGTCCGTGTCGGGGTGGAGGTTGGGGGGGTCCGTGCTGGGGTGGAGGTTGGGGAGGGGGTCCGTGCCGGGGTGGAGGTTGGGGGGGGGGGTCCGTGCTGGGGTGGAGGTTGGGGAGGGGGTCCGTGCCGGGGTGGAGGTTGGGGAGGGGGTCCGTGTCGGGGTGGAGGTTGGGGGGGGGGTCCGTGCTGGGGTGGAGGTTGGGGAGGGGGTCCGTGCTGGGGTGGAGGTTGGGGAGGGGGTCCGTGCCGGGGTGGAGGTTGGGGGGGGGGTCCATGCTGGGGTGGAGGTTGGGGAGGGGGTCCGTGCCGGGGTGGAGGTTGGGGGGGGGGGTCCGTGCTGGGGTGGAGGTTGGGGGTTGGGGAGGGGGTCCGTGCCGGGGTGGGTGATGGGAGGGCAAATGAGTTGGTCCACCTGGCCAGGTGCCAGCCTCCAACAGTTGGACCCATGCGGTCCATGCCACCTGGCTGGGGGGAGGAGGGGATATGGGCAATGATGACATGTCGTCGTTCCCCTCCCCCCCACCAGGCCGTCATGTTTTCAGACCATCCAGCGATGTTGGCCGCCGTGGTGGCATCCGCTCATGTCTATGTTGCCCTGGATGAGGAGGAGGAGGAGGAGGAGGAGCGTGCCAGAGAGGCGGTGCAGGCTGCCGCAGAGGGGCAGGCGGCAGCCGCCCAGGCTGGAGGGACACCTGACCGACAGGACGAGGAGGGGGGAGGAGGACGTCGTGGCCCCATGGCAACGGAGGCACCCGAGGGCGCCCCGTGTGTACCGGCCCCGGCAGTCATACCAGGACCTCACGGACCGGGAATGCAGGAGGAGACTCCGGATGAGCCGGGAAACCGTGGCACACATCTGCCACCTGCTGGCACACCTGTCACCGCGTGGCACTGGCGGGGGACACCCTCTCCCCGTGTCCGTCAACGTTACGGTGGCCCTGAACTTTTATGCAACGGGGTCATTCCAGGCACCGAGTGGGGACCTGTCCGGCATATCGCAGACATCGGTGCATCGGTGCATCCGGGCAGTGACAGATGCCCTTTATGCCATGGCGCACCGCTACATCCGCTTCCCCGTGGACCGGGCCAGCCAAGATGCCCGGGCCGTGGGCTTCTCTGCCGTTGCCGGGTTCCCCATGGTCCAGGGCGCGATCAATGGGATGCACGTCGCCGTGCGGCCACCTGCAGAGAACAGGGCCGTGTTCACTAATAGGAAGGGGACCTATTCAATGAACGTACAGGTGGTCTGCGACCACCGCATGATGATCCTGCACGTCTGCGCCCATCACCCAGGCAGTGTACACGACTCATTCATGTTGTCGCGGTCATCCATCCCCGGCATGTACGAGGGACGCCATCCCCGGCTGAGGGGCTGGTTGCTGGGCGACAGGGGCTACCCATTGCGATCGTGGCTGATGATGCCTATACGGAGGCCACGCAATGAGGCGGAGAACCGCTACAATGATGCCCATGTAGCGACAAGGGGAGTGATCGAGAGGTGCTTTGGCGTGCTGAAGATGCGTTTCAGGTGCCTGGACCTCTCTGGGGGCGCCCTCCAGTATCGGTCAGATAGGGTCGGCCGCATCATTGTGGTGTGCTGCGTCCTGCACAACATAGCCCAGCAGAGGGGCGATGTGCCGCAGGCAGAGGAGGGCGGAGTGGAGGAGCAGCAGGAAGAGGCCCAGTCCTCCCCAGATGAGGGGGATGGGGGCAATGGTCAGGGCAGACGGGGTAGACACAGGCGGGTGGCTGTCCACCGTTACCGGCTGGCCCAGCGGGCACGGGACAGACTGATAGACGCCCGCTTCACTGACTAGATGGGCGTGGGAATCGGGTAGTATGGCCACAGACCGCACACCATGACAACAGCCGACCACCCAGCACCCTCACCCCCCTCCCCAACCCCACACACCCCACCCGCATGCACACCACCCCCCCACCCCCAATTGCCGATCCACCGGCGGCACAACGGGCCGGGCTCACCCAGTTGCGGGTGGACGCATGTCTATCGCAGGCCATGGAGGATGATGACAACCCGCCTCCGATGAGCTCCTGGCTCTACATCGTTGGACTATGTCTGACCCATGGCCACAGTACCACCATCCACCCGGACCATCCCTGCATGCGGCTGTGACACTGCAGCGCACGGTCCCGTCCTCTGCCCGGGGGATGTTGATGGCGGCCCAGGGGGAAGGGGGCAGACTCACCTGGGGCTGAGGTAAGACCACCCGTCACACACACACTTGCGCTCAACGTACATGACACGCCCGCACACTTTGGACAGAGCACAAAGGCAGCTTCGGTAGGTGTAACATTGACTTTAATAACCAAAGGAGTTCATGCACGTGCCCTAGCCCCTAAAACTCATCTGTGCCCTGCACCCGTGCCAACTTACTCAGTGTCTAATTGTTTGGCCTTACGGGCCCTTTGACTACGTCTACGTGGTTCCCCAGACGGTACAGCAGAACTGGAGGTGGACTCCTGTGATTCCTGCCCTCTGACACTGGATCCCTTTGGCGGCCGTTTCCTGGGGCGTCCTGGCCTAGATGGGCCAGGCTGCGGCCCGGGCGACTGGGATGGCGAGCTGCCAGCCTGTCCTGCCCGTTGCCCACCCGATGCACCTGGGACGGAAGGGGGGGAGTCCGAGGTGTCGCGGTGTACCGGGACCTCCCCTACAGAGGGAGCCGGGACGGACCACACCACCTCCTCCTCCCTCGGGGTGCCCGATGGCCCCCAGGCCTCTACATGGGTGGGGGATGCGGACGGACTGGCCATCCGACGCGCCCCCGACATCTGGCGCTGCCAGTCCTGGAGGCCCGTGCTGGTATCGACAGGGGTCTGCAGGTTTGCAGCCATGGAGCCCAGGGGGTTGTCGAACCCTGTCTGCGACAGTGCGACGCCAGCTCGCACATGGCCACTGGCGCCGATGCCCTCAGCGATGGCCTGCTGAGACTGGGCCATGGCCTGCAGAGACTGGGCCATGGCCTGCAGAGACTGGGCTATGGCCTGCTGAGACTGGGCCATGGCCTGCAGAGACTGGGCCATGGCCTGCTGAGACTGGGCTATGGCGTTGAGCGCCTCTGCCATCTGGCGCTGGCACTGGCTCATGGCCTCCTGTGAGAGGGCAGCCATTTCCTGGGCCACAGACGCCGCCTGCACGGAAGGCCCCAGGCCTCGCAAACCGTTCCCCATGTCTGACACCGTCGCACCTATTGCCTCCACCGCGGACGCCACCCGTGCGGTGTCAGCCTGGGTGGCATGCATGACCGGGACCACTCCCAGCTCCTGGACGCGGGTGGACTCCTCCACCTGCGACCGCAGCCGCCGCAAGCCACCCGTCACCCTATTCGCTCGTCTCCGTGTCGGTGGTTGCATCGGATCTATGTGTGGGTGTGGTAACTGCAGGAACCCGGGATCCATCGGGGCGGCAGATGTTCGCTTGGCCTGGGCTGCCCTCCGACCGCCCGGTCCCTCTGCTGCTCCTACCTCCACCTGCTGTACTGGGACGGCTGTGTTGTGCGCACCAGTGAGTGTACCAGACGCCTCATCACTAAAGTGCCCAACCGTGGTGAGTGTTTCTGCGATGGTGGAGGGTGTTGGTGACAGCAGTGGCGTTGTGTCGTGCTCTTCGTCCCACTCTGAGTCCATGGCACTTTGGGGTGGGGGTTCGTCTCCACCCATCCACTCTGAGTCACTGTCCGGTATTTCGTCTTCCCGGGTAGGGGTGTCCTGGGTAGTGCTGTCCCGGGTAGTGCTGTCCCGGTAGTGCTGACCCGGGTAGGGGTGTCCTGGGTAGTGGTGTCCCGGGTAGGGATGTCCTGGATAGTGGTGTCCTGGGTAGTGGTGGCCTGGCTCGGATGTGACGGGGGCCTGTGGCTGCCCCCCTCATCGCTGGGTGGTCGCTCCCGCACGTGACGGGGGTGTCGTCTCCCTGTTGCTCCAGGTCTCTCCGTCTCCCGTGGTGTGCGAGGGGCATCCTGCGGGCGTCGCATGCTGGAGGGTGCGGGTCTCTCCGCCTCCCGTGGTCTCCGAGGGGCATCCTGCGGGCGTCGCATGCTGGAGGGAGCGGGTCTCTCCGTCTCCCGTGGTCTCCGAGGGGCATCCTGCGGGCGTCGCATGCTGGAGGGTGCGGGTCTCTCCGTCTCCCGTGGTCTCCGAGGGGCATCCTGCGGGCGGTCTGCATCTGCGGGGATGGGTGCCTGGACGTTTGGTCCTGCGATACACAATGAAGCATGCATGGTTAGACATCAGGCAGTGATCAGGTGATACGGGGGAGGGGGATATAGGGGAGGGGGGATATGGGGACGGGCTGTTGGTGGCTCACTTGCTCGTGGGGCCCCGACCTCTGCATCAGCAACCTCCCGGTCCTCAGGTCCGCCAGCCAGTTCGAGGGCCCATTCCTCGTGTACGGTCAGTGGCCTCTCATCAGCGGGCCCTCCTCCAGTCCTCACATGCTCCCTATTGTTGTGTGCGCGCTTCTCCTGTGGGGGGGGGGGGGGGTGGTGGCAGGGGTAAAAGGCAACAGTGTTAGGCAGGTATATGAATGCACGCCATCGGTTGCGCGTGCATTGCAGAGGTTAAGGTTAGGGCTGGATTCACTTGGGGATATGGGGGATATGGGGGAGGGGGGATATGGGGAGGGGGGGATATGGGGGAGGGGGGATATGGGGGAGGGGGGATATGGGGGAGGGGGGATATGGGGGAGGGGGGATATGGGGGATATGGGGGAGGGGGATATGGGGGATATGGGGGAGGGGGGATATGGGGGATATGGGGGGGGATATGGGGGAGGGGGGATATGGGGGAGGGGGGGATATTGGGGAGGGGGGATATGGGGGATATGGGGGAGGGGGGATATGGGGGATATGGGGGAGGGGGGATATGGGGGATATGGGGGAGGGGGGATATGGGGGAGGGGGGATATGGGGGATATGGGGGAGGGGGGATATGGGGGATATGGGGCGGGGGGGGTATGGGGGATATGGGGGAGGCTCACCCTGCCTGCTCTGACGAGGTCGTTCACCTTCTTGTGGCACTGGGTGCCTGTCCGTGGTGTTAGGGCCACAGCGGTGACGGCTTCTGCCACCTCCCTCCACAGACGCCGGCTGTAGCGTGGGGCAACTCTGCGGCCGTGCCCGGGATACAGGGCGTCCCTCCTCTGCTCCACCGCGTCCAGGAGCGCCTCCACATTGCGTGACTCGAACCTCGGGGCTGAGCGACGGCCAGCCATCAAGTCGGGTGTTCCGGTCGGGTGGGGGGGAGCAGCGCGGCCTTATGAGCCGTCACGCCGTGCAGCGCGTATGACGCTGCACGGCGTGAACCACTGCGCAAGCGCGGATCCCGTTACGTCGCTGCTAGCCCATTTCGGGCCGCAGACTATCGGCCCATTTTTATGACGTGACGCAAGTGGGATTTGCGCCGTTTTTTGCGCCGATCGGCGGAGTTTCCGCCGATAACTGAGAATTTTGCCCCGTTTCTCATCATGGTATGCTATTCTTTTCTTCCACTCAATTTTCTCCCGTCCAAAAATAGCAGCTACAGATTGTCTCCCGACCGCACTTCCTTCCCCGTTAGTGAAGCTGACCTTCTCGTGCCTGTTTCCGCTACATTGTAAAGCAACATGTATCAATGTCAACACATTGCTGCAATCCCTTTTCCGTGACAATGGAGGGGTGAAATGGGGCTTCAGTAAACACACGCAATCATACAATACAATCACTGAATGGTCACAGCATTAGAATGACCATGCAGCCTCACGGGTCCGTGCTAGCTCCCTGCAGTCCAGCAGCTTGGTTCCGCCCACTATCCCATCCTTTACCCATAATCCTGCATTTATTTTTCTCTTCCAAATTCCATTTTGAAAACTGTGATTGAATCTGCCTCCACCACACTCTCAGACAGTGCATTCCAGATCCTAACCACTCTCTGTGCCAAAGTAATTGTCCTCATGTCGCCAATGCTTATTTTGCCAGCCGCCTCGAATTTGTATCCCCTGGTTCTCGGCCTTTCTGCTCGTGAGAAGCCTCTTCCCATCTGCCCTGTTCAGACCCCCCAAACTTTTGAACCACTCCATCAAATCTTCTCTCAGTCCTCTCTACTCTATGGTGTGTACTTCCAGCTTCTCCGATCTATCCACATAACTGAAGTTCCTTACTCTTGGAACTAATTTCTAAAGCCTTCACATCCTCCCTATGATATGTCTAGAATTGGACACTGCCAGTTGGGGGAGAACCTATGATTTATAAGGTTACACTCAATGCTTCAATATATAAAGCTCCAGATCCCATCTGCCATTTCAACCCCTTTTCACAACCTATCCTGCCATCTTCCCCTTTTGTTCTTGTAATCCCCTTTGAAATTTTACCTTTTATTTCATGGTGCTTCTCCTTGATCGACTGATCAAAATATATCGCTTCCCACTTCTCTGCATTAAATTGCATCTGCCACATGTCCGCCCATTCCATCAGCCTCTCCACATCCTCTTGAAGTTTAACACTATAGGATTTAAAGAAGGCCCCAGTCAGGGCCTGGTGAGACCTATCCTCCCAATAGGGTCTACACTTGGAGTGAGATGCTGTGTAAAGTTTAACTTGTATATGTGTAAATAAATTCACTTACATTTCTGACAGTTTCCTTATGAATTATTACACTCTTCACAGTTTCTACCAACGCCACCCCTCCCCACCCCATTGCCTGCAACCCACATTCTGGAAAAACTCTCCCAACATTACTCATCTATGACCTGTAAGGCCCCACATCCTGGGACTTTGAAGCCTGTTGCTGTGGCAGCAGCCACCTGCCTCCCTGTGGTGCTGCTGAGTACAAGAGCTGCTGATTGGCCCCCGGAATCTTGTTTCCAGGGGAACGGCCGCCACCGGCATGCCACTGTCTGATTGGCTTGTGGTTCAGTGGGCCTCTCGCGGGTTCTCCAGCAAGCCTCCCCAATCCCCAAGGTGCTGTCACCAGTGTCTGAATCTGGAAAAGCAAGCTAGGATTTTTAATTCAATGCCAAATCAGATATGGAAAGAAAAATAAAATAAGGGGGAGAAAGATGAGATTGAGAGAGAGAAAAAAAGGCATAACAAAAGTAAAAAGGAGAATTGCTAGCATCATGCCATTAACCAAAAAATCTCTAACAATCATTGAACTCTGAAAGAATGAGAGTCCATAAGGGTAAAAGTTAATTTTCAGTGCCAGAAGAATGATTTGGCAGAAATAAACCTGTCATATCATTAAATATGTATTACACTGGAATGAACAGCCTGCAATCTTTTCTGGTGAGATTACGGGAATTCAATAGCTAGTTACTACAATTTCATGGCTTTCATGTGTTTCAATGCCAAGCCTCACAGTAAGCCACCATGTCGCACAGTTTGTGGATGAGCAGGGCCAGACAACAACATCCAAGTCAGCTTCCGACAGATTTGGCATGACAGAAAAGCAATCAGTACTACCTGGCTTACATCTCCACATAATAATTGGGGAGCCAATCAACATACTTGAGGAAAAGCCTGTGGGTGACTGCTGACATGCGCAAAACAGCACAGGTTTTTTCATTTTTTTAAAGGATATGGGCATTGATGGCTAGACCAGGAATTTTTGCACATCCCTAATTGAGAAGGTGCAGACCATGTGGTGTAGGTACACCCATAGTGCTGCTAGAGAGGGTGTTCTATGATTTGAGCCAGCGACAGTGAAGGGACGGTGATATATTTCCAAGTCAGGATGGCGAGTGGCTTGTAGGAGAACTTTCAAGTGGTGGTGTTCGCATGCACTTGTCATTCGTGGAGTTAGAGGTCATTGGTTTGGATGGAGCTGTCGAAGGAGCCTTGGTGAGTAGTTGTAGCGCATATTGTGGGTGCCACTGTGCATCGATGGTGGGGGAAGGAATGTTTAGGTGGTGGAAGGGATGGCAATCAAATGAACTGCTTTGACCTCTATGGTGTTGAGTGTTATATTTTTGTATTCTTCTTTACAGTAGAAACAACGGATGAAAAAGTTGACACATCTTTGGTTATTTAGCCAGCCAGTCAAACTTTATTAGGGATGTTTTGCTTGCTCATAGTCTAAAGTGAAAGAGAGGGAAAATCTTCCATTGCCTCTGAGGACGTCACCACATGACCTTGTGACACACTACATAGCGATGCATTGGTTTACAATACATAACACCCCTTTTAGATTTTTAGATATCATATAGAATCATAGAATGTACAGTGCAGAAGGAGGCCATTCGGTCAATCGAATCTGCACCGGCCCTTACAAAGAGCACCCTACTCAAGCCCACATATCTACCCTATCCCCGTAACCCAGTAACCCCCACTTAACCTTTTTGGTATTAAGGGGTAATTTATCATGGCCAATCCACCTAACTCGCACATCTTTGGACTGTGGGAGGAAACCGGAGCACCCAGAGGAAACCCATGCAGACACGGGGAGAACATGCAGACTCCGCACAGTGACCCAGCCGGGAGTCGAACCTGGGACCCTGGAGCTGTGAACCAACTGTGCTAACCACTATGTTACCGTGCTATATATATGTATATATACAATCAGTACGATTGTATATTTCTGTGGACGTTGGTTCAGCTTAGACAGAACCTGTCTTTCAGGAGTCTTTGCTTTCCTGCTCTCGGCAGTCAGTGGAAAACATGACTCAGGCACATCTTCTGATTAAGTTGTTCTTCTTCAGCTTCTCCAGATGTCATTGGTTCCACTGGTTTAAAATCTGAATTTGACTCTGTCATGATTATAGGTTGAGGGTTTTCCAAAGCTTGAGTGTCAGATGTTGGCCTTTCAGATAACAAATCTGTAAATATTATTTTTGAAGCGAGGATTTGATTGGTGTGTCTCCTCCAAACTCTCTTGCTGTCAGTTTGCACTGTATAAGAAATAGACCCCGTTATTGCGAGTATTGTGGCAGGTCCCACTTCTCACCTGAAAAGTAGCTTCTTGCTAAACTTCTTTCCCCTTGATCAAAAGTCCTTTGTTTTGGCTTCTGTTCATGGCGAGTAACTTGGTTTTGTTGTTGTCGCTCTACAATAGTAGAAATGTCAGGCGGTAAGGGCAAATCGAATTTGATTCTAAACTTCCTTTCTAAAAACAATATTGCCGGCAAGTTTTGGGTTGTCCCATGGGCAGTATTTCTGTAGGATATGGGAAATGTGTTTATTCTTTTATCTAATGGTCCTTTATCCTCTGATGTTTTAATGGCATTCTTCAAGGGTGGCATGGTAACACAGTGGTTAGCACTGTTGCTTCACAGCTCCAGGGTCCCAGATTCAATTCCCAGCTTGGGTCACTGTCTGTGCGGAGTCTGCGTGTTCTCCCCGTGTCTGCGTGGGTTTCCTCCGGATGCTCTGGTTACCTCTCACAGTCCAAAGATGTGCAGGTTAGGTGGATTGGTCATGCCTAAGCAGAACCAACGTCCACCTAAATATACAATTGTACTATATATATATACATTTTTGTATGATGATCATGCTAAATTGCCTTAGTGTTCAAAAAGGTTAGGTGAGGTTGCTGGGTTATGGGGTTAGGGTGGAGGTGTGGGCTTAAGTAGGATGCTCTTTCCAAGGGGCTGTACAGACTCGATGGGCTGAATGGCCTCCTTCTGCACTGTAAATTCTATGACTCAATGACAGCACCAATCTCTCTGCCAATCCATTGGTGGAAGGATGCTAAGGCACAGTTTTTATGCTGTATGCCGCAGTTTCTAAGGTAGCCTACAAATTCCTGTTATGACACCCTGGGCTAGGGTGTGGTCAATTCCAGCCCCTCTTGACCCAGAGCCGCAACACAATTGAATTAACTAATAATTCTTCGAAAAATACACAAATGCTTCAGATCTTGGCTTAAATAATTATAATCACCAGGTTTGGAAATTTAAATACAATTACTTTTCATTGATAAGAAGAACGATAATGAAATATGCAGAAAATACAACTGGTTAATTATTATCTAATTCCTAATCTCCACTTTAACTTGCCCCCAGCCGCTACACACACACTCAAGACAGACAAACACAGAGGTGAGGGGAGGGGTGAAAATAACAAGTAAAGGAAAAAGAGTCTTTGTTTCAGATGGTTGCCTTTAAGCAAAACTTCCTCCAAAGTAAGCTTTCAGATTCAGTCTCTGTGCAACCTGTAATGGCTTCACTGTAGATTCATTCATTCAAGTTCTCTGTAGATTCAGGAACACATCAACTCACCAGCTTTCTGGAGAGAGAGAAAGAGAGAGAGACGAGAGGGAGCAGTCTGGTCCAACATGTCTTTGTTATGTGACCTTGTTGCATGCAATTTTGTAGATTGTGGACGGCTTTGGGAAGTCAGGAAGTGAGTTACTCACTGCAGGATTCCTAGCTTCTGACCTGCTTTTGTAGCCACAGTATTTATATGGCGAGTCCAGTTCAGTTTCTGATCAATGGTAACCCCTAGGATTTTGTTATTGGGAATTCAGCGATGGTAATCTCATTATATGTCAAGGGAAGATGGTTATATTCTCTCCTTTTCGAGCTGGTTATTGCCTCGCACTAGTATGGCGTAAACTTTACACACCCCATATCGTCCCAAGACTGAATATTGCCCATGACTTGCTGCATATGGACAGGGACTGCTTATGTATCTAAGGAGCAATAAGTGGTATAGAAAACTGTGCAATCATCAGTTAATATCCCCACTTCTGACTGTATGATGAAGGGAAGAAACAGCTAAATATAGTTGGGCTCACGATGCTGAGTACTGCTGAAGATATGTCCTGCGCCAGAGATGATTGGCTTCCAACAACTGAAACCACCTTCCTTTATGCCAGGTATGACTCGAACCTGTCGACAGTTCAACCGCCCTGAAGCCCATTGACATTTACTTCACTCTCACTTCACCACTGGAGTTCAACTCTGTCTATGTTTGAACCAAAGCTGTAATGATTTCAATAGCTGAATGACCCTGGCAGAACCTAAGCTGAGCGTCAGTGAGCAGGTTACTACTGCGTGAGTGCGCCTTGATAGCGCTGTTGATGATCCATTCCACTACTTTGCTGATGATTGAGAGTAAACTAATGGGGCGGTAATTGACCATGTTGGATTTGTCCTGCATTTGTGTACAGGACATATCTGGGAAATTTCCCACATTGCAGGTAAATGTTCGCGTTGTAGGGGAGCGGCACGTTCTGGAGCACAAGTCTCCAGTACTATAGCTGGAATATTGTCAGGGCCCATTAGCCTTTGCAACATCCAATGCCTTTAACTGTTTCTTGATGTCATGTGGAGTGAATCGAATTGGCTAAAGACTGACATCTGAAATGCTGGGGACCTCAGAAGGGGGCCGAGATTGATCATCTACTTTGCACTTCTGGCTGAAAATTGGTGAAAATGCTTTTTGTCTTTTACACTAATCTGCTGGGCTCCTCCATCATTGAGGATGGGGATACTAGGGAAGTCTCCTCCTGCAGTCAGTTGTTTAATTTTCCACCAACATTCATGGCTGGATGTTGTGGGACTGCGAAGTTTAGATCTGATCCGTTGGTTGTGGAATTACTTAGTCCTGTCTATCATTTACTGCTTATGTTGTTTGGCATGTACGTAGTCCTGTGTTGCTGTTTCACCCAAGTTGACACCGCATTTTTTTGGTAAGCCTGGTGCTGCTCCGAGCATGCCCTTCATTGAACCAGGTTGTTCCCTTGGCTTGTTGGTAATGTTAGAGTGGGGGATGTGCCGGCGTATAGGTTGTGGTTGAGTACAATTCCACTGCTGCTGATGGCCCTCAGCACCTCATGGATGACCATTCTTCAGTTGCTAGGTCTGTTTGGAATCTATCCCACTTAGCACAGTGGTAGTGCCGCACAACATGATCGAGGGTATAATTAGTGCACATTATGGGACTTCCCTTGTACAAGGACTGAGTGGTGGTCACTCCTATCAGTACTGTCGCCGACAGATAATACTGTAACAGGTGGATTTGTGAGTGTGATGTCAAATAATGTTTTCCCTCTTGTTGTTTGCCTCACCACCTGCAGCACACCCTGTAAAGCCCTTTTGGTGTCGACCAGCCAGTTAACAATGGTGTTACCCAGCCACTTTTGGTGATGGACAGCCAGAGTGCCTTCTGCACCCTTGCCACCTCAAGTGGTGTTCAACATGGAGTAATAATGATTTGTTCGCTGAGTCAAGTATGGTAGGTGATAACCCGCAGTTGCCTATATTTTACCTGTTACGATGAGAGTCAGAGGAGGTATGTTGTGGCCCTGGTTTTAACTGATGTACCCGCAGTCTGCAGCTCTGATGTCTTCAAGCTTTATACCTCTGAATAAATGTTCCCGTCTGCCAAGTCTGAATAAATAAACCAACATAATTGCAAAATCTCTCATGGACAGTTGATGAATTGTGACTTGTACAGGAAATAAGCATCATTACTTCTGTCATATGTCATTGTACATATATTATCCATAGAATCGCCACAGTGCAGAAGAGACCATTCGGCCCATTGAGTCAACACTGACCCTCCGAAAGAGCACTCTCCCTCAGCCCACACCCCCATCCTATCCCCGGAACTCCATGCATTGATTATGACCAATCCACCTAACCTGCACATCTTTGGACTGTGGGAGGAAACCAGAGCACCCGGATGAAACCCACGCAGACACGGGGAGAATGTGCAAGCTCCACACAGTCACCCAAGGCCGGAATTGAACCCGGGTTCCTGTCGCTGTGAGGCAGCAGTGCTAACCGCTTGCCACCCACATATATTGTATATCATTACTGAAACACAACAGTCATGCCTGCTCCAACCTCCTTACTTTCCCTGACCTCTAGATAATCACTACTCCTTCCTCTAGCACTGCTAGCTCCCTGTCACCCCGCTGGGTAACTACCCTCTGAAGATCTTGCTTCAGAAACCTCTCTTTTCCAACTCCACTTCAAATTCTAGGATTTTGAACTGAAGAAACCTCAGTTGAAGACACTTCCCACCAATGTACTTGTTCAAATCAATGTCTGCTACTCAACTCTTGTTCAGGAATATTTTCATACCATTTTCCTGCAATTCCTACCACTCATCTTAATTAGGTTTTAGCTATGTTTTTAGTTTATATTCTTTGCTGGGGCAAATGAATGTAGCCACTAAGTTGATGGTAAAACCAGATTTCAAGAGGACTAAATTTTGATGAAAGGGGGAAGGATTTGAGAATGGTACACTGGTACACTCTGATAACTTTGACAGAGACAGAGAAGACAGTGGAGCTTATTTCAATGTGTTCTCATGGATAGGAGGTCTTTGTATACCCCAAGGAAGAAAAGGTGAGTTGATGGGAAACTGAAGCTTTAGTTGTCAAAATAGAGTATTTGTAGGGTCATGAAAGTAGAAATGGTGCATTTGTCAACAGTGGTGGAGACCAGTACAAAAAACAGGCTGAGTAAGCATTCTGAATGCTTAAAGCAGCATTAGAAAGAGGATAGTGTATAATTGGAGTAGTGATGGCAAGGCCTTTTCAGTAATGTTAGATGTCAGAAACCAATTAATGACCATATTGATCCTTGAGGGATATATCATGCTAGGTTCGATATGAAAGTACAGACATGGCTGATGAGCTAATGAGATACTGTGTATTAGATTTCACCTGGGTAGTTTGGTTTTCAACAGAAGTTGCTGCTCAAGTTATCTCGACATTTAAAGATGAAAGGACTGCTGAACTCGATTCTGCACACCGTGGACTCCTGGAGGATATCGGGGTCGCTCGTGTGTGACCGTTCACGTCATTGGGACCTGGAAAGGTTCTCGGCTTTGAAGAGAGGCTCGTGTGGTCTCATTGTGTAGGAAGGGGAAAACATTATTGGATTCTAGGTGAGTTTACTATTGGTTGTAAGGAAGCTGTTATCCAGAATTATACAGGATAAGGTTTCCCATCACTCATTAGTTATTGCATTCCCAGTATGGCTTCAGGAAATGTTGGCCCTAATTCACTATGTTAGTCACAGATTTGTAGAGTTTTACAGCACAAAAAAAGGCCCTTCGGTCCATCATGTCTGCACCGGCCATCCAGCACCTATCTACTCTAATCCCATTTTCCAGCACTTGGTCCATAGCCTTGTCTGCTACGGTGTTTCAAGTTCTCATCTAAATGCTTCTTAAATGTTATGAGGGTCTCTGTCTCCACCACCCTTTCAGGCCGTGAGTTCCAAACTCCCATCACCCTCTGGGTGAAAAATATTTTCTTCAAACTCCCTCTATATCTCCTGCCCCTTACCTTAAATGTAGCTCTCCCACCCCCGGGTTATTGACCCCTCTAATAAGGGGGAAAGTTTCTTCCTACCTACCCTATCTATGCCCCTCAGAATTTTGCACACCTCGATCAGGTCCCCCTTCAGCCTTCTCCGCTCTAAGGAAATCCACCCGAGGCTAACCAGCCACTCTTCATAGCTGAAACGCTCCAGCCCACGAAACATCCTGGTGAATATACTTTGCACCCTTTCTAATGCAATCACATTGAGTTTTTGATAGAATTATTTAAGGAAGTAAAAAGTATGCAGGGTACTTATCCTCCTTTTATGTGATTGCTTTGTGGATAGTGGTTATATATACAGGACTAGTAATACAGAGACCCAGACTCGTCCCCCAGTGACATGAATTCAAATCCCACCTTGGCACCTGGGGAATTTAAATTCAATTGAATAAATGTGGAAAACAAAGCTAGTTTCAGGAATGACGACCATGAAACTATCAGATTGCCATCAAAAATCCTTCTGGCTCACTAATGCCCTTTAGGGAAGGAAATCTGCTGCCCTAATCCAGACTGGCCTACATGTGATTCTTAACGGCTTTCTGAAACAGCCGAGCTAGCGATTCAGTTATATCAAAGATTTGCCAACAGGATTTGATGAAGGATAGCACTAAAGTCAATTGGATATGATTAAATCTTGCAGCATTATAGGATTGATGTGTGCGGGATTTGTGGCATATTGGAATCTAATAGACAGAGGACTGACTATGAGAAGAGTGGATCTGAACAGAGACTAAACTGGAGTCCCATATGGCTCTTGGGATGACAGCTTTACTTTTCATCTGTTCCTTTAATGGTTTAGATACTAACTCGAATAGAACAGCTTTTAAATTCACAGATGATTGAAAAAGATAAGTACTTTAGTTGAAACCAATTTGATTGCAAGTTGATCTATACAAGAGGCTCCTAATGAGGTCAGGCATATGGGATTGGGGAAGCTTATCAGGTTTATCCAACAAAAGGGTTCCTATTAAAGAAAGAGGTGTGATGATTATCGATAACAACAGAATGGAGATTTGCATGGATACAGGGAACGCAAATAGGCTTCTAGATGGTGCGACAAGCATATATCAAAGAGCACTGTCTCCAGGTTGTGGAACCCCCATCCCCAGACCACTGGTCCTCTGTATAAGGCTCTAGAGAAGGCACAGTGGAACAAGCCCATGGGCAGCATGGTAGCACAGTGGT
Organism: Scyliorhinus torazame; assembly: GCF_047496885.1. Lineage (NCBI taxonomy): Eukaryota > Metazoa > Chordata > Chondrichthyes > Carcharhiniformes > Scyliorhinidae > Scyliorhinus > Scyliorhinus torazame. The sequence goes on from NC_092722.1 coordinate 105,022,906, forward strand.
TAGCACAGTTGCTTCACAGCTCCAGGGTCACAGGTTCGATTCCCGGCTTGGGTCACTGTCTGTGCGGAGTCTGCGCGCTCTCCTCGTGTCTGCGTGGGTTTATTCCGGGTGCTCCGGTTTCCTCCCATAGTCCAAAGATGTGCAGGTTAGGTGGATTGGCCATGATAAAATTGCCCTTCGTGTCCAAAAAGGTTAGGTGGGATGGGGTGGAGGTGTGGGCTTAAGTGCAGTGCTCTTTCCAAGGGCCAGTGCAGACTCGATGAGGCGAATAGCCTCCTTCTGCACTGTAAATTCTATTCTATAATCATTGTCTAAGACTTCTTAGTTCTGGAGAAGGCCTCCAGGAGCTAGGAATATTTACCTAGTAGAAATACAGTGTAAGAGAATATCACTGAGGTTTTTAATTGGATGCAGGGATTGGACTCATTCTTGTTTTGTTGGTTAGTTACGATGTGTTGGGGCTGGTGATGATAAGGATCCACGTGTACATTCCACAGTTAAAAGATGCAAAAAGATAAGTTCAATCCAAATGTATTTATGTTTGACAGCGAGGCATTTCCCTCTGGAATAGGTTGCCAGAACATGCACTGTGAATTCATTCCTTTGAAAAGGCAACTGCTGAGGAGGACATTTGCAGTAGTTGTTGAGATTGTGTGGATTTCCCAGGATTCTGGAACATTCCAGATGCTTTTCTGAATTTGTTTCTTTCAGTTGTACCTCTCCCAGGAGGATCCGTGGTTAGAGGTCAATAACAGACATGACTGCAGTCTATCTTTCAAGGTCCTATCGACCTTCTCTGGTGAAAGAAACGGTTCCATGACATTAGTTCAAAGAAACATAAGACTTTGCCCTACTGGGCGGCCAAATATTCATCCCTCATTCAACATGACTAAAGCAGATTACTTGGTCATTATCACATTGGTGTTTGTGGGACATTGCTATGCACAAATTAGCGGCTGTATCTCCCACATTCCAACACTGACTACACTTCAAAAGAGCTCTATTGGTTGTAAAAGTACATTGGGTTGTCCCAAGATCACAAAAGGCACTACATAAATGCAAATCTTTCTTTCATTCCTGTTGCTGGGCTTGTGGGCTAATAGTATGTCTGTATCCACGTCCAGTCTCTCTGCTTCAATTTGCCTTGGTTCCTTCACTTGCCTAGATTGCTGCCTGCTAATGCCTCATGCTGGGGCTGGTCCATTCACCCTCTGCTAGATTGGCACTGCTCAACTGGCCAAACCAGTTGGGGTACAGGCTGGGTACATTCCAAAAAGGGGAACCAAAACCCAGGCTCTTTGGAGGACAAAGGTGATAGAGAATATTGTGAATCGGAACAAGAGAGTGTATGATGCTCGTCAGGCAATTCTTCAGTCAAGAAGCAGGTCAAGTACAATAGGTTTAGAGGGTATATGAAGAGGAAAAATAAGACTGGCAAAGAGACATTATGAGAGTAGAACCTCCGTTAACATGAAAGGGAACTAAAATATCTTCCACAAGCATGTAAATACTAAGCGGATAGTAAGAGGTGCGGTGGGCTGTGTTGGGGCAAAGAGGGTGATATATGCTTTGAACCACAGGCAAGGCTAGAACATTTAATGAGTACTTTGTATTGGTATTTACGAAAGAAGGGGTACCTTACTAAACATTGCTAGACATGGAGCTGGTAGATCTAATGGATTAGATAAAAATTGAGAAGCAGGAGGTGCTGTAAAGGCTGGCTATGCTTAGAGAGGATAAGTCCCCTGGTCTGGATGGCTTGAATCCCAGCTTGCTAAAGGAAGTAGGAGTGGAGATAACTGAAGGGTTTTCCATAAACTTCCAATCTTCCCTAGAAACGGGGAAGGTGTCAGAGGATTGGAAAGTAGCCACTTTGGCACCCTTATTCCAGAGAAGGTGTAAAGACCGTCCAGGTAACAATAGGCTGGTCAGTACAACAACAGTGATGGGTAAGATGTTAGAAACACTAATCAAGGAGAAAATTAGAAAGGAATTGGAGAGGTTTGAGTTAATTAAGGAGAGTCAGCACAAATTTGTAAAAGGCAGATTGTGTCTGAGTAATCTAATTGATTTTTAAAAAATGAAGTAACTGAGAAGGTTGATAAAGGGAATGTAACAGATGCCGTCTATTTGGATTTTAAGAAAATGTTTGACAGAGTACCACAAGAAGGTTGGTTAATAACATTGTTGTTCATGTTTATGTGTCAGTATCAAATGAAATAAATAAAAATAGGTTCAGGACAGAAAGTAGTGAGTGAGATGTAGTAAATGATTATTTTTCAGACTGGAGGGTGGTAGACAATGGTGTTTTCCAAGGGTTCAGGCTCAGATCTTAATAGATTAAGATAAATGACACCAATATTGAAATATGTAGTAAAATTTCAAAATTTGCCAATGCTACCAAACTGGGAGGCTGACAAACAGTGAGGATGATACTAATCAAATGCAACAGGACACATATAGGCTAGCAGAATGGGCAGATTTAGCACAGAGAAATGTGAAGTGGTGCATTTTGGCAGAAGGTAAAATGGATTTAATGGTACAGACCTAAAGAGTTTGCAGGAACCTGAGGGTGCATATGCATGGATCCTTGAAAGTGGGAGGACATAGTGAAGAAGTTAGCAAAGCAAATGAGATCATGGGCTTTATAAATAGGGGCATTGAATACAAAAGCAGGGAGATTATGCTGAACCTTTATAATGCACCGGTTAGACCACAACTAGAGTATTGCATCCAGTTCTGGGCACTACACTTTAGGAAATTTAAGGGTCCTTACTGTTTATTCCCTTATTTCCCCTTTCCTTTATTTTGCTGTTGCATTTTTGATCTATGGATGATTCATGGACATCTCACTTTTAGAGAAGCAGCCTGTGAGAAGCCGATCCCTTTAATTCAAACAGAAGCATCCGGAAAGCTGTGCTGGTTTCAACTGGTGATTGCAGACTGGACGGCATCAATGAGAACTCGATTTGGTTGATTGGCTGGTGCCCAAAGGCTTTAAGTTTGGTTTCCGTTTTGATTCTAGCAGCCCGATGAAGAGATTTAATTAACTCTCTCTCCAAAATAATCCAGCTAATTCTCTTCGGAAGGCCATTGTGAGGGCTGACTCTCTCTCTCTCTCCAACAAATCTGGGTGCTGTTCTCCTGAGACTGCAGAGGCCTGAAGTCAAACCAGGAGCTGAAAGCAAGGTTTGATGTGAAATAAAGTATCTCTCCAGAAAGAAAGAGGCCTGAATGCGAACCTCAAGCTGTAGGCCCAGCTTGATGAATACCTATGCCCGTGAGCACTGCATTTTCTAAACTACAGGGACGCCGAATGAATGGCTCTACAAAGAAGACCATTATTGGCTGTAAACCAGAGACTTTAATCAACATGCTTGCTGTGAAGAACATGTGCTAAAGAACCATCATCTGAAGACTCTTATCTTTTGACCTTAATCCTTATCATTATGTTTTTAGCCCCTTTCCTCTCCTCTGTGTTTGTCTGTATTATGCGTGCAGGTAGAGGGTGGGACAGTTAAAGTGGGCAGTCGGTATTAGCTTGTCATTAACCAGTTATATTTGCTGCATATTTCAGTGATAGTCCTTGTTATAAATAAACAGTAATCGTGTGTACATTTGCAAACCTGGTAACTATAATGTTTGGGCAGTCAAGGGACAAAGACTTTGGTATTTTTATAAGAATTATTGGTTGATTCACTTGTGTTGTGCCTCATGGGGCTGGAATTGACCGTGCACTAGTCCCGGGTGCTGTAATAGATGTGACGGTTCATGAGAGGGTGCAGAGGAGATTCACCGGAATGGTTCCAGGAATGGGGGGATTTTAAATTCAAGGTTCGGTTGAAGAAACTGGGGTTGTTCTCCTTGGAATAAACGAGATTGAGGGGAGAGTTGATGAAGGTGAGCAAGATTTTGATAATGTGATGAATGTAGCAATTCTTTATATATATCTATATATATACTTGGGCAGCACTAGTGGTTAGCACTGTTGTTTCACAGCACCAGGGACCCAAGTTCGATTCCCGGCTTGGGTCATAGATACATAGAAGATAGGAGCAGGAGGAGGCCTTTTAGCCCTTCGAGCCTGCTCCGCCATTCATCACGATCATGGCTGATCATCCAACTCAATAGCCGAATCCTGCTTTCTCCCCATAGCCTTTGATCCCATTCTTCCCAATGTTTTAGCATCAACTACTTCCTGGGGTAATGAATTCCACGGGCTCACCACTCTTCGTGTGAAGAAATGTCTCCTTATCTCTATCCGAAATGGTTTACCCTGAATCCTCAGACTGTGACCCCTGGTTCTGGACACACCCATCATTGGTAACATCTTCCCTGATCTACCCTGTCTAGTCCTGTTAGAATTTTATAAGTCTCTATGAGATCCCCCCTCATTCTTCTGAACTCCAGCGAGAACAATCCCAACCTAGTCAATTTCTCCTCATATGACAGTCCCGCCATCCCTGGAATCAGTCTGGTAAACCTTCGCTGCACTCCCTCGAGAGCAGGAACATCCTTCCTCAGAGAAGGAGATCAAAACTGCACACATTACTCCAAGTGTGGCCTCACCAAGGCACTGTACAATTGCACTGTCTGTGCGGAGTCTGCACATTCTCCCCATGCCTGCGAGGGTTTCCTCCGGGTGCTCTGGTTTCCTCCCACAAGTCCCCGAAAGACGTGCTTGTTAGGTGAATTCGACATTATGAATCCTCCTTCAGTGTACCCGAACAGGTGTCGCAGTGTGGCGACTAAGGGATTTTCACAGTAACTGTATTGCAGTAAGTGTTCATGTAAGCCTATTTGAAATGAAATGAAATGAAAATCGCTTATTGTCACAAGTGTCTTCAAATGAAGTTACTGTGAAAAGCCCCTAGTCACCACATTCCGGCGCCTGTTCGGGGAGGCTGTTACGGGAATCGAACCGTGCTGCTGGCCTGCCTTGGTCTGCTTTCAAAGCCAGCGATTTAGCCCTGTGCCAAACAGCCCCCTATTTGTGACACTGATAAAGATTATTACTATTATGTCACTCATGGGAGGGGCTGGGTCTGTTTTTGGTTTCATTTTCAGCCCTGCCTGATGTCTGTTATTTTAAGTTTCATTTTTGGAGTTCTGCTCTGGGTTCTGAGGAAAGGGAGTGTGTTTCTCAGACTGACTTCTGAAAGCATCCCTCCCAAGGACTTTGTGAATAAATCTGTAAGCCACCAATTGTTAACTTTATTAATAAGTGGCATTTAACCTGCATGTGGATTTTCTGAATTGAAATTTTAGAGGTGGATGGGAAAATAAGCTCAAAGACCTTCCAATTTTTTAAAGAACAGTTTAACTGTTGGTTGAAAAGCTGTTTTTCCCTTGGATGTTGATGGGGTTAATCCTGCGTTAATCATAAAGCTTTTGTTTTACCATTTGTCAGTCAAATCACTCCTGGGGGTGAAGTATCCTTTCCTCACAGTTTACAGATGGAAAAATTGTCGGGGTTTCTCATCCGTTTCCTAATATAAATTGGGGGCCTTGCCCAGTACCGTAACAAAATGATAGATAAGTAAAGACTATTCCCATTAGTTGATGGTACTTGAAATAAGGGACACAAATGAAAGGCTGTGGGCAAGAAATGAAAGGGAAATGTGAAGAAGAGGTTTTTAATGCAGCAAGTGATCATGTGCTGGCAACCGTTGCCCAGAAGATTGGTGGCAACAGAGGCGATCAACTTGAGAAGGAAATTGGATGGACGCTGGAAGGAAAATAAACTTGCTGAGCTAAAGGGATAGAGTGGGGGGGAATAGGGCTGACTGGTTTGCTTGGCTTGGCAGAGAGCCGGCATGGGTTCGATGGAGCGAATGGCTTCATTCTTTGCCATAAATGGCTCTATGCCTTATTGTTCTGTCATCACATTGTCATTTACGACATTTTTGGTGGCGTATATAATTCAAACAGGAGCGCAAAATGCAACAAAAAAAATTGTCTGTGGTGGTAATGCTGCCACGTGAGACCGAATATCAAATTAATGAAACAGAGTTGCCTTGGAAAAACAAAATACCACTCTGAAAACAAATGGAGTCTTACTTTTGGTCGCTTGTTTGTGAAACAGTGTTGTCCTCTGGATAAGTGAAAATAAATTGATATCAAATAAAATTGTAAATGAACACCCTCCCAATTCCAATTTGATGCCTAACTTTCTCCTTTTTCAATTGTCCATCAATGTATTGAACAGTTACAGGACTAGAACACAACAATGCACAGATATACCGATCTACTGTCCCAGCAATGAGCATTAACCAATGTTTCAATGCAGCATTCAATTCAAACCAATTGCGATTAGGGAGAGAAGGTGACACCTTAAGTCCCTCCACTCAGAATTGACTGAGTGCAATATAAGTTAAAATTGAATGCCATACTTAAGTGCCATCCAGTGTCTCTGGGCCATCCGGTCTTCAGTTGCTTACTGCTTGGGTCTTCTTTAGGTTGATTTCGGGCGGAGGGCTATAAATGCAGCTCCCAAACTGACAGTCTGAAAGGAGGAGTTGGAATTACCTTCATTAAGGAAAATAGACAACATGCAGAAAAGCAGAGCAGGGAGTAAACATTGACACATAGAAAATAGGAGCAGGAGGAGGCCATTCGGCCCTTCGAACCTGCTCCATCATTCATTATGATCATGGCTGATCATTCAACTCAATAGCCTAATACCACCTTCCCCACACACCCTATGATCCTTTTAGCCCCAAGGGCTGGACCTTCCCTGTTCTTGCAAATGTACAATTCTCCGGTTTCCCAGCTGTATGTTTCTCGGCAACCCGCTGTTCGCTGGCGGTGTGATTCTGTCTTCCCGCCACGTGCCAAGGTGATTTCATTTTGAAGCCACCCCACACCGTCGGGAAACCTGCGGACAGGACAAGCTGCCGGCTGGAAAAGTGAATCAGAATGGTTGGTGAATTCCAGCCACAATGTCTTAGCCTCAACCACTTCCTGTGGTAATGACTTCCACAGGCTCACCACGCTCTGGATGACAACATTTTACCTCATCTCAATCCTAAATGGCCTACCCCGTATCCTCAGACTGTCTGGTTCTGGGCACATCCACCATTGGGAACATCCTTCCTGCATCTACCCTGTTTTCAGGTTTCTATGAGATCCCGCCACATTCCTCTGAACTGCAACAAATATAATGCTAACCAACTCAATCTATCCTCATACGTCAGTCCTGCCAGCGTAGGAATCCGTCTGGTAAATCTTTGCTGCACTCCCTTCATAACAAGAACAACCATCTTCAGATAAGGAGACCAGGGACGGGATGCTCCGACCCCTCTGCCGGGTCGGAGAATCCCCGGGGGGGGCGGCGTGAATCCTGTCCCGCCGATCCAACGCCGGCTGCTGTATACTCCGGCGCTGATTTTCGGGCGGGGGCGGGGATCACGCCACGCCGGTCGGGGGCCATTGGCAGCGGCCCCCCCCCAGCAATTCTCTGGGCCCCGATGGGCAGAGCGGCCGCCTATTTTTGGCCAGTCCCGCCGGCATGGATTGGATATGATCCCACACAGAGGGACCTGGCAGATAAGTTGGCTGGTGCAGTCCTCGGGGAGGGGCACAGCGGGATCCAACACCGGGGGGGGGGGCATGGTCAATCTGCCATGGGGACACTTCTTCCTTCCGCGCCGGCCCCTGAAGGGCTCCGCCATGGCTGGTGCGGAGAATACACCCCCCTGTGTTTGCGCCAGAATACACGGCCGGGTTTCGCATGCACAGAACCACGCCAGTCCCTTTGGCGCCGGCTAACTCGCGCAGTCCCTTTGGCGCCGGCTGGCGCAGCACCAACCCCTCCGCCGCCGGCCTAGCCCCCGGAAGTGAGGAGAATTCCGCTACTTCCAGTCGGCCCGACGCCAGAGTAGTTCGCGCCGTTTTTGACGCTGGCGTCAGGCCGTCGTGCCGATCGCGGAGAATCCCGCCCCAGAACTGCACACAGTATTCCAGGTGTGGCCTCACCAAGGAGGCCCTGTACGATTGCAGCAATACATCCCAGCTTCTGTACTCAAATTCTCTCACTATGTAGGCAAGCATTCCATTTGCCTTCTTTATGCCTGCTGCACCTAAATAATCACCTTCAGTAACTGGTGTACGAGGCACCCAAGTCTCTTTGCACACACAAGCATATCCAGTGGCTGAGCCACAAAGCCAGTTTTGTGATCCGTCATCATTGATTTTTATTTCAACCCTTTTGGCTGTGTTATTTCACTGCTCAGGAAGAGGCGTAAACATCCCAAACAGTTCCAACATAGTGAATTTCAGATCAAAAGTTTGAAAAAGATCAAAAGCAGCTCGGAGATCCCTCAAATGAGAAACAGGCTTTTTTTTCATTCTTTCACAAGCTGTGGGTGGCGCTGGCTAGGCCAGCATTTGTTGCCCATCCCTAACTGTTCTCGAGAAGGTTGTGGTGAGCTATTTTCTTGAACCGTTGCAGTCCATGTGGTGTAGGTACACCCACAGTGCTGTTAGTGAGGGAGTTCCAGGATCTTGGCCCAATGACACTGAAGGAACGGCCGATATATTTCCAATTAGCACAGTGGGCTAAACAGCTGGCTTGTAATGCAGAACAAGGCAGCAGCGCGGGTTCAATTCCTGTACCGGCCTCCCCGAACAGGAGCCAGAATGTGGCGGCTAGGGGCTTTGCACAGTAACTTCATTGAAGCCTACTTGTGACAAGCGATTATTATTATTTCAGGATGATGAGTGGCATTTTTTAATTCATTTCTGGAATGTGGGTGTCGCTGGCTAATGTATTGCCTATCCTTGAGGGCATTTAAGAGTCAGGCTTGGAGGGGAACCTCCAGGTGGTGATTTTCCCAGGTATCTGCTGCCCTTGTCCTTCTAAATGGTAACAGTCGTGGGCTTGGAGAGTGCTGTCGATGGAGCCTTGATGAGTTGTTGCAGTGCATCTTGTAGTTGGTGCACATTGCTGCCACTGTGTGTCAGTGGTTGGGGGGAGTGAATGTTGAAGGTAGTGAATGGGGTGCCAATCATGCGGGCTGCTTTGTCCTGGATGCTGTTGAGTTTTCTGCATGTTGTTGGAGCTGCACCCATCCAGGCAAGTGATTCAGCAACGGTACTGCCATTGAATGCCAAGGTAATTGCCTGGCATGTGTGTGGATTGAATATTGCTTACCACTTGTCAGTCCGAGCCTGAATGTTGTCCCAGCCTTGTTGCATTTGGACATCGACTGTTTCAGTAACTGAGGAGTCATGAGTGGTGCTGAACATTGTGCAGTCATCAGTGAACATCTGACCTTATATTAGAGGGAAGGTCATTGATGAAGCAGCTGAAGATGGTTGTGCATCAGACACGACCATGAGGAACTCCTGCAATAATGTCCTGGAACTGAGATGATCGCCCTCCAACAACCACAATCATCTTTCTTTTTGCCAGGTGTAACTCCACCCAGCGGAGAGTTTCCTCCCTGATTCCTGTTAACTCCAGCTTTGCTAGGGCTCCTTGCTGCCTCACTCAGTCAAATGCTCTCTTGATATTGGGGGAAGTCGCTCTCATCTCACCTCTGGAGTTTACCTCTTTTCAGAGAATTTACAGTGCAGAAAGGGGCCATTCGGCCCATCGAGTCTGCACCGGCCCTTGGAAAGTGCACCCTACTTAAGCCCACACCTCTACCCTAACCCAGTAACCCCTCCTAACCTTTTTGGACACTAAGGGCAATTTAGCATGGCCAATACATCTAACCTGCACATCTTTGGAAACCGGAGCACCCAGAGGAAAGCCAAGCAGACACGAGGAGAACATGCAGACTCCGCAAGCCGGGAATCGAACCTGGGACCCTGGAGCTGTGTAGCAACAGTGCTAACCACTGAGCTACCGTTCCGCCCTGCAATGTCGATTTTGCTTTTGTCCATTTTTGGACCAAGGCTGTGATGCACTAAGCGTCAAGAACCACAAAGGCATGTGAGACTTTAACTAAGGCTTTAATATACTACATGGGAGGCTTACCCGACACAGACGACCCCAGACAGAATGGGGCCGGTCCCAGAAGTGGGTTCTTATACTTAACTCCCGGGGGAGTGGCTAAGGCGGAGCTCTCCGTGGCCAGGTCGGGTTACCTACCGGTGACCGAACCTCTACAGAGCTACAGTACAATACACAGTATTACAGGGCCACGTTACACACAACTATTATATATATGGTAGGGAAGTACAGTGGTGTATCACCACAGGCTGTAATGAGGCCAAAAGCTGAGTGGCCCTGTTGAAATTCGACCTGAGTGTGAGAGGACAGATTATTTCTGAGTAAGTGCTGCTTGATAGCACTGTCGACAATATCTTCCATCACTTTGCTAAAAATCAAGTGTAGGCTGTGTCATGTTAGGTACACTGGTCTAACACGGGCTGCAACTGGATACAGCTTAGATCAGAAAGATACTCCAGACCTTGAAGTTAGTTCAATCAGGTTTATTGAACTAAAGCACAGTTAGCACAGTTCTCTGTGAGTTCGACTCTCTGCTAACTTAAGTGTGGTTACTCTGACTGACTGAACCAGACTAGCTCTTAGCCACGTGGTGGAGGTGTGAGATTGTAACAACACCTTTGACTGACTCTCTAGATGTTCATCAGTGGAACGAGGCGGAGTGTGAGTGCCTCGTGTCTTTTATAGTCAGATCCCACCCCTGAGTGTCCTGCCTGCTTATTGGTCATGTCCTGTTCTCTGTGTCCATTCGCTGCTTATCTGTATATCATCATGTGTGTGTCTGCATATGATGACAGGCTGATTGGGCAGTAATTGATGGAAATGCATATATCCAGTTTTTTTTGCAAAGGACATCCCTGGACAATTTTCCACATTCTCGGGTAGATGCCAGTGTTGCAATTGCACTGGAACAGATTGGTGAGGGGCACGGCTAGTTCTGGAGCACAAGTAGTCTATACTACTGCCTGAATGTTGTCAGCGCCAAAAGCCTTTGTAGTGTCTGGTGCATTCAATCATTTATTGATATCATGTGGAGAAAATCGAATTGTTGGGGAGAGGCCGAGATGAATTATCCACTTGGTCTCTCTGACTGAAGATTGTAGCAAATGTTTCTCTGATATTCACTGAGAATGGGGATATCTGTGGAGCCTCCTCTTCCAGTTAGTTGTTTAACTGTCCACAGTCATTCATGACTGGATCTGGCAGGACTGCAGAGTTTAGATCTGGGACTTGATTCTCCGATTTTGAGGTCCCAGCACCGATTCTCCGACCGGTGAGGAGCTAGCAGCCGCACCATGTAAAACGCACAGCCTTCCCGATATAAACGGCTGGAGAATTGCCGGCTTCGTGGCCGGGTATGCGCCGGGTTAGCTACACCCTCAAGCGGTCGTGCCAAAAAAGGAGCTGCCAGATAGTGTTCCCCTGGACACCCCCTTGCCACCCCGGGCCACCCCCCACCAGTCCCCCCAGCCCTCGCAGAACCCCCCCCCCCGTCCAGCAGCACAGCTTCCACCCAACTGTGTCGGCGTTGGGCACAGTCCACAGTCGCCACGTCGGGTGTATGAAAACTGAGAGCACACATGCCCCGCGCCGTCGGTGGAGCATCAGGGGGAGGGCCTTCAGGTAACATCCTGAGGCCGTCCATACGGCGTGCGCCGTGCACCTCGTGACACCGTTTTGGAGGGGGCGGAGCATCCGAAAACTGGCGGCACCCCCGATTCGGTCGTAAACAGGGATTCTCCGCCCGATTGCCGAATATGACATCGGCGGCAAGCAATGGAGAATCCTGCCCAGGATCCATTGGTTGTGGGACTGCCAGAGAATCTGAGTTACATAGCTCTTAAGGCACTTTCTCTTGCTTGCTCAGAGTTATATAAATAGTTTAAAGGAATAAAACTGCATTGTACCAATCGCAACCGTGTTGGTTCGTCTGTATCTCAGAGCATCCAACACTTCAACCCCTAGTTCTGACTCACTCACACGAGGAAACATCTTTTCCACGTCCATCTTGTCAAGATCATTCGGAATCTTATATTCTTCAATCCAGAATGTTATCGTGCAATGATGTAATCCTGTACCTCCGTGTTTTGTCCTTTTATCTTAGTGCCATATTCTTATAAGTAAGGGGCTGGTTTAGCACAATGGGCTAAACAGCTAGATTGTAATGCAGAACAATGCCAGCAGCGCGGGTTCAGTTCCCGTACCAGCCTCACCAAACGGGCTGCGGAATGTGGTGACTAGGGGCTTTTCACAGTAACTTCATTGAAGCCTACTTGTGACAATAAGCAATTATCATAAAGCTGCCATAGTACCCCGAAACTACAAAAAGGATGAAAAAAGCCGCAAGGGACCGGACCGACGGTAAGCGGAGGCCTGTGGGAGAGTATCTTTTAAAAAGGTGCGGGAGGAACCGGAGCCGGAGACTCAGAAGCAGCCGAGGAGAGTCACGTCCCCGAGCAGAACGAGCGCCAAAGTGCGCGAGCCTGCGCAACCGAGCCCCCACATAGCAGAACGTGGGTGGCAGAAGAGAAGCGGCAGCCCGGACTGCGAAGCCAGAGACTTATGTAGCGGAGCCAGTGGGGCCAACGAGCAGGAGAGAGAGAGAGAGAGAGAGAGAGGGACCCCCCCCCCCCACCCCCCGCCCCCCACTGCAACAGACCGGCAGCGACCACGTGGTGAGCGGCAAGGCAAAGACGGACTCCGGTCCGCACCAGGAAACATCTCTCAAAGAACAAAGAACAAAGAAAAGTACAGCACAGGAACAGGCCCTTCGGCCCTCCAAGCCCGTGCCGACCATGCTACCCGTCTAAACTAAAACCTTCACACTTCCGGGGCCCGTATCCCTCTATTCCCATCCTATTCATGTATTTGTCAAGATGCCCCTTAAATGTCACTATCGTCCCTGCTTCCACCACCTCCTTCGGCAGCGAGTTCCAGGCACCCACTATCATCTGCGTAAAAAACTTGCTTCGTAAATCTCCTCTAAACCTTGCCCCTCGCACCTTAAACTTATGCCCCCTAGTAATTGACCCCTCTAACCTGGGAAAAAGCCTCTGACTATCCACTCTGTCTGTGCCCCTCATAATTTTGTAGACCTCTATCAGGTCGCCCCTCAACCTCCGTCGTTCCAGTGAGAACAAACCGAGTTTATTCAACCGCTCCTCATAGCTAATGCCCTCCATACCAGGCAACATCCTGGTAAATCTCTTCTGCACGTTCTCTAAAGCCTCCACATGCTTCTGGTAGTGTGGCAACCAGAATTGGACACTATACTCCAAGTGTGGCCTCACTAATGTTCTATACAGCTGCAACATGACTTGCCAATTCTTATACTCAATACCCTGGCCAATGAAGGCAAGCATGCCGTATGCCTTCTTGACCACCTTCTCCACCTGACCCAAACCCTCCTGACCCAGTGAAAAGGAAGGGGGGAAAAAAAGAGAAGTAGAAGGGGGAAAAAGAAAAGTATAAAATAAATAAATAAAGAGACAAGGAAAGAGAGAAAGGAAGGAAGGGAGGAAGGTAACCAACCACAACCCCCCCCCCCCCCCAATGAAAAAAAAGGGAAACCCGAAGCCCAAGGCAGACCCAGCGAGAGCAAAGGAGCGGGGGAAGTGAGAGGGTAAGGAACAGCAGCGGGGAAAGAAAGAGAGACAGACAGATGGCTGGAGGAAAGAAAAACATTAAGTTGAAGGGACAGCGAGACGCAAGCAGCAGCAGCAGCGAGGGTGAGGCACATGAGCGGCGGACGCGCAGGCAGGCGGCCCCACAAGACGAGACGGAGGTACATTTCGGCACTCATCCGTCGAAAAAGAGGCCCAAGCCATCGTTGAAGCTGTGCGGCATTGGAGGCATTACCTGGCCGGCAGGAGATTCACTCTCCTCACTGACCAACGGTCGGTTGCCTTCATGTTTAATAACACACAGCGGGGCAAGATCAAAAACGATAAAATCTCGAGGTGGAGGATCGAGCTCTCCACCTACAATTATGAGATTTTGTATCACCTCGGTAAGCTCAACGAGCCCCCCGATGCCCTATCCCAAGGTACATGTGCCAGCACACAAGTGGACCGACTCCGGACCCTGCACGACAACCTCTGTCGCCCAGGGGTCACACGTTTTTACCATTTCATCAAGGCCCGCAACCTGCCCTACTCCATCGAGGAAGTCAAGGCGATCACCAGAGACTGCCAGGTCTGCGCGGAGTGTAAATCACACTTCTACCGGCCGGACCGTGTGCGCCTGGTGAAGGCCTCCCGTCCCTTTGAACGCCTCAGCGTGGACTTCAAAGGTCTCCTGTCCTCCACCGGCCGCAACACGTACTTTCTCAGTGTAGTCGATGAATATTCCCGATTCCCCTTTGCCGTCCCATGCCCCGACATGACGTCTGCCACCGTCATTAAAGCCCTCAACACCATCTTCGCTCTGTTCGACTTCCCCGCCTACGTCCACAGCGACCGGGGATCCTCATTCATGAGCGATGAGCTGCGCCAGTACCTGCTCAACAGGGGCATTGCCTCGAGCAGGACGACCAGCGACAACCCCGGGGAAACGGGCAGGTGGAGAGGGAGAATGGGACGGTCTGGAGGGCCGTCCAGCTGGCCCTATGGTCCAGAAATCTCCCGGCCTCCCACTGGCAGGAGGCCCTCCCCGACGCTCTTCACTCCATTCGGTCGCTCCTCTGCACCGCAACTAATGAAACCCCCCATGAACATCTCTTTGCCTTCCCCAGGAAGTCTACCTCCGGGGTTTCGCTCCAACATGGCTGTCAGCTCCAGGACCCGTTCTCCTCCATAGACACGTTCGTCTCCACAAGGCAGACCCGTTGGTCGAGAGGGTACAGCTACTTCACGCTAACCCGCAGTACGCCTACGTAGCGTACCCCGACGGCCGCCAAGACACAGTCTCCCTCAGGGACCTGGCACCAGCTGGTTCCACACACAACCACCTTCCGACCCAGCACCACCCTCCCTCCCCCAGGTGCACCCCACCGCAAACCCGCTCCGGGACAATCCGTCCTCCCCTTGCTCACACCCGGGGATGAAGAAGATTTTGACACACCTCTGGAGTCACCGAAGACCAAGCCGCCGCCGGAGTCCCCACCAGCACTGCGGCGCTCTCAACGACAGATCAAGGCACCGGACCGCCTGAATTTGTAATATTATCTGTACTTTTAAAACACAACTTTCTGTATATAGTTCTCCACCACCCCTGCCGGACTCATTTCTTTTACAGGGGGTGAATGTGGTAGTCACCACTGATGTATATATTGTATATATAGGATATTGATATAGGTGCTTTACGGTAAGGCCCCTGTACTACAGGTAAGGGGGTAGATCCCTGCCTGCCTAAGGGACTCACTGGCAGGGGGCACACTTTCCCTAATGCTAGCGCAGGCCACAATCTCACTGATACCCAAAAAAGATAAGGACCTGACGGAATGTGGATCATACAGGCCCATTTCACTGCTGAACGTGGATGCGAAAATACTCGCAAAGGTCCTGGTGGGCTGTGTACCAGAGGTGGTCGCAGAGGACCAAACGGGCTTTGTCAAGGGTAGGCAGCTCACAACGAACATCAGGCGACTGCTGAATGTGATAATGATCCCCCCCCCCACCCCCCGGGGAGAGAACACCAGAGGTGATCTTCTCCCTGGACACTGAAAAGGCATTCGACAGTCGAATGGAAATACCTCCTCGAGGTACTGGAACGGTTTGGGCTAGGAGCGGGATTCACCGCCTGGGTGAGGCTCCTGTACAACGCTCCCAATGCGAGTGTCCGAACTTACACCACCAGCTCTAAATACTTCCAGTTACAGAGAGGAACAAGTAAGAAGTCTTACAACACCAGGTTAAAGTCCAACAGGTTTGTTTCAAACACTAGCTTTCGGAGCGCTGCTCCTTCCTCAGGTGAATGAAGAGGTATGTTCCAGAAACATATATATAGACAGATTCAAAGATGCAAGACAATGCTTAGAATGCGAGCATTTGCAGTTGATTAAGTGTTTACCGATCCAGAGATAGGGGTAACCCCAGGTTAAAGAGGTGTGAATTGTACCAAGCCAGGACAGTTGGTAGGATTTCGCAGGCCAGATGGTGGGGGATGAATGTAATGCGACATGAATCCCAGGTCCCGGTTGAGGCCGCACTCATGTGTGCGGAACTTGGCTATAAGTTTCTGCTCGGCGATTCTGCGTTGTGGCGCGCCCTGAAGGCCGCCTTGGAGAACGCTTACCCGGAAATCAGAGGCTGAATGCCCTTGACTGCTGAAGTGTTCCCCGACTAGAAGGGAACATTCCTGCCTGGTGATTGTCGCGCGATGTCCGTTCATTCGTTGTCGCAGTGTCTGCATGGTCTCGCCAATGTACCACGCTTCGGGACATCCTTTCCTGCAGCGTATGAGGTAGACAACGTTAGCCGAGTCACACGAGTATGTACCGTGCATCTGGTGGGTGGTGTTCTCACGTGTAATGGTGGTATCCATGTCGATGATCTGGCACGTCTTGCAGAGATGCCATGGCAGGGTTGTGTGGTGTTGTGGTCGCTGTTCTGAATGCTGGGTAGTTTGCTGCAAACAATTATTTGTTTGAGGTTGCGCGGTTGTTTGAAGGCAAGTAGTGGGGGTGTGGGGATGACCTTGGCAAGATGTTCATCTTCATTGATGACGTGTTGAAGGCTGCAAAGAAGATGTAGTTTCTCCGCTCCGGGGAAGTACTGGACGACGAAGGGTATTCTGTCGGTTGTGTCCCGTGTTTGTCTTCTGAGGAAGCCGGTGAGGTTTTGTGCTGTGACGCGTTGGAACTGTCGATCGATGAGTCGAGAGCCATATCCCGTTCGTACGAGGGCATCTTTCAACGTCTGTAGATGTCTGTTACGCTCCTCCTCGTCTGAGCAGATCCTGTGTATACGGAAGGCTTGTCCATAGGGGATGGCTTCTTTAATGCGTTTAGTGTGCTCACCCCAGTCCAACGCTGGCATCTCCACATCAGAGAGGCTGCCCCCTGTCCCCACTCCTGTTCGCGCTAGCCATCGAATCCCTGGCGACAGCCCAGCGGGACGCGAAAAGCTGGAAGGGAATCCGGAGAGGAGACAGAGAGCACAGAGTCTCACTCTATGCAGATGACCTGCTTCTCTATGTCTCGAAGCCACAGGAGGGACTGAAGGCAATACTGCAAATACTGAAAGAGTTTGGAACCTTCTCGGGCTACAAATTTAACCTGGGCAAAAGCGAGGCATTCCCAGTGAACCCAAAAGGGGGAGGGACAGAGCTGGAGGGGCTCCCGTTCAAAACTGCTCAGAACAGATTCCGTTACCTGGGGATCCAAATAGCCAGAAACTGGACACAGAGCCACAAGTGGAACCTGACCAGCCTGGTGGAGGAAGTAAGAAATACCTTCAACGGTGGGGCTCACTCCCACTCTCCCTGGCGGGGAGAGTGCAGACGATCAAGATGGACGTACTGCCAAGGTTCCTCTTCCTGTTTAGATCCATTCCGATCTTCATCCCCAAGGCCTTTTTCCAAAACGTAGACAGTCAAATCATGGCGTTTGTGTGGGGGAGTAAGAACCCGAGAATTCCCAAACAGACACTGCAAAGAAGGAAAATCAAAAGGGGGGTGGCCTTACCAAACCTACAATACTACCACTGGGCAGCAACGGCAGAAAGAGTGAGGGGATGGGTACAGGAACCTGACACAGATTGGGTACAAATGGAGGAGGCATCCTGTAAAGGAACAACCCTCCGGGCCCTGGCTACAGCAGCACTCCCATTCTCCTCAACAAGGTACACAACGAGCCCAGTGGTAGCGGCCACGCTGAGAACGTGGACCCAGTTGAGACAGCACTTCGGGATAACCAAAATGTCCCTGATGACCCCCATCTGCGGCAATCACAGATTCCCCCCCATCCATGTTAGATACCACCTTCAAAAGATGGAGGCGGGACGGGGACACACTGATGGTCGGGGACTTCTACGTAGGGCGCAGACTGGCGACACTGGACGAACTGACAAGGAAGTGGAAACTAGCAAGAAGACAGGAATTGAGACACCTCCAAATAAAACACTTCCTCCGCAAAGAGACAGTGGGGTACCCTGGGGCCCCAGAAAGCACAGTACTAGAGGACCTGATAGGCACAAGCAGTGATAAGGGGGGGCTATGTGTGAAAAAATACGGACAGCTACTGGGCAGAGCTCGAACACCACTAGATGGGACCAGACAAAAATGGGAGGACGAACTGGGGACAGAGGTAGGATGGGGACTCTGGAGCGAAGCACTGAGCAGGGTGAACGCCACCTCGTCCTGCGCAAAGCTCAGCCTAATGCAGCTCAAAGTGGTGCACAGAGCACACCTGACCAGAACCCGATTGAGCAGGTTCTTCCCGGAGGTGGAGGACAAATGTGAGCGGTGCCAGAGGGGCCCGGCCAACCACACCCACATGTTTTGGGCTTGCCCCAAGTTGCTGGGTTCTGGACAGCCTTCTCCGAGGCAACGTCCAAGGTTGTGGGGGTGAGGGTGAAGCCATGCCAATAGTGGCAATCTTCGGGGTATCAGAGCAGCCAGAGCTACACATGGGGAAGGGGGCCAATGCCCTTGCATTCGCTTCCCTAATCGCACGCCGGTGAATCCTGCTCGGCTGGCGATCGACAGCACCACCCACAGCTGCAGACTGGCTCGCTGACCCCTGGAATTTCTCCACCTGGAGAAGATTAATTACGCCATCCAAGGGTCAGAGGAAGGCTTCCTGGATACTTGGGGGCAGTTCGTCGGCCTGTTCCAAAACCTGTTCGAGGCCAGCAACGAGGAGTAAGCCAGGGAAAAAAAAAGATGAAGAACCAAAGGACTGCGCAACCCGGGGAGGAGAAAAATGGGGATACCGCAAGAGAAGAGGAAGGGGAGAAGGAAGGGGGATATCACAGACCGATCCAGAGGGCAGCAAAATGTGCGTACAGTTAGTCAAATGAAGGACAAAACAAACCTCTCTGTAAAATAAAGCAAATTAGCACGGGCAAGAGAAATGTAATGTATATAAGTAACAACTGTTTATAAATATGAGAAAAGCCAATGAAAAGATTTTTTTTTTAAATAGCTGTTGGTTTAGTAACCCTATAACTCACTGCTATTATATCCCTATAGCTCAATGTTGTATCCCTGTGTAACATTGCCGTAATCCTAATCCTATCTCTTTTTTACATGCTTTTTTTAATTCATTTTTTACGGGAAGTGGGCATTGCTGGCTTGGCTAGCATTTGTTGTCAATCCCTAGTTGCCCTTGGTAAGGTGGTGGTGAGCTGTCTTCTTCAACCGCTGCAGTCCCTGAGGTGCAGGTACACTCACAGTGCTGTAAGGGAGGGAGTTTCAGGATTTTAACCCAGTGACTGTGAAGGAACGGCGATATATTTCCTCTTCAGGATGGTGAGTGACTTGGAGGGGAACTTCCAAGAGGGGGTATTCCTATGTGTGCTGCTCTTGTCCTTCAAGATGGTAGTAGTTGTGGGTTTGGAAGATGCTGCCCAAGGAGCCTTGGTGAGTTCCTGCAGTGCATCTTGTAGATGTTACACACGGCTGTTACTGTGCATTGGTGGTGGACACAGTAAGAAGTCTTACAACACCAGGTTAAAGTCCAACAGGTTTGTTTGGAATCACTAACTTTTGGAGCGTTGCTCTTTCATCAGATGAGTTCATTGGTGGTGGAGGGGGTGAATGTTTGTGGCAGCGGGAGCAATCAAGCGGGCTGCTTTGTCCTGGATGGTGTTGAGTTGAGTATTGTTGGAGCAGCAAGTGGGGAGTATTCCATCACCC
Source organism: Scyliorhinus torazame (assembly GCF_047496885.1). NCBI lineage: Eukaryota > Metazoa > Chordata > Chondrichthyes > Carcharhiniformes > Scyliorhinidae > Scyliorhinus > Scyliorhinus torazame. The sequence goes on from NC_092722.1 coordinate 105,042,662, forward strand.
TCCCGACTTGTGGACAGGCTTTGAGGAGTCAGGTGGTGAGTTACTTGTTGCAGGATTCCTAGCCACTGATCCCCTGCTCTTGCAGCCAGAGTATTTATATGGCTAGTCCAGTCCAGTTTCTGGTCAATGGAACCCCAGGATGTTGATAGTGAGCGATTCCGTGATGGCAATGCTGTCGGCCTATCACAGTGCCCTGATCTGCCTCTCACCCATGCCTCGATGGCTTACCAACCGATGGATAACCCTTTAACAACTGGACGGTTGGATCTTCAAAAGATGACATGTGACCACGACAGAGACAGTTCCACAGGAAGCTCCTTCTTTGATGGTATCGGGACCGTCACCTCTCCACACGCTGTGAGCTACCGTGGAAAAGTAAGGATTGTGGAAGCCACTAACCGCAGGCCTCTTGCACTGATGTAATATTGCAACCTAAACCAATTCCTCAGGCTGACAATGATCCATATCCATTGGTATTTGATATGATTAAAGAACTTGTTTTGCTCAAGAGCTGAAGCTAAAATGTCAACAATCCAGCATTTTGCTATGATCAAATTAATATTTAATTTCCGAGTGCCACCGTGAAAAAGACTTTGTGACCTTTTACTAAATTTAAAGGATTCGCCAGGGGGCATTCTGAGATTTCAGACATTTGTGTCTTATGTATTTACTCAAGGAAATGAAAATAGCCTGTTGTAAGGAATTATCTCGAGGGGGTGGGGGGAGGGGCGTGACCTTTTAATGAAAACAAAGATTGCGTACCTCAGACTTAACCTCTCTGCACCTTACTTCCAGTGGAATATTTTGTCAGTCGGATTTAAAAGCGTTTTAAAAATTGCAGCATGATGACTCTGCACATGAACGGTGGAATCTGTCAGTGAACTGAAGACGGGGGAGACGGTACAGTGGGAGTGCTGAATGGTCAGCGCTGATGTGTTGGGTGCTCTGGATCCCTGGACACAGACAGGCCACCAACACTTAAAATAGTGCAACACTATTTTATTAAGTTAGAAACTGTTGAACATACTTTCACTGTGTGTTAACACGATGTTAGATTAAACTAAAGACCTATGCCTGTCGGAACCAGTCTATGCACTCAGCACATGGTGAGGATCTGTGCTACAAGCTGGAAGCTCTGTCTTTGTAGGAGGCTGCATCCCGAATGAACGGGAACTCTGATGCCCCCTGTCTTTATAGTGAGTGTGCTCTAACTGGTGATTGGCTGCGGTGTTGTGTGTGTTGATTGGTCCCGCTGTGTGTCCATCAGTGTGTGTGTATCTGCACCATGATATACTGGTGTATATTATGGCAAGTGCATCTGTGGTCCAATCTTCAGAGGACTTCAGCCAATGAGCCATCAGTTCTTGAGGAAGGACAAAGGAGGACTTGGAGTCCCAGTTTCAGACACAGTCATCACGATCGCACTTAAAATGGCCATCCCGGGTGCAAGCCTTCCTTTCCTTAGAACCTTAGAATTCCTGCAGCGCAGAAGGAGGCATTCGGACCATTGAGTCTGCACTCTTCCCAGTGCCTCTCCGCCACCCCCCCCCCCTCCCTCGCCCCCCCCCCCCCGCCCCGCCTATCCCCATAACTCCACCTAACTGCACATCCCTGGATACGAATGGGGAAATTTATCATGGCTAATCCACCTAACCTGCACATCCTTGAACTGTTGGAGAAAACCCAAGCACCCGGAGGAAACCCACGCATACACAGGGAGAACGTTCAAACTCCACACAGTCACCCGAGGCCAAAATCGAACTCGGGTCCCTGGCGCTGTGAGGTAGCAGTGCTAACCACTGTGCCACACTTTCCATGTATCAAAAGCAAATAGAGAATCACGGGGCAAAGAAAGAGGCCATTCAGCCTACCATGCCTGACCTGGCCCTCTGAAGGAGCTATTCAATTGGTCCCACTACTCCTCTCTTTCCCCATGGCCCTGCAATGTCATACTCCAGAAACCAATCTCTGATTGGACAAGCTGGTCTGCAGCATTTTTTCAAATTTTACGAATGTGCCTGCCTTGTCACAGACACCGGCACACTCCCACGGACCCCCTGGGTTCTGTGGACCCCCGTTTGGGAACACCTGTTCTACTACATCACTTGGTCTTGAGGGAGCAGAGATGAGTGCCATGCCAGAGAGAGAGAACATAATTGATTTTTGGGGCAACTGGGGCATCAGAGTTGGAGGCGAGCATGTGGTTGAGCAGATTGGTGGCTGCACCAATGTTGAGCTGAACAGTCTGAACAAAGACTGGCCAGTTGGAATTTTGAGAGTTATCAGTGAATTGGGAGAACATAGCACAGTACAGCACAGTACAGGCCCTTTAGCCCATGATGTTGTGCCGAACATTTGTCCTAACCTAAGATCAACCTAACCTACACCCCTTCAATTTACTGCTGTCCATGTGCCTGTCTAAGAGTCGCTTAAATGTCCCTAATGGCTCTGACTCCACCACCTCTGCTGGCAGTGCATTCCACACACCCACCACTCTCTGTGTAAAGAACCTACCTCTGACATCTCCCCTATACCTTCCTCCAATCACCTTAAAATGATGTCCCCTCGTGACAGCCATTTCCACCCTGGGGAAAGGTCTCTGGCTATCCACTCTATCCATGCCTCTCATCACCTTGTACATCTCTATCAAGTCACATCTCTGCCTTCTTCGCTCCAGTGAGAAAATCCCTAGCTTGCTCAACCTTTGTTCATTAGACATGCCCTCCAGTCCAGGCAGCATCCTGGTAAATCTCCTCTGTACCCTCTCCAAAGCATCCACATCCTTCCTATAATGAGGCGACCAGAACTGGCCATAATATTCCAAGTGGGGTCTAACTAGAGTTTTATAAAGCTGCAGCAAACGCCTTCTTTTTTTTAAAATTTAGAGTACCCAATTAATTTTTTCCAATTAAGGGGCAATTTAGCATGGCCAATCCACCTACCCTGCACATCTTTGTGTTGTGGGGGCAAGACCCACGCAAACACGGAGAGAATGTGCAAACTCCACACGGACAGTGACCCAGAGCTGAGATCGAACCTGGGACCTCGGCGCCGTGAGGCAGCAGGGCTAGTCCACTGCGCCACCGTGCTGCCCACCATACACCTTCTTAACAACCCTATCAACCTAGGTGGCAACTTTGAGGGATCTATGTATGTGGACCCCAAGACTCCTCTGTTCCTCCACACTTCCAAGAATCCCACCTTTTACCCTGTATTCAGCATTCAAATTTGACCTTCCAAAATGAATCACTTCACTTCTATCTAGGTTGAACTCCATCTGCCACTTCTCAGCCCAGCTCTGCATCCTGTCAATGTCCTGCTGTAACCTGCAACAACCCTCAACACTATCTACAACTTCCCCAACCTTTATGTCATCGACAAACTTACTAACACACTCTTCCATTTCCTCATCCAAGTCAATTATTAAAAACCACAAAGAGCAGAGGTCCCAGAACAGATCCTTGCGGGACACCACTGGTCACCGACATCCAGGCGGAATACTTTCCATCCACTACCACTCGCTGTCTTCTTTCAGCGAGCCAATTCTGTATCCAGACTGCCAAATTTCCCTGTATACCATCCCCCTAACTTTCTGAATGAGCCTACAATGGGGAACCTTATCAAATGCCTTACTGAAATCCATATACGCCACATCCACTGCTGGCCTTCATCAATGTGACTCGTCACATCCTCAAAGAATTCAATGAGGCTTGTGAGACATGACCTGCCCCTCACAAAGCCATGCTGACTATCTTTAATCAAACTATGTTTTTCTAAATAATCATAAATCCTGGGCGGGATTCTCCGACCCTCCGCCGGGTCAGAGATTCGCCTGGGGCTGGCGTGAATCCCGCCCCCACCGTGTCCCGAAGTCTCCGCCACCAGAGATTCGGTGGGGGCGGGAATCACGCCGGTTGGCGGGGGCGGCAATCGCGCCGCGCCGGTGGGCGGGCCCACCCCCGGCGATTCTCCGGCCCGCGATGGGCCGAAGTCCCACTGCTGGAAGGCCTGTCCTGCCAGCAAGGATTAAACCACCTTTTGAACGGCGGGACAAGGCGGCGCGGGCGGGCTCCGGGGTCCAGGGGAGGGGCACGGGGCGATCTGGCCCCGGGGGGTGCCCCCACGGTGGCCTGGCCTGTGATCGGGGCCCACCGAAACCGCGGGCGGGCCTGTGCCGTGGGGCACTCTTTTTCTTCCACCTTCGCCATGCTCTTCACTATGTCGGAGGCAGAAGAGACCCCCTCCCCTGCGCATGCACGGGGATGACGTCAGCAGCCGCTGACACTCCCGCGCATTCGCGGATCTGCATCACCCGGCGAAGACCTTTCGGCCCCAGCTGGCGTGGCGCCAAAGGCCTTTCCCGGCAGCCGGTGGAGCGGAAACTCCGGCACGGGCCTAGCCCCTCAAGGTGAGGGTTTGGCCCCTAAAGGTGCGGAGACTTCCGCACCTTTGGGGCGGCCCGACGCCGGAGTGGTTCCCGCCACTCCATCACGCCGGGACCCCCCCCCCGCCCCCCGGGTAGGGTAGAATCCCGCCCCCTATCTCTCAGAATCCTTTCCAATATTTTGCTCACCACAGACGTAAGACTGATGGGCCTGTAATTCCCAGGGATTTCCCTATTCCCATTCTTGAACAGGGGAACAACATTCGTCTCCCTCCAATCATCCGGTACTACTCCAGTGGAGAGTGAGGACGCAAAGATCATCGCCAACGGCGCAGCAATCGCCTCCCTCAATTCCCAAAGTAACCTTGGGTATATCCCATCAGGCCCAGGGGACTTATCTATCCTGGTGCTTTTCAAAATTTCCAGCACCTCCTCCTTTTTAATATCAACCTGTTTGAGTCTATTAACCTGGTTCACACTGTTCTCATGAGCAACAAGGTCCCTCTCTCTAGTGAATACTGAAACAAAGTATTCATTTAGGGCCTCCCCCATCTCCTCAGACTCTCCTCAGTCCATTTTTGAGTTCCTTCCTGGCTACCTTGTAACCCTCTAGAGCCGAGTCAGATCCTTGCTTCCTCAACCTTACGTAAGCTTCCTTCTTCTTCTTGACTAGAAGCTCCACTTCTCTTGTCATCCAAAGTTCCTTCACCTTACCATTCCTACCTCGTCTCAGTGGGACAAAACTATCCAGCACTCGCAGCAAGTGCTCCTTAAACAATCCCCACATTACTGTTGTGCATTTCCCCAAGAACAATTGTTCCCACTTTATGCTCCTCCGCTCCTGTCTAATAGCAGTATAATTTACCCTCTCCCAATTAAATACCTTCCCATACTGTGTGTTCCTATCCCTCTCCATGACTATGGTAAAGGTCAAGGTGTTGTGGTCATTGTCACCGAAATGCTCTCCAACCGAGGCATCTGACACCTGGCCTGGTTCGTTGCCGAGCACCAAATCCAATATGGCCTCCCCCCTAGTCGGTCTATCTACATATTGAGTCAGGACCTGACTGAGTGCAACTTTGACCTATCAACTGTCTATCCTTTCTCACAGACTTGCTGCATACTATTTCTGCCTGTTCAACAGCTACCCTATCCTCTATTGCATAGCTCTGGTTCCCATCCCCCTGCCAAACTAGTTTAAACCCTCTCGAAGAACTCTAGCAAACCTCCCACCCAGGATATTGGTGCCCCTCCAGTTTAGGTGCAATTCGTCCTTCATGTACAGGTCCCACCTTCCCCAGAAGATATCCCAATGATCCACATATCTGAAGCCATCCCTCCTGCACCAACTCTGCAGTCATGTGTTCAGCTGCACTTGCTCTCTGTTCCTTGCCTCACTTGCACGTGGCACCGGTAGCAATCCTGAGATCACTACTCTGCTTTCCTGCTCTTTCGCTTCCAACCTAACTCCCTCAAAACTCTTAGCTATGTCGTTGGTGCCTATGTGCACCACGACTTCTGGTTTCTCACCCTCCCCTTTAAGAATCCTGTAGACTCAATCCGAGACATTCCTGGCCCTGGCACCCGGGAGGCAACATACCTTCCGGGAGTCTCGCTCGCGACCACAGAGGGCGGGATTCGCCGGTGGCTGGCGTGAATCCCGCCCCTGCCGGTTGCCGAATTCTCCGGCACCGGAGATTCAGCGGGGGCGGGAATCACGCCACGCCAGTTGGCGGCACCCCCCCGGCGATTCTCCTGCCCGAATGGGCCGAAGTCCCGCTGCTGGAATGCCTGTCCCGTCGCCGTGGATTAAACCACCTCTCTTACTGGCGGGACAAGGCAGCGCGGGCGGGCTTCGGGGTCCTGGGAGGGAAGCGGGCGATCTGGCCTATGGGGGTGCCCCCACGGTGGCCTGGCCCGCGATCGGGGCCCACCGATCCGCGGGCGGGCCTGTGCCGTGGGGGCACTCTTTTCCTTCCGCCTTCGCCATGGTCTCCACCATGGCGGAGGCGGAAGAGACCCCCTCCACTGCGCATGCGCCGTGATGCCGTGAGCGGCCGCTGACGCTCCCGCGCATGCGCCGCCCGGCAATGTCATTTCCGCACCAGCTGGCGGGGCACCAAAGGCCTTTACCGCCAGCTGGCGGGGCGGAAACAGTCCGGCGTGGGCCTAGCCCCTCAAGGTGAGGGCTCGGCCGCTCAAGATGCGGAGGATTCCGCACCTTTGGGGCGGCGCGATGCCGGACTGATTTGCGCCGTTTTTGGCGCCGGTCGGCGGACATCGTGCCGATTACGGAGTATTTCGCCCAGAAACTCCTATCCATTCCCCTAACCATTGATTCTCCTGTCACTATTGCTTTTCTATTCTCCCCCCTTCCCTTCTGAGCCACGGAGCCAGACTCAGTGCCAGAGATCTGGCCACTAGGGCCTTCCCCCAGTAGGTCAACCCCCACAACAGCATCCAAAACGGTATACTTGTTTTGAAGGGGAACGGCCACGAGGGATCCCTGCACTGTCTGCCCATTCGTTTTCCTTCCCCTGACTGTAACCCGGCTCCTCTTGTCCTGTACCTTGGGTATGGCTACCTCCCTGTAACTCCTATCTATCACCCCCTCTGCCTCCCGGATGATCCGAAGTTCATCCAGCTCCAGTTCCCTAACGCGGTCTCTGAGGAGCTGAAGTTGGGTGCACTTCCCGCAGGTATAGTCAGCGGGGACACCGGTGGTATCCCCCACCACCCACATCCTACAGGAGGAGCATGTAACTGCCCTCGCCTCCATCCCCTCTGATCTGAATTCACAAAGAGATTGAAAGGGGGAAAAAAAGAAAGATTAAGCACCTGTTAGGCCCTTATACTGCTGCGACTCTCCCAAGTGAACCCTGGAAAATTGGTGATTCTGCAAATTGAAAGAATGACAGCTTGCTGCACCCCCCGAAAAAAACATTTAAAAAATGTTTTTAAATTTTAAATAAAAATTTTAAAAGCCAAATTAAAAAACCCAAAAATAAACAACTCTTACCTTACAGAATGTAGCTGCCCTGTGGACCAACTGGAACTCCGCCCTCCGACTCTGCTCCCAGTCAGCTGACTCTCTAAACTCCCGGCTCCCTTCTCGCTCTTTGAGGAAATGAAATGAAAGGAGGACCTTGCTCCCTCCTCACCTAACTCCCTCAGTCACCAAACTCTCACTATAGCACTCAAATGCACCCAAATTCAGCACTCAGTGCAAACAAAAGATTTTTTGTTTTTTTCTAGGGTAGACACAGCAGTAAGTAGGGTTCAGAGCATTGGTCAGCGGGAAACAAAATGGCAAGGTTGGCCCTGCGGATTAATGCTTCCGAGAAGCTGCCCGTCACCAAGCTAGTAGTCACTGACATGGGAGTTCCACCTTGCAGAAAGGGAGCCTTTGGAGGCATTTCTGCCCTTACTATGTCACTCAGTGTCAGCTGGCAGATGCAAGTGGTGGCAGAGTGTCAGAAAGGGCAAACCTGCTATAATCTAATCTTATTTTAGCATTACGTGAAATGGCATCTTTATTCCTTCCCTTTCCCGCATCGACAATGATATTCAGCCTCAGGAATTAAAATAATGAATGACAGTATGAAAGGATCAATTGTAATTTTATTTTAGATAAAACAAAATACTCGTCCATTTGACCTGGCAACAATTGACCTGGAAGCAGTACCAACAGAAAGGGAGTTCAGATCAAAAGCTGTGTGGCTAGACACAAAGGAGGGTTGCAGCAGAACATAGAACTGAGAAGGCACATCTACAAGAAGCTTTGTGTGTATAAGATGGGAGAAAGCTGAGATGGTGAATTGGACAATTTTACCACTGCTGAGGTTTTGCCAGAGGCAACCAGACCCTTTGATATGGTTTATTAAAAGGGTGGGATAAAGGATTCTCTGGGAAATTGTGCCTTCAAGACCATCAGGAACCTAGCTGTTGAAGTTTTGAAATTCTGTCCGGTTTGGATGATGACCATCTGAGGGGACCTTGGATGGAATATGACCGGCAGTGGACCTGACTCAATGGCTGAAACAATTGTGTGGACAAGTGAGAGATGTGCTAGAGGCTAAGTTCGAAAGCTTTGGAATTGCATGTGGTGCCACATATCTGCAGGGACCGCTTTGGGTGCACCTACTTGTGAAGACACATCTTTATTTTATTGACTATTTAAAGTGAAGTTTACCTTTTTATTTGATCATTTGCCTGTTTATTCATGTTTCATTGGTTCCAACCCATGTTGAAGTAAAAAGCTACACAAAGTGGACCCGAGTGGGTAATATCTTCAGTGGTGGTGGTGGTGGGGGGGGGGGGGGGGGGGGGGCATCATCGAGTTAATTTGGTGATTTTGGTTTCCAGTTTCCACCATGAGATTCTGATGCTAATCTTCAGTACTTGTCTTCAATAATGTTCAGCATCACCATGCTCAGATAGCAAATGGATTTTTCAATCCAATTCTAACTATTTTTCCACTTCCACTCAATTTAGAAATTTTTACACTTGCAAAGCGAAGTAACAGAAAATGACAACAATTTCACTCTCTTTCACAAAGTCTGTTTCCAACAATTAGATTTACTTTTTTTGAAATACTGAATTGAGCAATATTAACTGTTGAGCTCTCATACCCAGATTCATCCAAAATGCTTCAGTGCTTTGTTTGATTTATTGCCCCTTATTCAATAATTTGTGGGGCCGATTAGCCCTGTTGGCTAGATGGCTCACATTTAGTTAAAAAAAACAGCAACAGTCCAGATTCAATCCCTATTCCAGCCGAGGTAGACTTGGCAGCTGCCTCCGTGGCCTGGTCCGGAGAGTGGAAGGCAATGGCAAATGGTCACTGACAGAAACCAACAACAGGGCTCAGAATCAACATCAGCAAACAATGAGCCAAGAATTTGCCTTCAGGCAGAGCGCACATGATATTCAATAATTTAGAGCACATGTTTAATACTCAGCAGCTCATTAACGAATAACCAATGAGTTAATTACATTGAACAGAATAGCAACAAATTAAACTAAGCCTTAAAGAATGAGCCATAAATTTAATTTAATTAATGGACAAGAAAGGATGATGAGCATTCAGCAGCGAGCATTTTTTCTCATTTGTTGAGCACCACTGACAAGGCCAACATTTATTGCCCATCCCTAATTGCCCTTGAGAAGGCAGTGGTGAGCCGTCTTTTGAACTGCTGGAGTCCATGTGGTACACCCACTGTTCTGTTAGGGAGGGTGTTCCAGGATTTTGCTCCAGTGACAGTGAAGGAATGGCAATATATTTCCAAGTCGGAGTATTGTGCAACTTATAGTGAAAATTGCAGGTGCTGGTGTTCCAACCCACCTGTTGCCCTTTTCCTTCTCGGTGGTAGGCATCCCAGATTTGGGAAGTGTTGTTGAAGGAGCTTTGGTGGGTTCTTGCAGCGCATCTTGGGGATGGTACACACTGTCTGCATTGTGCATCAGTAGTGGAGGGAGCGAATGCTGAACGTGGTGGAAGGGATGGCAATCAAGGGGCTTGCTTTGTCTTGGATGGAGTCGAGCTTCTTGAGTGTTGGAGCTGCACTCATCTAGGCAAGTGGGGGAGTATTCCACCACACTCCTCATTTGTGCCTCATACAGGCTCTTCGGAGTCAGGAGATGAATTCCTCATCTCTAACCTGCTCTTGTAGCTGCAGTACATATTTGTCTGTCCAAGGGCAGCATGTGGCGCAGTGGTTAGCACTGGGACTGCGGCGCTGAGGACCCGGGTTCGAATCCCGGCCCTGGGTCACTGTCCGTGTGGAATTTGCATATTCTTTCCATGTCTGCTTGGGTTTCACCCCCACAACCCAAAAGATGTGCAGGGTCGGCGCTGTGAGGCAGCAGTGCTAACCACTGTGCCACCGTGCTGCCCTGCTTGGCACTTGTATGGCACGAATACTATTTCATTCATAGCCAGAATTTTGACCAGGTTTTAGTGCATGCAGGCACAGACTGCACCAGCTCTGCAGCCACACATTCATCTGTTTTATCATGCTTTTTTGCACTCACAAACTGCAATAGTAATTAGAAGGTCATTACCTTTGAGCTCCTGCATCTTAATCTCTTTCCCAGCTTTCTAAAAATTTCCTTCGGGTTCTCATCCTTCTTTCTACCTACGATATGATTTCTAGCTGTTGTCACGATCCCAACTGATATTACAACTGGGCGGGCACGTCCTATTTAGGGAACCCAGGCTCAATAAGCCATAAATGTAACTTTCTTTTCAGAAACGTGGATGAACAAAGTCACAGTAAGACCACTGTCATGTAAAGTGCCTTTAAGAAATGGATGTTTAAGCAATGTACCTTTAAGAAATGCAGTGATGTCAGAGTGTGGGTGGAGCTGGGCTATCGATCAGCCATTTTGCAGTTTAGTGTTTTAGTTTCAGTTTGAAAAGAGCTTGGGTGTGTGTCTGTGTTTTCAGTGAGCTGGATCTGCTGTGATCTCTGTCATGAAAGACTATCTCTGGATCATTTGGGTGATTTAAACTCATAAAAGTAATGCCTTTAACCTGATGTGTTTCTGTTTAAAGATGTTAAGTCTCTCTTGGATGTTGAAAGGAATAACTGAAGGAGTATTTAGTGTTGTAATATTTTCGGGGTTATCTTTGAAGTAAGGGGGTGTTAAGAGTTCCAATGTTTATTTAAAGGGTTAAGTTGAGTTCATGGAATAAACATTGTTTTGTGTTTAAAAACCATTTGTCCATAATTGCTGTATCACACCTGGAGAACAAGCTGTGTGCTCGGAAAAGCAACAAATACATTAAAGGGGAGGTTGGTTGAACTCCATGATCCATTTTGGGGTTCTGAAAATGCCTCTCCCATAATAATTGGGGGCTTGAACGGGATCAAGTCTATCTAGTGGTTTGGCTTTTGTGAACTTAAAGACAGTGATGGATTGTTGCTTTTCCGGTGTGGTAGTTTAGTTTAAGTGTGTTGTGGACAATGGCTCTTTCAGAGGTTCAGAAGTTTTTGGGGGTGGAGAATGTCACAAGCAGTATCTTATGGACAGAGACGAAAAGCAGACTGTTGGATGTGGCAAAAATATTGCAGTTAACATTACCTGACAAAATGCGAAAAGATGAGGTAATTATGGCAGTGGTTAAGCATTTAAAGCTGCCTGAGATAGAGTTTGATTTATTGGAAATGGAAAAAATTCAGTTGCAAATTAAACAAATGGAACATGGGAAAGAATTAAAGCGACTTGAATAGGGGAGAGAGAGAGAGAGGAAAAAGAGAGAGAAAGAGAGAGAGAGGAAAAAGAAAAGGAAAGAGAAGAAAGGAGAAAAGAAAGAATAGCCCTAGCAGAACAAAAAGAAAAAGAAAGGAAGATACAGATCAGGGAAAAAGATAAAGAGAGGGAGTTTGAACTTCAGAAAATGGCCATGAAACATGACAATCAGTTAAAATTGCCAGCCGTAAAGGGAAATGTACAGTTGGATGATAGTGATGAGGATAGTGAGAAAGAGCATCATAGTCAAAGGTTTGGTTGGAATCTATTTAAATATGACCAAGCATTGCCAAAGTTTGACGAGAAGGAAGTGGAAGCCTTTTTCATTTCATTTGAGAAGGTAGCTAAACAAATGAAATGGCCACAGGACATGTGGGTATTACTGATTCAAACAAAGTGGTACGTAGGGCTAGTGAAGTGTTTGCATCACTACCGGAGGAGGTAGCTGGAACCTATGAGGAGGTGAAGAAATCCATCTTAAGTGCATATGAGCTAGTGCCTGAAGCTTATAGACAAAGGTTTAGAAATTTAAGGAAAGAATTTGGTCAAACATACATGGAGTTTGAAAGGCTCAAACAGAGTAATTTTGATAGGTGGATAAGGACTTTGAAAATAGACCAAACGTATGAAGCTCTCAGAGAAATTAAATTTTTGGAGGAGTTTAAAAATTCAATTCCTGATGTAGTGAGGACTCATGTGGAAGAACAGAGGCTTAAAACTGCGAGATTAGCAGTGGAAATGGCAGATGATTATGAATTAGTTCATAAATCAAAGATTGGTTTCCGACATCAGTTTCAGCCGGTGAGGGACAGAAACTGGGGACATGAGAAATACTCAAGTGGTAAAGGTAAAGGTGATCTGATAGGAGATAATAAGGAGAGTGTACCTCAGATTAAAAAAGAAATCCAGGAGGGTGGAAAAGAAATGAAAAGTTTCAAATGTTTTCACTGTAATAAACTAGGCCATGTAAAGTCACAGTGTCGGTGGTTGAAGAAAAGCACTGGGAAGGCTGATGTGGTAAAACAGGATAAGACAGTGGGGTTTGTTAAAGTGGGAAAGGAAAGCCCAGGTGAAGTGAAGGAGGTGCAAAAGATTGTACAGCCTGATCAAGAGGTGATTGATAAGAAGGTGCCAGATCTCTTCAAAGAATTTACTTGTGTGGGTAAAGTTTACTCATGTATATCAGGAGGAGCAGGTAAAGAAGTCACAATTTTAAGAGATACGTGAGCTAGTCAATCTTTAATGGTAAGAGATGAGGAGTTATGTAGTTTGGGAAGAACATTACCAGAAAAGGTGGTAATATGTGGAATTCAGAGTGAGAGGAGTAGTGTTCAATTATATACGGTAAGGTTGGAAAGTCCAGTGAAGAGTGGTGAAGTGGTAGTAGCAGTAATAGAGAAACTATCTTGTCCAGGAATACAGTTTATCTTGGGTAATGATATAGCTGGATCACAGGTGGGAGTGATGTCTACTGTGGGTGATATGCCAGTGGAAGATTAGACAACTGAAGTGTTGAAGGACGAATATCCTAGGATTTTTCCGGTTTGTGTAGGAACACGGTCGCATGTCACAGGATAAGACAAGAGGAGAAATCAAGGAGTGAAGATGAAGTTGAAGTGCAATTATCAGAAACGATTTTTGATCGGATGGTTGAAAAGGAACAAGAACAGGTGGAGGATGAGGCGGATATTTTTACTTCAGGAATATTGACGTAGTTAAAACAGAAAGATATAGAAATAAAATGGATGTATCAGAAAGCATGTATCAGTCTTGATGAAAAAATGGAGACCTTTACATATGCAGGCGGATTAAAAGTGGGCAGAAGTTCATCAAGTAGTATTGCCGGTAGGGTATAGAAAGGAGGTGTTGCGAGTTGCACATGAGGTACCAGTGGGAGGTCATTTGGGAATAAGGAAAACTCAAGCTAAAATCCAGAAACATTTTTATTGGCCTGGACGACATAAAGGTGTAGTTAAATTTTGTCAATCATCTCACACATGTCAAGTGACAGGGAAACCTCAAGCAGTGATAAAACTAGCACCCTTAATACCCATTCCAGCATTTGAGGAACCTTTTACAAGAGTCCTAATTGATTGCATAGGACCGCTTCCTAAAACGAAAAGTGGGAATCAATATCTTTTGACGATAATGGATGTGTCTACTAGGTGTCCAGAGGCCATACCAGTATGTAATATTACAGCTAAAAAGATTGTGGAGGAGTTACTAAAATTCTTTACTAGATATGGACTACTCACAGAAATACAATCAGATCAAGGATCAAATTTTACCTCAAGGTTATTCAAACAAGTTATGGATAGCTTAGGAATAAAACAATTTAAATGAACTGTGTACCATCCAGAATTGCAGGGAGCGTTAGAAAGGTGGCATCAGACATTAAAGACAATGTTGAGGGCTTATTGTCACGATTATCCAGAGGATTGGGGTAAAGGAATTGCATTTGTATTGTTTGCAATTAGGGATGCACCAAATGAGTCAACCAAATTGAACTAATTTTTGGTCATGAGGTAAGAGGACCACTTAAATTGATTAAGGAAAAGTTGGTGAGTGAGAAATCAGAAATTACATTATTGGATTACGTGTCAAATTTTAAGGAACAATTAAATAGAGCAGGTGAATTGGCGAGGCAACATTTAAACGTTGCACAAAATGTGATGAAACGGGTAACGGACTAGACAACCAAAATATCTCCAGTGGAGATAAAGTTTTGGTATTGTTACCAGTGGTAGGTGAGCCTTTAAAAGCAAGGTTTTGTGGACCTTATCAGAGTGAAAGGAAATTAAGTGAGATGATTTATGTGGTAAAAACACCAGATGGAAGGAAGACTCACCGAGTGTGTCATGTGAATATGCTTAAAAGGTACCTTGAAAGGGAAGGAGAGAAAAAGGCGGAGGTTTTAATGATTCTAACTCAAAGTGGCGAACCAAATCCAGATGACTGAATTTGACATACATCAAAAATTGGAAAACGAGGATGTTCTTAAAAATTGGGATAAATTGTTGAGTTACCTTCCAGAGGGAAAATTAACTGACCTGAAAGAGTTATTGATATCACCTGGGCAAGTTTGTAGAGATAAATTGGGAAGTACTAAAATATCTACACATGATGTAGATGCGGGAAATGCTGTTCCAATCAAACAACATCTATACAAACATAACCCTTTAAAATTGGCACAGGTTAACAAAGAGATTGAGAGTATGCTTAAAAATGGCATAATTGAAGTGGGTTGCAGCCAAAGGAGCTCATCCATAGTGATGGTTCCAAAACCAGACAATACTCAACGGTTGTGTGTGGACTATAGAAAGGTTAATACAGTTACAAGAACGGACTCTTATCCTATCCCACGTTTGGAGGATTGCATTGAGAAAGTGGGACAATCAGCTTTTATTTCCAAACTTGATTTACTTAAAGGTTACTGGCAGGTACCTTTATCCGAAAGGGCGAAGTAGATTTCAGCTTTTGTGACTCCAGATGGTATGTACCAATTCAAAGTTATGCCATTTGGCATTAAAAATTACCCAGCCACATTTCAACGGTTAACGAACAAAGTTGTTTCAGGATTATCCAATTGTGCGGTATACAGCGACAATCTGGTAATTTTCAGCCAGACATCGAAAGACCATTTAAAATATCTGATGGAGTTATTCGATTGACTTCAGGAGGTGGGTTTGGTGATAAACCGAGCCAAAAGTGAATTGGGAAAGGCTCAAGTCACTTTCCTTGGCGATAAAATCGGACAGGGTCAAATGGTCCCATGGGATGTGAAACCAACAGTTATTGAGGAGTTTCCGATACCCTCATCACAAAGTGCAATAATGCGATTTCTTGGCATGAGTGGATTTGACCGAAACTTTGTGCAAAGGTTTTGTAGCATGGTTGCTCCACTGATGGACTTGCTGAAGAAACGTCAAAAATTTCACTGGACAGTGGACTTTCAACAGGCATTTGACTGCCTGAAAGCTGTGATAACCAATGCTCCTGTGTTGGAGAATTACAAGGGACTCTGTGATCAGATTAAACTAAAGTATCTGACTTTAAAGAGAAATGGATGGATCGTGCAGAGACCTTCTTGTTCAAAGAGACTGTCAGTCAAGAGGGATTTCAGGTGGAGGAAGAAGAAGAAAAAAAGAAATGGACTATATTGTTAAACCTGTTTGTGTGTGTTCTTTTACTGTGTGCATTTCTTAAAGGATAGTGAAAAGGTGAAAAATGAAACCATCTAGAAGTTGATGGTTTATTATTTTTCTTGGGGGAGGTGTTATGTGAGAGTACCTTTAAGAAATGGGTGTTTATTACTGCAGTGATGACAGAGAGTGGGTGCAGCTGGGCTGTCTGTCAGCCTTTTACTTTCGCTTTAGGCTTTTTTGCTGCAGGGTGGGTTTGGTTTCATTTTAGTTTTGGAGAAGCTGCAATCACAGCAGGATGTGTGTGAACCTCTGCAAGCTTATGAGTGTCCATTTGCTGATTTCAACGTGGTAACTGTTCTCAGTAGTGAAGTTAAGCCTGATGTGCTTCTGTAAAAAGGTGTTTTTAAGTCTTATGGATGTTAAAAGGAAAGCTTAAAGGATTACTTAGTGTTGTAGTCTTTGGGGGTTGTATTTGAATTAATGGTTGCTAAGATGTTCACTGTATATTTTAAAAAGTTAATTTGATTTCATAGAATAAACATTGTTTTGCTTTTAAAAATACTTTTCCATTTCTGCTGTACCACACCTGTAGAGTGGGCCATGTGCTCCCCATACCACAATCTAGTAAAAGTTGTGGGTCAGGTGAACTCCATGATATACTTTGGGGTTCTCTAAATCCTGGCCCATAACAGTTGAAATATCTAAAAGCAATCTTATATATTGGAACAAGCCTTTTTAGGTATTTACACTAACAAAAGCTCAAGATGCTGGCTTAAATACAATTACTTGTCCTTGAGGTCTCCTGCCAACTTAGCAGATAAATCTTCTATCCTAGGTAGAGGACATTTATCTACTTTAGCCGCCCTGTTCACCATCACCTTGTAATCACTGCAGATTCGGACTGTGCGGTCCGGCTTCAACACTGGGACAACAGATGCTGCCCACTCTGAAAACTGTATCGGAGTAATTACCCCCAGATCTTCCAGACACTTCAACTCCACCTCGACTTTCTGGTGTAGAGGATAAGGCTCCGGTCTGGCGCCAAAAACTTTGGTGTTGCTTCCGGCTCTACACAGATCTTTGCCTTCACACCTTTGATTCATTCTAATTCTTTCTGGAAGACCTTGTGGTATCTCTGTAGAAGCTCCTTTGAAAACCACATTGGTTATTCTGAATATTCCTACCGAATTCAATTTGAGTTTCTTCAGCCAGACCCACCCCATGAAGCTTGGCCTTTTCCCCCTTCATAACAATTAAAGGCAGCTGGGCTAACTGCTGTTGACATGATACTGGTACGGATGCCATCCCCAATATCTTCAGTGCCAAAGCACTGCTGAGATTCACAGGCTGCAGCCCTCCCTGCAGATATGTAACTGTCTGCTCCCCCACTACTTTGGCAGCTACCCCTGTATCAACCTCCATTTTGAGTGGACGACCATTGACAACAGGGTTGATATCAATCAGGGGGGGTTACTTAATCTCACCATGTTAAGATGTATACTTCTATTTTCCTCAAGCTGGCTCATTGGAGTCGCCATCATTTTTCGAGGGAACTTGTAGGCTGCCTCTGCACCTAGCTTGGAGATGATCTTTCTCATTATATGCAAAACAGCTGAAATTCTTCAATTAGCATCTGTCATTGGAATGCTCTCCCCCATCACGGTAACAAGCCTTTAATCCTTCTGACTGCCTTTCACTTTTGTTCTTTTCTGACTCTGCTGCTCCATCACTTCGGGTACGTCAAAGAGCCTCTGTTTCGTGCCATAACTGGTACACCTCAGTCTGCACACTTTGCAATCCGAAAGAGCTCTGCTCAGCGCTTTCAGTTGCTTGAGCCAATTGTACCTACTTGTCCAAGGATATCTTGGTTTCTGCCAGCATCTTCTTCTGAATATTCGGTCACGCAGCATGTCGCTGAGAGAAGTTCCAAATTCATGATGTTCCGACATTTGTTAAACTCTGGCTACAAAAGCAGATAGCCAGGATCTCTAATGACTGTATGGAATTTACAGTGCTGCATAATATTGGAGGCTCAGGGATTGCAAATATCGAAGCCATTCGACATATTGGCCCCAATGTTTAACCTCCGGATCAAATGGATCAATTTGCCCGAATATTGGCATTGCTAACCCACTGCTGATGATCTTTTACATTTTCAGAACTCTAAGTGGCCACTCTTGCCCCCCGCCTCCCTCCCACACACACACCTTCCGCTTCCAATTTTTGCCGAGTTTCCTTCCACTGGCTTGATTTATTCTCGTTGCTAATGTTTATTGCGAAGTAAGCGGTGAGGCAGTATTTAATCACAATGGTGATTTATTTAACTAAGAAGAACTATAAACACAGAACAGTGCAACTACGACATGGTTTTGTCCCCACAACCTCCAGGCTACTAACTCTGACAAAACCCAACAGCCAGAACTGGGTCTAAACACCTGTTAAGTTAATGCTCCATTCCCCCTGGACTCAGGGACTGTCACATGGCCTGCGAAGCACACCTCTTAAAGGGGCCATGCTACCACAGCAAAGTTTGGATCTCTTAAGATTTTCATGTTGGTGAGATCCCAATTAGCATAGACACAGGTTTCCTGTTCAATTAGGGGTGCTGACTGGGCTCTCAAAGCTGGAGGGCAAATCAGAGATCTTTCAATTCAAGAGAATTGTCTGATGGATATAAAGGTGAAGGAACTAAAAGACTTTTCAACAGGCAGCTTCCTTCTCAGGAACTGTTCGAAAATTTTAAATAAAAGAGGGAAAAAGCAGCCATAATTGTTCATCGGTCAATCTGTTCTGAGTCTATTTCATTTAGCACAGTGGTAGTGTCAACGACTCAATGGAGGGTATCCTCAATGTGAAAATAGGACTTCATCTCCACAAAGATTGTGCGATGGTCTCTCCAACCAGCACTGTCATGGACAGATGTATCTGTGATGGTGATGAGGATGAGATTGAGTAGGTTTTTCCCTCTTGTTGGTTCCCTCACTAACACCGCTGGTGCACAATGGCAGATGTGTCCTGCAGGACTCAGCCAGCCCAGTCAGTAGTGATAACAAGCCATTCTTGATGAACATTGTCATTCCCCACCCAGAGTACATTCTGTACCCCAACCACCATCAATGTTTCTTGCATTTGATACTCAACATGAAGGAGTGTGGATCCATCAGTTGAGGGGAGGCAGTAGGTGGTAATCAGCAGGAGGGTACATCTCCAAATATGACCTAATCACTTGAGACTTCACGTGGTCTGGAGTAGATGTTGAGGAATCTGAGAACCACTCTCTCGCAACAGTTTACCACTGTGCCACCAACTCTGGTGGGCCTGTCCTGCCGATGGGACAAGACATACCCAGGGATGGTGATAGAGCAATGTGGGTCATTGGCTGCAAGCTGAACATGGCTCTGACAAATCTATGGGACATCTAGAGCCATAGAAACATATAAAAGATACAGCACAGAAGGGGGGCCAATCAGCCTATCTTGTCCATGCCGACCCAAAGACACACAGGCACCCTTTCTACTCCCATTTTCCTGCACACAGCCCATAAGCCGGCATCTTAAGGTACTTTTTAAAAAAGGTTGCAAGTCTCTGCCACCTTCACCAATTCAGGCAGTAAATCCCGGACACTCACCATCCTCTTCCAATTTTACCAAATGTCCCCAACTGTTGGTGAGAAGTTCTTTGTCGGATTTGTTTAACAAAGGCACTGCCAGCTCAGTCAAATAAATTCAACCAAGTCGGAAAGAATGAGCATTAAATTAAACTAAGCATTGCAGAATCAAGAATAAATTAAATTAAAGAATGAACAATGCATTAAACCAAGTCTGAAGGAAGGAGTAATATATTACATTGGAAAAATGAACAATGCACTGAACTAAGTATTAAAAATGAGCAAGCACTGAAGAATGAACTTAGAACTGAGGAACAGGGAATGAATTTAATGAAGAATTTAAGAATGAACACTACATTAACCTAAGAGTTACAGATTGAACGATGAACAATTATGGCAATATCATTTTTATTCTCAGATCAATCAAATACAGCCTCTTTATTATTTTCAATATCTGTCTCCCGTTACACAATCCAAAGGGAAAATGTCTTTAATTCTGTAAACATGAATATTTATGTCACTCCAGAAGGCTCTTATAAATATTCATATTTAGGACAGTAACTATTAACCAGAAAATGGCATCTGACACCTTACCTTCTATCATTTTACAGTTCCTTGATCTTTCATATCTCAGCTACAGTTCTATGATTCAGTCGGGACAAACACAGCAGCAAATGTTAAGCATTGCTGTCATATAAAATATATCTTAAGGTGTATCTATATCACACACACATGTACAATACATATGTACACACATGCACGTGCAACAAATTATATTTATACAGCACCTTTAGCATTTAAAACTCCCAGGATGCTTCACAGGAGCATTTTAAAACAGACACCCAGCCAATGTTTGGTCTGATGATCAAAAACTTTGTCAAGGCGATGGGTTTTAAAGGCTGCCTGATAAAAGGAAAGCTATGTAGAGAGGTAAAGAGATGCAGGCAGACATCCAAAACTTGGGGTCTCGGCAGGTAACGGCACTGCTACTGATGGTGGAGCGATTAATTCAAGGGCGCACAAGGGATCAGATTTAGAGAGGTGCAGGTATCTCAACATTTGAGGGGATTACAGTGATTGAGAAGGGCGGGGTCATGGAGGATGTTATAGCCCCCATGTGACGTGTGGGGATGACCCCTTCGATCTCCCCATGGGGCTCGTGGAATTTGAGCTCCCCCGCTGAGGGGAGGAGATCCAACAGGGGGGGTGCTCGTTTATTCGCCGAGATAAAAGAAGGAACCTGCATCGCAGGATGGTCCCGGCTGGGAATTGGAGTATAGCTTAGTTGCCGTATTTCCTAACTGTGTGTAGGAAATAAACTACTTTTGATTTGCCTTCCTTATTAACTATAATTGAGGGGCTTGGGAGCGGCACGGTGATGTAGTGGTTAGCACTGCGGCCTCATGGCGCCGAGGATCTGGGTTCGATTCCGGCCCCGGGTCACTGTCCATGTGGACTTTGCACATTCTCGCCGTGACGTCATGGACTTCACCCCCATAACCCAAATGAGGCTAGGTCCACCAACAAAACAGAAGAAAGTAAAACAAACTGAGGGAAAAAGCCACTCCTGTTAGGGGTACTGCCCAAACATAACAAAGATCAACGGAAACTTAAAAAACATCAAATAAGAGTGCAGTTAAAGGGGTCAATAAAGCACTCCAACCCCTGCGGTGCCCACCGGGCACAGAAGGCCTCTCTTGCTCACTTTCTCGGGACACCCAGCTGCGAATGTAGCAGTGGAAGAGGAGCAGACAGTCTGGCTGGACGACCCTCTCGGTTGCCCGCTGCCTGCACCTATAAATGGCGCGCTTCGCCAGGCCCAGGAGCAGGTTCACAAGGAGGTCCTCTGCCTTTCTCCGCACCGGGTGCCCGTAGATAAGGAGCGTGGGGCTGAAGTGCAAACAAAACTCCAGCAAAAGATTGGTTAGAAAACTAAAAAGGAAGTGCAGCCTAAAACATGTAACATAGACATGGTCCACGGACTCCACAAGGCCGCAAAAATGGCAGGCTTCGTGGGAGTCCATGAACTGGTGCAATCAGTGATTGTACGGCACTGCTGCATGCAACACCCTCCACCCCAGGTCCCCAAGATTTAGGGTGCGGATTCCTCCATAGAGGGATCTCCAGTGGGGACCTCCGCTGCCGGACG
Organism: Scyliorhinus torazame; assembly: GCF_047496885.1. NCBI lineage: Eukaryota > Metazoa > Chordata > Chondrichthyes > Carcharhiniformes > Scyliorhinidae > Scyliorhinus > Scyliorhinus torazame. Next base: position 105,064,201 of record NC_092722.1, read on the forward strand.
GCAACAAGGCACGCCATGGCGTATCCGGACGACGGGCGAGGGTAAGGAGGTGAAGGGTGTGCAGCAGCAGCCCGTACAGGAAACCCCACAGCGCAGTGCGAAGAGGCACTGAGGGTATTTCCGTGAGGCGGCTAGGATTGTGAGGCACCAGCCCACAAGGGAGGTTTCGGGGCCTGGGACCAATGTGGAATTCCGTCCGGGCAGGGTTTCGCACAGACAGGATACCACCACACACTTGTGCATCCTCGAAACCACGAGTGCCATCGGGGCCGAGCACAACCGTTTTGAGGTATCGGATGGCATTGGCCGCGAGCCGGACATCCACCGGCGCACGTTGTGCTAACTCGTGGGGTGTCATCGAGCCCACTCCTCCGCCACCCAGCACATCCCCGATCCTGGTAACCCCGGCAGCCACAGCTCACTCCTCTGCCAGCCACTCAAAATGGTATTTTTGGAGGTGCGGATCCCTGACGACAGCCACCACTCCTGACGGGGGGGAGCTGCGGTGCGAGGCGGCCATGTTCCAGACTTTGAGCAGGTCCTGATAAAAGACGGGCAGCGCCTGCAGAGGGTAACGAAGACCCTGCAGATCTATGAACAGGAGCTGCACGTCATAATTCAGGCTGTGCATCTGACGGAAGAAATGCGTCGCCAGGGCACACCATCGTGGAGGGGGCTCAACTTAAAGGTCTCGCTGCAGCGTCTGAAGGCGGAAGGTCGTCACCTGGGTGCGAAGCCACACCAACGCCTGGCTGCCCTCCCTAAGTGGGAGACTCAGAACCTCAGCAGCGACCCAGTGCAGTCTCTTGTCCCAGAAGAACTCTACAAGCATTCTCTGGATCTTTTTGACAAAGTCAGGGGGAGGGGTCAAAGTGACCAGCCGGTACCACAACATGGAGGCCATCAGCTGGTTTATAACGAGAACTCGACCTCTGTAAGACAGCACTCGGAGCAGTCCTGTCCAACGTCTCAAGCGAGCGGTGACCTTGGCCTCCAGCTCCTGCCAGTTAGCCGGCCAGGATTCCTCAGCCGGGCAAAGCTGGACTCGCAAATAGAGGAGGCTGGTCCTGCTCCAGGTGAAAAGCCTGAGCTCCTCAGGGAGGGGGGCCGTCTTCCACGGATCGACCAGGAGTCCGGAACATTTGGGCCAGTTAATCCTGGCAGAGGACGCGTCAGAATACACAGCCTGCACTCTCGCATCCTCCGCAGGTCAGCAGGGTCAGTGAACATGAGGAGCACGTCATCAGCGTAAGCCGAAAGGACCACCCCCAGCCCATGCAGAAGCAGTCCCGACAGCCTCCTCCGCAGGAGGCGCAGAAAAGGCTCCACGCAAATAGAATAGGCCAGACAAAGGGCAGCCCTGACGCACTCCTCTCTCAAAGCGAAGGGGCGCCGACAGGGACCCGTTAACCTTCACGAGATAATCTGCGGCAGTGTACAGAAGTCGGATCTGGGCGACAAATTGCGTCCCAAACCCAAATGCTTGTAGAATCCCGAATAAATATTCGTCATCCACCCTGTCGAATGCCTTCTCCTGTTCAAGGGACAGGAAGGCGCTCGACATACCAGCCCTCTGGGAATGATGGAGCAAGGCCCGGACCAGATGGATATTGTCATGGATCGTGCAGCCGGGATCGTGTAGGATTGGTCAGGGTGGATCATGTGGTCCAGCACGGTGCCAAAGCGCAAACTCATTGCCTTGGCGAAAATCTTATGTACATGCTGAGGAGGGAGACCGGACGCCAGTTTATAAGGTGGTGGAGATCCCCCCTCTTTGGCAGCAAGGTAATGGGGGCTCTGTGCCATGAGAGGGGCATCTCCCCGGTTTCAATACTTTCCCCCAGGACCCCTGCATAGTCGCTCCCCAGGACGTCCCAGGACGCCCTGAAGAACTCCATGGTCAGCCCGTCCTCCCTCGGGCTTTGCCCCTGGACAGGCTGTCGAGGGCGCCGGTCATCTCCCACAAGTTTTTGGGGTATCAAGACTACCGGCGCCCTCCGGGCCAACCTGCGGCAGGTCCTCCCACAAAGCTCTGCAAGCATCCTCGCTGGATGGATCCGGAGAGAAGAGAGCACTGTAGAAGCTTCGGATTTGGGCCCGAGCCACCTCTGGATCCGAGACGAGGGACCCGTCTTTGGCCAGCATCTGGACGGAGCTGCTGATGGACCCCGCTCCTTTTTTCCAGCGTGTAGAAGAAGGGGGAGCTGCGGTCCATGTCCCTAAGGATCTGGATCCGTGACCTCACATAGGTGCCCCGGGACCCGACAAGTTGCAGGTCCCAGAGTGCGCCCTTCTTCTCTCTGTTCACCAGCCGCAGGGCCGGGTCTTCAACCAGGCTGACCGAGACGTGACTCCAGGGCGAGCACCTCCTTTTCCAACTCCTCAACCCTGGATTTCCACCTCTTTGTCGACCCCCTCGCATACTCCTGACAGAAGGTACGCACGTGAGTCTTGCCCATGTCCCACCATAGCCTCAAGGAGGGGAAGTGTGGTAGTATGCATTAGGGGTCATGTGGGACTGTGAAGCCGTGATGTCATTGGCTGACAGATCCCGGGTCCTGGTTGGCTGTTGACCTCTAGCTCCGCCCTGAAGGCGGAGTATAAGAACCAGGAGTTCTCCCCCGCAGGCCAGTCTGTTACTGAACTGCGGGGAACAAGTCACGCTTAATAAAGCCTCATCGACTTCACCTCTATTCGTCTCTCGGGAGTCTTTGTGCGCTACAATTTATTAAGCGTGCTTAAAGGACTATGGAGCTCAGGATCATCCCGGAATGCCTGAGGATCAGCCCCCACGCAGTGAACTCAGCAGCAGTTTTTAAACACTGGCAGACTTGTTTCGAAGCATACCTCCGAACGGCCCCCGGCCGGGTCACAGAAGACCAGAAACTACAGGTCCTGCACTCGAGGGTAAGCCCGGAAATTTTCCCTCTCATCGAAGACGCAGAGGATTTCCAGACGGCGTTCGCAGCACTAAGGAGCATCTATGTTCGCCCAGTGAACCAGATCTACGCACGCTACCAACTCACAATGAGACGGCAAAGTCCCGGAGAATCGCTGGACGAATTCTACGCCGCGCTGCTAATTTTGGGACGGGCCTGCAGCTGCCCGCCGGTAAACGCGATTGAACACATGGACATATTGATGCGCGATGCTTTTGTCGCAGGTATGAACGCTCCCCAAATCCGCCAAAGACTTTTGGAAAAAGAGTCGCTGGGACTCTGAGGCACGGGCCCTTGCAGCCTCCCTGGATGTAGCCGCGCGAAACGCCCGCGCGTACGGCCCAGACCACGTGGCAGCCCCTTGGGCTCCGTGGACCCCCGTCGCGACAAACCCCCCCCCACCCCACGGGCTTGCGCGGTTCAGACTCCAAGTCGTCCCGGGGGGGCCCGCTGCTATTTCTGCGGCCAGGCGAAACACCCCCGGCAGCGCTGCCCGGCCCGCGCAGCGATTTGCAAGAGCTGCAGGAAAAAGGGGCATTTTGCGGCTGTGTGCCGGTCCCGGGAGGTCGCCGCGGTCCCAGGAGAAGAACATAGAACATGGAACATAGAAAATACAGCACAGAACAGGCCCTTCGGCCCACGATGTTGTGCCGAACCTTTGTCCTAGATTAATCATAGATTATCATTGAATTTACAGTGCAGAAGGAGGCCATTCGGCCCTTTGAGTCTGCACCGGCTCTTGGAAAGAGCACCATACCCAAACTCAACACCTCCACCCAAGCAGTCCTGCGCGTTTCTAACGCTCCCCAACCCCCCCCAACGCCCTATGTACGACCCGCAGGCGCAGCAATTTTGGGTCCCGGCCACCGCTGTCCCCGGAGAACAAGGAGTCCTGCGCGTTTCAAACGCTCCCCAACCCCCCCAGCGCCCCATGTGCGACCCGCATGCGCTGCCATTTTGGGTCCCGGCCACCACGAGGGGAGGAGGGGCGCCGCCATCTTGGGACCCCCCAGCCCTGTGCGACGCATGGGGGCGGCCATTTTGTCCACCCCCGCCGCCATCTTGTGACCCCCCAGCCATGTGCGATACATGGGGGCGGCCATTCTGTTCACCCCGCCGCCATCTTGGACGGCAACAATGGACCCCAGCATCGACGCTTCAACGGGGTTCGAGGAAGACGCTGAAGCACTATGACCACGTCTGGCCTCAATGATGCTGGACCAAACACGGCCCCGGACGCTCCAGACGACGACAACAACGGTGCTGATCAACGGGCACGTGACACCATGCCTGGTCGACTCCGGGAGCACAGAAAGCTTCATCCACCCCGGCACGGTAAGACGCTGTTTTTTGACCATCCGTCCCAGTGCGCAAAAGATTTCCCTAGCTGCAGGGTCCCACTCCGTACAGGTCAAAGGCTTCTGCATAGTGACCCTAACGGTGCAAGGGAGGGAGTTTAAAAACTACAGGCTCTACGTCCTTCCCCAACTCTGCGCGCCCACATTACTGGGATTAGACTTCCAGTGCAACCTGCAGAGCCTAACTTTCAAATTCGGCGGCCCAATACCCACACTCACTATCTGCGGCCTCGCAACCCTCAAGGTTGAGCCCCCATCCTTGTTTGCAAACCTCACCCCGGATTGCAAACCCGTCGCCACTAGGAGCAGAAGCAGACGGTACAGCGCCCAGGACCGGACATTCATTCGGTCCGAAGTCCAGTGGCTACTGAAGGAAGGCATAATCCAGGCCCGCAATAGTCCCTGGAGAGCACAGGTGGTAGTAGTAAAGACAGGGGAGAAGCAAAGGATGGTCATAGACTATAGCCAGACCATCAACAGGGACACACAGCTAGATGCGTACCCTCTCCCCCGCATATCCGACATGGTCAATCGGATTGCCCAATATAAGGTCTTCTCCACCGTGGACCTCAAGTCCGCCTACCATCAGCTCCCCATCCGCCCAAGTGACCGCAAGTACACAGCCTTCGAGGCAGACGGGCGATTATACCACTTCCTAAGGGTCCCATTTGGCGTCACAAACGGGGTCTCGGTCTTCCAACGAGAGATGGACCGAATGGTTGATCAACACGGGTTGCAGGCCACGTTCCCGTATCTCGACAATGTAACCATCTGCGGCCACGATCAGCAGGACCACGACGCCAACCTCCAAAAGCTCCTCCAGACCGCTAAAGCCTTGAATCTCACATACAACGAGGACAAGTGCGTTTTTAGCGCAAACCGGCTAGCCATTTTGGGATATGTAGTGCACAATGGGATAATAGGCCCCGACCCCGAACGTATGCGCCCCCTCATGGAATTTCCCCTCCCTCACTGCTCAAAAGCCCTAAAACGCTGCCTGGGGTTCTTTTCATATTACGCCCAGTGGGTCCCCCAGTACGCAGACAAGGCCCGCCCCCTAATACAGACCACGACCTTCCCTCTGTCGACAGAGGCTTGCCAGGCCTTCAGCCGCATCAAAGCGGATATCGCAAAGGCCACGATGCGCGCCATCGACGAGTCCCTCCCCTTCCAGGTCGAGAGCGACGCCTCCGATGTAGCTCTAGCGGCCACCCTTAACCAAGCGGGCAGACCCGTGGCCTTCTTCTCCCGAACCCTCCACCCTCCACGCCTCAGAAATCCGCCACTCCTCAGTGGAAAAGGAAGCCCAAGCCATAGTGGAAGCTGTGCGATATTGGAGGCATTACCTGGCCGGCAGGAGATTCACTCTCCTCACTGACCAACGGTTGGTAGATTTCATGTTCGATAATGCACAGCGGGACAAAATTAAAAATGACAAGATCTTAAGGTGGAGGATCGAGCTCTCCACCTTCAACTACAAGATCTTGTACCGTCCCGGAAAGCTGAACGAGCGGTCCGATGCCCTATCCCGCGGCACATGTGCCAACACACAAATAGACCGTCTCCAAGTCCTCCACGAGGACCTCTGCCACCCGGGGGTCACTCGGTTCTACCATTTTATATAGTCCCGCAACCTCCCCTACTCTGTGGAGGAGGTCCGTACAGTCACCAGGAACTGCCACATCTGCGCAGAGTGCAAACCGCACTTTTTCAGGCCAGATAGAGCACATCTGGTCAAGGCTTCCCGTCCCTTTGAACGCCTCAGTCTGGATTTCAAAGGGCCCCTCCCCTCCACCGACCGCAACGCATACTTCCTGAACGTGGTGGACGAGTACTCCCGTTTCCCCTTCGCCATCCCCTGCTCTGACATGACAGCGGCCACAGTCATTAAAGCCCTGAACACCATATTCACACTGTTCGGTTGCCCCGCATACGTCCATAGCGACAGGGGGTCCTCCTTCATGAGTTACGAGCTGCGCCAGTTCCTGCTCAGCAAGGGCATAGCCTCGAGCAGGACGACCAGCTACAACCCCCGGGGGAACGGGCAAGTAGAGAGGGAGAACGGCACGGTCTGGAAGACCGTCCTACTGGCCCTACGGTCCAGGGATCTCCCAGTTTCACGGTGGCAGGAGGTCCTCCTGGATGCCCTCCACTCCATCCGGTCGCTACTGTGTACCACTACTAACCAAACGCCCCATGAGCGCCTCCTTGTCTTCCCCAGGAAGTCCTCCTCTGGAACGTCGCTGCCGACCTGGCTGGCGGCCCCAGGACCCATCTTGCTCCGGAAACATGTGCGGGCGCACAAGTCGGACCCGTTGGTCGAGAGCGTTCACCTCCTCCACGCGAACCCGCAGTACGCCTACGTGGAGTACCTCGACGGCCGACAGGGCACGGTCTCCCTGCGAGATCTGGCACCCGCCGCCAACACGCACACCCCCCCGACACCTATCACCCCCCCGACACCTATCACCCCCTCCCTGCCACCGGCGCACCCCGCGACAGCCCCCTTCCCGGGAGGATCGGTCCTCCTCCCAGGTCCGACCAGAAGTGAAGCTGAAGCAGAAACCGTAAAGCTCCCGGAGGCGACAACACTGGAACAAGCACCACCACCACCAGGGCTGAGGCGATCGACAAGGACGACCAGACCGCCCGACCGACTTGTGGCATCGGTGTAACACTAGAATGTTGTGGACTTTAACGAGAATTTTTTTACCTTTTTTCCCTCTTACGAATACTGTAAATAGTTCAAAACAAAAAATACCCTGTACATACTGTGATGACATGCAAAAGTTTTTCCTCCCAGGACCAGCCTTGTAAACCTCTACCACCATGCGAAGCACCACCCCGCCGGGTTCATTTTTAACAAGGGGTGAATGTGGTAGTATGCATTAGGGGTCATGTGGGACTGTGAAGCTGTGATGTCATTGGCTGACAGATCCCGGGTCCTGGTTGGCTGTTGACCTCTAGCTCCGCCCTGAAGGCGGAGTATAAGAACCAGGAGTTCTCCCCCGCAGGCCAGTCTGTTACTGAACTGCGGGGAACAAGTCACGCTTAATAAAGCCTCGACTTCACCTCTATTCGTCTCTCGGGAGTCTTTGTGCGCTACAGGAAGCCTCCCCACTTCCTTCTCCAGCCGGTCCAGAAGTGACGAAACAAGCCCAGGAACCGCTCGTCCTCCTGCAGCAGTTTGTTAAAATGCCAGTACGCGGACCGCGACTGAGCGAGCCCTGCACACACAAGACGGTGGTCCGAGCACGGCACCTGCTGCACAGAGGCCGGCGGGACCCGGGGCAGGTACGCCCTTCAAATGTATCGGCGGGTGATTTTGGGTTCTCCAACCCCAGGCCTCACAAAATGAAGACGCTGGAGTCAGGATGGAGAGTCCGCCAGACGTCCAGCAAGTCAAAGAACCCGACCAGGTTCCTTAACTTCACCACCGCACGAGAGCTGCACTGGGCACCAAGGCGGTCCTTTGTCCCGAGGGTGCAATTAAAATCCCCCCAGGATGATGCACTCGCCCGCAGCGATTGTGCCAAGATGAGTGGACACTTGTTTGAAGAAAGCCGTCTGCTGGTGGCCAGCCTGGGGAGCATAGACATTCACAAAGAAAAGTACCTCGACCCTCCCCCGTGGACCGTCAAGTGCAGCAACCGACCTGGCACTGGCTCCTTGACCCCCAAGATCGCCGGCTGAAAATGTGGGGCCTACAAGATAGCCACCCCGCCTAGACGTGAGGTTAGGTGACTCATGTAGACCCCCCCTCGCCAGTCCCTGCTGCCGTTAATGTTGAGGCTGGCTGTGGTCACCTCCATGTCAGTAATAAAGTGCTACCTTCACCATTTCAGTGCTTGGAAGGAGCAGAGGATCGCGGGCCCCTCTGTCCCTCAGGAGTCCGGCGAGGAATGATTTCTGCCAGTGCTGCTCAGAAGTGTCCGCATCTCCCACCTCTTTAACGTAGGTGAGGGAAGACCGGATGAGCAGCGGCAAGTCCGACCACCGGTCGAGGGCTAGCTGCACTCGGTTTCAGCGACCGCGGTTTGCACACAGCAAATCCCGGAGTTCCCCTTGGGGGATGAGGGGCGACTCGGTGTCGGCCACAAGGGAGTCCATCATCTCGCTGCTGATGGACCCAAAATCATTCCCTGAGGGTGTAGCCACCTGGGTTGGCCACTTCCCGACTTGAAATGGAGGTCCGCAAAGAATGCAGGGAAATTCAGTCAAGTCAGGAAAAACTAGCAGGTGCAAAGTTTCCTGTGTATTAGAACTTGCAGAAACCCAGACAGCACTGAAACTAGCAACCATCCACATACTAATGAGCGATCTCTGGGACAATTGAAACATTTAAGATGAATAAGGCCAAGCCAGACTCCTCGGCGCCAGCAGGAGCCAAGACAAAGGAAGGCCAACGGACACCTAGGGACCGCCCAGCGATCAGGGAACTACTCCAGTATTGGAGAAATCGATCCAAGTGATCGGAACGTAGTCCAATCACTTGGAACCAGATACGGGGTCCGCCCCGAAAGGCGCAAAGCCCCCGGGGACTATAAAGTAGAGTCCCCAAGTTCAAATCGTCCTTCTTGGCAGGGTCACTCAGCAGCTCGAAACAACCCTTGACAGTGACCTGCCTAGCTGCCGCATCAACCAAGTAAGTCTCAAGTCAACGCACGCCACGAGATAGGCACTCCTAGCTACCTGTCCATACCATCTTTTGAATCCTGCAGACTCAGAATCGAATGAAAAGCTATTTGTTCCCCTGACCTGGTGGGCCAGTTCCGAAGCTAAGTATAGGCCTTTTAGTGTTAGAGATAGTCTAGTAAGTAGAGTTTATGCATGAGTAGTGATTGACTGTGTATAATAAATGTGTTTTGATTTGAAACGTACTAACTGGTGTATTGAGTTATTGATCAGCACTTGAACTCGTGGTGGTATCATAAAGATACCTGGCGACTCTAGAGCAAAGATTACAGAAACAGAGCAAATTAAGTAAAGACAAAACGAGGAACATTTAAGAGCCAACTAAAAGTTAGCAACAAGGGTGCCTCCCACCGAGCAACCTTTCTCCTCCGGGCAGTCGCCATCTGGGACCGAGTCCTCCGCCACATTGAGTGTGGCGGACGGCACGGTCCCACCAACCAGCCCTGGGTCTGCCTCGATCGTTGACAGACGGGTTCCTCATAGACTCCTCTAATTGTATCAGGCCAGAGTGAGGTGGCAGCTCAGGTCCCCCCTCCTCTTGTGACGCCGGGCCACCGGATAGACCCGTGAACAGTTCCGGAAAAAGCTCCGGGGTGGAGATGGGGCCTGCCAGCGTCGGAGGCTGGGATGGAGAGGGGAGGCGCTCCTCGCCACCACCATCCAATGACCCTGAGGTCAGGGAGCCACCACAGCCCTCCGGCATTGTAAAAAGCAACGTCTCTGGGGTGCAAAATGGCACCGGGCGGAATGGGCCCACGGGGGTCTCGTTCGCACCCTGCCCCGAGGTGACCTGTTCGGGGGGCTGCGACAGCTCAGGGGGCGACAAATGAAGGACTTCGTCTAATCTCTTCCGGGGGCGTGGTGTAATGTCGAGGGGCAGGGGTCGGAGCGCCACGCGCTCCGTTCCGAGGGGGGTCATGATGTTTCTCTCTCCCCCCTCCAAGGAGTGGCGCCGAAGGAATCTCCATTCTCTCAACGCCTCAACACTTTGCCCCTGGGTTCGAGATGTTGCCATCTTCTGCGCCGGCCTCTGAGCTCGGGCATCACCACCCCCCACCATTGCTGACCCATGCCAAAACGACATCCGGCCCAGTACCCGATGCTGAGGCGTCATTGGGCCCGGGATGAGCTTGAGTGTCCGCGGTGGCTCCAGGTCAGGGTCTCTAGGCTGATGGGGTTGGGGGTATTTGCAGCCGATCCCCGCCTTGCCTTCTTTCGGGTCTTGCGGCCTGGTGGATGCCCTCCCTCCTCCACTCCGGCAGCCGACCGGCCAGTCTACGCCAGAACGGTGTCCCCCTGTAGGGTCAGGGTGGTAATGCCAATGGAGGGGGAGGGGCTGCCGGTGCCACTCTCAGCCACCTTGGTGTCAGTGGTGACTTTGGAAGCTGGGCAGTTCTTCCGCACGTGCCCCACCTTCTTGCAGGCATGGCACTGCATGCCATCTGCAGACCAGAAGATGCGGAGGGTCTCCCCTAGATGGGAGCCCTGAATACCCCCTCTAATACATCCTCCTGGGCTAAGCGGATGAAAGCCTGGCGCCAGAAGGCGTAGATGTGCCTGAGGGGGGCGTCCTTCAGGCCGAGGGGGAGCGGCGCTACCTCAGAACGAACCTCCCCCAGTAGTTGGAGGTGGGGAAGGAGGAGCTCGGTAGGGAGGTAAGGCGGGACATTGGACAATATGACCTGCCCGGCAGTGACCTCAAGAGGGTCCACTGCCACATAGGTCCCGCCCACCACAAGCCCCTTTTCAATGATGAGGTGAACCGCACTCTCGGCCCTCAGGAAGAACACGACTTTCCCATACATTCGAGAGGCAGCCACAATGGCCGAGGGGCCGAGGGCCCCGGCCATTGTGCGAACGCACGCCTCTATGTTGTCGGTGGGGTGAGCGTAGCACTTTACACCCAGCTTTTGGGTCATCAACCGGAAAGGTGGCGGGGCTGCGAGAGCAGTAGAGGCCGAAGAGGCTATCACCCTCGCATAGGTGGCTCTGGCCGGCCCCGCCAGTGATGTAGGTGGAGTGGCCGTCAGGTCAAGTGCCACACCCACCCCAATGTGGGTTTTGTTGTGTTGGAATTTAATTGATGAAATAGATAGTGGGAAGGGTGGGGGGGGATGTTAGGGGAAGAGCGAGGTGGAATGACATACTCTCCCCCTTGGAAGGTATACGGGGGAGCAAAGCAGGGAAGGGAAGAGAAGAGAGAACAAGGAGCACTGTTGGAGGAGGGTAGCAGCACAGGAAGGTGTGGCACCGTAGATGGAATGGTGCCTGAGGTGAGAGACTCCTGAGACTCCGGGTGAAGCTGGAGGGTGGGAGGATTGGGGATCTTCAGCCCAGGAGCGAACCCAGAAAAAAAAAAACAGTCCGTGCTCCCACCCTAGGTCACCACACTGAGGTAAGTGATGCTGGTTGAAAGAAGTCTTTGGCCCAAGTAGGGCTCAGCAAAATACAGTCTGTGCTCCACCCTGGAACAACCACCCAATGGAACCGATCTCCTCCCTGCTGGTGTATGGGATCTTCAGCCTGGGAGGAGCCCAGCAACCACTCAATGTCCCCGTCCCCGTCCCGGAACAAGCTCACCAGATGGAATGAGGAAGGCCTGACCAGTTGGGAGAACCGGGGAGAACCGAGCCCACAGCCCGGCAGGGGCCCAGCAAACAAACAGTACAAAGGGGCTTTACTCCCACCTTGTTTTTGCAGCCACCTTCCTGTTGTTGTTGTTGTTTTTTCCCTCCTTCCTCTCTCCTTCCTCTCTCCCTTCACTCTCCACCCTCTCTCTCCTTCCTGCAGGCAAGTCAGCAACAGCCAGCACTCAGCGACAGAGACAGAGAGCAGCTGCAGCCACTCAAGGTGGATTGGCCACGCTAACTTGCCCCTTAATTGGAAATAATTTTTTAGAAGAAAATACAATTGAGGCGTTTGAAAACCAGGGGCAAGATTCTCTTTTGCTGAGACTGAGGGCTGGATTCTCTGATTTTGAGGTGATGTCCGGAGGAAGCGTCTTGTTGTGCCCCCGCACCAATGTTCCGCCCGGTAAGGGGTCAGCAGCCGCACCACGTAAAGCCCCTGCAGGTACGGATGGAGAATTGCCGGGTCCGTGGACGCGCAGGTGCACGGTGGCGGCCTGCGACGGCCGTGCCGTACAGCATGGCGCTGGCCACACGCGGACCCGACCTGCCAGATAGTGGGCCCCTGTAACCCCCATCGCGACCCCCGGACCACATCCCACCAGTCCGCCCAGCCCCCGCCAAAGCCCCCCGGCGATCGGAACGGCTCTCCCTCGACTGTGGAGGCGCTGGACACAGTCCGCAGCCGCCATGCGAGGTCCCCGAAAATGTGAGCACACGCACCTCACGCCGCCGGGAAGTAGGCCCATCGGGGGCGGAACATTGGGGCAGGGCCTCAGGTGACATCCTTAGGCAGTCCCAACGGCGTGCGGCGTACTCAGTGATTATGCCGTTTTGAGGGGGCGGAGCGTCCGCAAAACGGCGCTGCTCTCGATTTTGGTGTAAAAACAGATTCTCCAGCCAATTGCCAAATGTGATTTCGCGTGGGCAATCGGAGAATCCCGACCTAAGTGTTGATGCCAAAGGAGAATCCGTGGACCTTTACGACAGAAAAACTGATTCAGCTACTATTAAGGGGCTAGCACTGGTGCCGCGTGGAACACAGTCGATTCCAATGAAAAATGGTGCGCGATTCGCCGGGTCCGTGAATGACACTCGGGAGGCTGACAAGCTGCAGCCGCTCACACACATTACACTCCCCACACACATTTATCTCAGCCAAAAAATGGTACTGGTTGTGCTGGAGCGGGCCCCTACAGCTGATGGGTCGGCTGGGGCCAAAGGGCACTCAGGGGTGGTGGCCTGGGGGGGGGGGGGGGGGGAGGGTACTATACAACCCATGGAAGCAGGTTCAAAGTGGGTTGTTAGCGGTGTGCACAGCTGCATGGCTGCCTTGCCAGCTGTGGCAATGGTATTCTGTGTCCGTCCACCCCAACCTCGCCAACATTGAGGGCATTTAAAAGTTTATTGGATAAACATATGGATGATAATGGCATAGTGTAGGTTAGATGGCTTTTGTTTTGGTGCAACATCGCGGGCCGAAGGGCCTGTACTGCGCTGTATTGTTCTATGTTCTATGTAACCCCACAGCCCACCTCGTGGCCACTCCCACTAACCACCCCTCCCACCCCCTCCCCCACCCTCCGGCCCTGGCAGAAGCCCCCAGCCAGCAGCACAATTGTCAGCAAACTATGGCGATGTTGACACCTTCCCGACCCCCTCTCTCTCCCTCAGCAGCCGCCACCCCGGTTTCATGATTTTAAAAGCAGAAGTGAACCATGCCTTCGAGAATTTGGCCCATCGGAGGTGGTGACTCGCGGAGGCCCCAGGGAATACTGGGTCAGGACCGCTAATGATATGCAAACGGTGCCTATCGTACGTGCGGAGTGAAATGCTTTGACGCCGTTTTTGAGGTGATGGAAAATCACGATTTGGCATCAAATTGGCACCTGCCGTGATTTTGGCACCGGAAGCTATTCTCTGCCCAATTGCATTTCCCGATTTCGGAGGCGGCTGATGGAAAATCCCACCCAAGGAGTTTTGGATGACCTTGCGGAGAGTAGAATTTGTGAGTTAATGTAAGATGTACATACAGTCTTTCACAGCAACGTAAATCAATACAATATTGGAATATTAGTACCAATATCAAACAATCTATTTTATTGATACTTGGAATGTAAATACAAATATTGGTCTTTCGGATCAGGAATTAAGCCAAAGCTCCATCTAACCCGGGATGTAAATGATCCCATGACACTATTCCAGAGAAGAGCAGGTGTGTTATCCTGATTATGATCAAAGTTCAATCAATATCACAAAAGCAGATTGTCTGGTCACTGTCACATTTCTACTTGTCAAAAGTTACTATGGACGTGATTCAGCGCTCGTGATTTAATGTCCGCTGAATGGAAATTTAGCAGAGCGTTTCTCGGTGCCTGCAGCAATGATAAACATCTCAACATTCAACAGCAGTTTGTCATTTCTTTTGGCCTCAGAGAGATTTTCTCCACCGAGGCCGCACCAAGAAGATTTCCTGCCGTTGAGCTGAACCTCGCCATCAGGAGAGGCTCCTTGCAAAGCAGGGCGCCATTTTGAAAAGCAGCCCTGATCTGCCTCTAGCCACCTTTCAGGCCCCCACCCCAGCTTTTGATCCTTCCTCACCGCCCCCTTTCACAACCTTGGGGAGGCCACCCCCCAAAAAAAACCTCACTCTCCTACCACATGATGGGAGCCCTTTGGGCTCTAACCCTGCCAGTAACCTGGAGCCCTGGCAGTACTCCTCGGGCACCCTGGCAGTGTCCGGATGGCGTTGCTACCCCCCCCAGCTGCCACCTTCCCTCCCCCAGCTGCCATCACGACTGGTCCACGTTTGAGGCAACCAGTGCTAAATGGCCTCTTGGCCAGGTCTCCGAGGTGTGGTCCTTGATTCCTGGGCGCCAGGTGAAATAAATGAGCCTACTGGCCTTTGAATCTGACAATATGTTTTGAGCATTGCGAATCTCACGAGAGGTCTCTCTCTCGAGATTAGCGGCCTCACCCGAACACCAAGTCGGGCGAAATGAGGCCTCAGAATCCTACCCTCCATTACAGCAGTGACTACACTTCAAAACTACTTAATTTCCTGTAACTTGCTTCCGGACATCATATGGTTGTGAAAGGTGCTATGTTTTTATCTTTTAGTTCTGCATCAGACATTAAATATAAGTCACTAAATTGAATGGCATAATCACGAGGAATAATTCTTCAAAATTGTGCCATTAATTCCCTTGGATGACACGCTGCTGAGCCTGGTATTTGATCTTGCTGTCTTCGTTGTTCACAGAATATTTTTACTCCTGTGTTTAAGCATAGCTTAACATAATAATGAGTCATCAGTCACGTTCCGAATGAGATACTGCTTTCTCCAGCACTTGTCCATATTTCTGTACATTGGTGGGGAGCTGTCATGTGATTTCCTTTTTAATTTGCAGCATTAATAATCACATTGTGCAATAATCAGACCTTCCACCCCTAGATATCTCCATGAATTTAAAATATTTTGCCTGGAAAATGTAATCAGCTTTCCTGCATTTCCTCTTATCGATTAACACAGCGAATACCTAAATATTCTTCTGTGGATAGACCTTTGGGATTCTCGTAAACTTAGTTACCATGAAGAGAGTCATATATTACTGTAATTTTATAAAACAATCAGTCACTAGTACAGTCAAAGTAACCGATGTAAATTCAAATAAAACATACAGGAAAAGTTCAAGAAACATGAGTTTGAATAAGTAAACCTTACATGATCTCAGGACATCCTGAGGTGCTTCACAGGCAATGAAGTGCATTTGAAATGTAGCGGGCGTTGTATTGTAGGGAACATGGCAGTCAATTTATACAGACCAAGCTCCCACAAACGTCAGTGGAATAATTTTAATTGAATACATTTAACTTTAATTTACTAAAGAAATTTAAGCAAAAGTTTGACAGCTAAACGTTCCTGGGCGCATTCTCCATGGCAACATCTCTACCAATCAGAGTCCACTTGCCAACCATGCAGCCCTCCGCTTCTAATGCAGTGTAAATTGTTGTTCACTTTAGAATTGGTATTCTTGCAAATCTGTCCTGATGAGTGCAAGATGAAAATCTTTGACAGCCTGTCTCATTTTTTCAGCAATGAAGCAAATGACCGGTGGTCAGTGCTATTGCCAAGTCATTAGGGAGGCCACTACTCCTCAAGTAGTTTTGTGGGGATCGGTGTGTCCACCTCAGAGGGCAGTTATTTCTGTTTCAATTTCATGTCTCATCTGAAGGATGGCATCTCCAGCAGAGCTCCTTCAGTGGTCAGTGTCAGCCTGGATTAACATGCTCAGGTCTTTGGATCTAAACTCTCAACTTTATGATTCAGAGACGAGAGCTGCCACTGAGGGATAGCTAAAGAAGTTTCACTTGGTGCCGAAGCCACTCTTTGGTAGTTTGATGTTGATAATTGTGTTTGGAAATTGTTTGATTCCCAGCACTTCCTCTGTCACAAAATGCAAATAAACTCAGTTGAGCATACTAATTATTGTGTTTAGTTTTCAGTTCTCATTTGGCATGATATAGTGATCTTCCAGCAGATCACAGAATGGTATTAAAATGTGATCCTACTGTTTTGAAAGAAAGAACTTACATTCGTACGGAAGTTTCAGGAGCACAGGAATCCCAAACTGCTCCAAAGCCACTAAAGTCCTCTCTGAATTGTCGCTATAACTCGGGCTGGATTTTTTCACAGTTGGGAAGACTCTGGAAACATTTAAAAATGGTAGGTGAGACTCGAAGGCAAAAGACCCGTCTCCATTTTTGCCAATAGAGGGAAGGGGAATGGATAGGATTTACAAAAGGAGGACCCCCAAACTCAGCCAGGCCATTTGAACTTAGTGCTGTGTTCAAACAGAGTCCATTTTAGGTACACCGACAGTGTAGGAGTCACAAGTGTATTCAATAGACGTAAATGCTCTTGAATACCAGATAGGGGGTGGGATTCTCCGACCCTCCGCGCCGGGACCGCGCCCAGCGCGGGAGCGGAGAATAGCCGTTCACGCCAGAAACCCGGCACGACCGCCCTTCCGCGATTCTCCATGGACCCACCTGTCCTGCTTGCATGGTCGACACGCGCCAGTTGGGGGCCGTTGGAACAGGCCCCCGCAGCAATTTTCCGCGGTCGACCGGCCAAACTCCCGCAAACACGGTTTACATGTGGTACCACCTGGCGGGAGCTGGGACCCGGGGCTGCAGTGGTGGACCTGGTGGAGGGCGGGGGTATCTGACTCCGGGGGGGGGGCACCTCAGCGGTAGCCAAGCCCGCGATCGGGGGCCACCGAACGGTGGGCCATTGTGATCTGGGAGGGACCTACCTTCCTCCGTGCAGGCCCGCTGTGTGGCCCCGCCATCTCGGCGGCGCCCGCGCCGAAGTGAGCCGCCGTGCACATGTGCGGACCCGCTTGCAGCCGCCGTGCGCAAGCGCGGCTGCATGGTCTGGCTAGCAGGACCCTGCCAGTAGCCAGAGCTGCAGGACACACGGTAGGGTTCTGCTAGCCTCCTGGAAAATGGAGAATCACCCCAGACCTTCGAGGAAAAGGTCCGAGTGATTCTTGCCTGTTTTCCGGCGGGCGTGAGTACTTAGTCCCCAGAAGGGAGAATAGCCTGCTTAAGTGTCATGATCTAAAGTCTTTTAAATCCCATGGCATTTCAAACACAAAAAAATAAAGCTGAAGCTATCAATGACAGATTTTTTTTAAACCCACTGATGGATTGCTTTGATTGACAGGCCATCTGGTATGGGTTAAAAAGATAAATGTTATATACTAAAGCAGTTTCAATAGAATAGAGTCGTTTCTTGACACTTCTCCAATGGTTATTGTTATATCATTATGAATGTGTGGACAAGTTTCAAAATCTACAATTATCTCAGCAAGACGTTCTGAGTTCACAGTTTGATTGCCAGTTTAAAGAGGGTATTAAAGGATTATCTGTCTTTGATTTTAGGTAAAAGCCAAAGTTTTTTTTTATATGAGATTAACTACTTTGGGAAATTTTAAAACTTTGCATGTATTTTGTGAATGGGAGTTTTTTTTTGCCATCATTTGTGTATGAATGAGAGCTGTAACAGATGGCTAGAAGTATTTTTTTCATCTCCACATGGCCCCTGGCTTTCTCCATGGATGAGTTGCTTTCGAGGTATGAGGGGATGGGGTTGGGGGCATGGGTCAGCATGGAGGTGGCATGAGGTGTGAGGGCGAGTGGGCATAGCTGCTTCTGAAGCAACTGGGACCAAGTCTTAGAGAACTGTGACATGTCTTCTCATTCACCTTCCCTAGCAGCCACCGAGGATCTGGTTTCAGGGTTGATGGGCCCAACTCCATCCAGCCCTCGCTTCCCTAAAGTGAAAATTGGGGCAAACACGGCCCTTTAATCTTCAATGGGTCTGCCCAGTCGGTAAATTTCCCAACTGAAGCTCCCCACCTCCGTAGCAAAAATACAGCAGCTAATTTCTGCCTCCTGCCCCTCAAACAATTATCAACCTATGAACCAAAGGTACTTTCATTTCGATGCTAATTAATTTATACATATAGTAATCTACTGAAGAACTCTATCAAATGCCGTCTAGACATCCATAGGGACAACATCCAGACGCACACCCTTATCCAAAATGTTAGCATTCAACTAAAATTGAGTGACCTACCATTCACATTTCCAGGCTAGCTCTCTTAAATATCCAAGTGCTCAGTCCCTCGGTCCAAAACGGCAGGTTCCAGTGGCTTCCCCACCACCGAAATTCAACAATCCAACAATTGTATAGGTACTCTTACAAATCCCAGCTTTATCTTACCAGACTCTTTTGTTTTTAACTCCATCCACATTCTTAAGCTGCACTCACATTCTCTGGAATCCTATTTCGCCACAACTGAGGTTCAACTCATGG
Organism: Scyliorhinus torazame; assembly: GCF_047496885.1. NCBI lineage: Eukaryota > Metazoa > Chordata > Chondrichthyes > Carcharhiniformes > Scyliorhinidae > Scyliorhinus > Scyliorhinus torazame. The sequence goes on from NC_092722.1 coordinate 105,082,706, forward strand.
AGGGGGGGGGGGGGGTTCTGTCGTGTTTTGGTTTCTCCCTCCCCGTCCCAATTTAAATATTAGAATGAGCATTTGAAGTGTCATTGCTACTGCAGTGAAGTAGCCAACTTGCAAATAGCAAGCCCCCACAGACAACAATGAAAGAAGTACCCAGATTGTTTGTTGTCGTTCTTGGCTGAGAGATAAAAATGGCCTTGGACAATTGGAGAAGGAAACCTACTTTCATCACCTAGTTTGACCTACATAGGTCACCAATCTCACTAACATGGTTATCTCTTATGTGCCGACTGCAGGCAATTCAATTGTAACAAACCATTGCAAAGAACTACAACAGTTGCAGACTATCCCCTCCTCCAGCCCTCCCCCTCCCCATTTTCTCAAAGGTATACAGCATGGGCAATAAATTGTGGTTTTATCAGCAATGCCCGCATACCGGGAATGAATTTAAAAATAGATCACTTCGGACGCCACAGGAGATCAACCCATTTTGTCTTGCCCCTGCAGATTCGTTGCCAGACCTTTCTGCTTAAGCGCCAATATCTACAGTAATATTGGTTAGTTCGGCTCTCAGTTAGTCGATGCTCACACATGGATGTCTGATGTTGAGGGCCGTCGGTGTACTCTGTGTTTGGTGGTCTCGATCTATCTCTGTGCCTTCGAAATAAGAAGTTACAAAAGCACAACTGGAGCAGTCTAGCATTTGGTGCTGTTTAAAGTAAGATAAATGCATGGCATATTAAGTAGAGAAATGGCATTTGGCAGTGTGAGAGAAGCAAGTTATCCTACACACAAACCACAATTGGCCTTATTAGCATGAACAAAACCTAAGTTTATGTGAGTTCTACTTGGATCGATCCTCTGAAGGTCTGTGGGTTTAGCGAGCAGCACCGATAGTCTTTGTTTATTCAAATCTCCCAGCTCTGCTGGATTTAGTACGAATAGAATATGTCCGAGTTGGCGAACCAGTCAAGACTTAACCCCTGATGTACTTCAAGGATGTCAGAAATTCATTGTGAATCCACTGTTCTGATCAGGTGGTACAAAATGAAAGAGTTTGTATTGACATAGCACCTTTCACACGCCAGATTAGCAGACAAGGGTTTTCCACAGCCAATGAATTACATTTTGAAATGTTATCCCCGGGTGATAGCAACAGCCATTTTTGCAAGCAAGATCCCAATGAAATAGTTTATCTGTTTCCCTTAATGTTGGCTGAGGGAGAATGTTACCCAGGACGCCAGGGAAAACCCCCTATTTTACCTTCAAAGAAGATCATCTCCATTGTCGCTGGGTCAAGAACGTGCTGTTACGTAATTTGGACATTCTGAATTCTCCCTCTGTGTACCCGAACAGGCGGAACATGGAGACTGAGGACTTTTCACAGTAACTTCATTGAAGTGTTAATGTGAGCCTACTTGTGCCAAGGGCAATTAGGGATGGGCAATAAAATGCGATGCCCACATCCCATGTAGGAATACAAAAAATAAAAATGTTGTTAAATCTTTTGAGTCACCCTGAGAGTGCAGGCAAAGGGCCTCTGATCCAGGAACCTCTCTGGGACTGTAAGCCCAAACTATGTGCTTTTTGAAGTGTTGAGGGTTTTGGCAAAGGTTGGTATCATGAACGGTTACAGGCATGGAGGGCCGAAGGGCCTGTTCCTGAGCTGTATTGTTCTTTTTTTTAATGTGGAACGGGGCTTGAAGCCAAGATCTTTCTGACTCAGTTCCATTTCCTGAAATTTTATCATTAAGCCTGTTGTAGTACACCTTTAAGTGAGTGGCTGAAGGACAGTGGAGGGAATCTATGTGTGGAGCCAGAGGAAATGGGCGAGGTACTAAATGAATACTTTGCATCAGTGTTCACCAAAGAGAAAGAATTGGTGGATTTTGAGTCTGGAGAAGGGTGTGTAGATAGCCTGGATCACATTGACATCCAAAAAGACAAAGTGTTGGGCATCTTTAAAAATATTAGGGTGGATAAGTCCCCAGGGCCTGATGGGATCTACCCCAGAATACTGAAGGAAGCAAGAGAGGAAATTGCTGAGGCCTTGACAGAAATCTTTGGATCCTCGCTGTCTTCAGGTGATGTCCCGGACGACTGGAGAATAGCCAATGTTGTTCCTTTGTTTAAGAAGGATAGCAAGGATAATCCAAGGAACTACAGGCCGGTGAGCCTTGCATCAGTGGTAGGGAAATTACTGGAGAGAATTCTTCGAGACAGGATCTACTCCCATTTGGAAGCAAGTGGTCGTATTAGCGAGAGGCAGCACGGTTTTGTGAAGGGGAGGTCGTGTCTCACGAACTTGATAGAGTTTTTTGAGGAGCTCACTAAGATGATTGATGCAGGTAGGGCAGTGAATGTTGTCTATCTGGACTTCAGTAAGGCCTTTGACAAGGTCCCTCACGGCAGACTGGTACAAAAGGTGAAGTCACATGGGAATAGAGGTGAGCTGGCAAGATGGATACAGAACTGGCTAGGTCATAGAAGGCAGAGAGTAGCAAAGGAAGGGTGCTTTTCTGATTGGAGGGCTGTGACTAGTGGTGTTCCGCAGGGATCAGTGCTGGGACCTTTGCTGTTCGTAGTATATATAAATGATTTGAAGTTAAATGTAACTGGTCTGATTAGTAAGTTTGCGGACGCCACAAAGGTTGGTGGAATTGCGGATAGCGATGAGGACTGTCAGAGGATACAGCAGGATTTAGATCGTTTGTAGACTTGCGCGGCAAGATGGCAGATGGAGTTTAATCCGGACAAATGGGCAGCACGGTAGCACAAGTGGACAGCAAAGTGGCTTCACAGCGCCAGGGTCCCAGGTTTGATTCCCCGCTGGGTCACTGTGCGGAGTCTGCACGGCCTCCCCGTGTCTGCATGGGTTTCCTCTGGGTGCTCCGGTTTCCTCCCACAGTCCAAAGACGTGCAGGTCAGATGGATTGGCCATGATAAATTGCCCTTAGTGACCAAAAAGTTTAGGAATGACCTCCTTCTGCACTGTATGTTCTATGTTCTAAATGTTAGGTAATGCATTTTGGAAGGTCTAATACAGGTAGGGAATATACAGTGAATGGTAGAACCCTCAAGAGTATTGACAGTCAGAGTGATCTTGGTGTACAGGTCCACAGTGACGTGTTAGGCCGGTAGGTTCGATGTGGACTGCACTCGATGCAGGGAAGCTAGAAACAGACGTCAACAGACGTCTAACACTGGAGAAAATCCAACACTGTTTTATTCAACTGGTAGAACTGATATACATATTCAGCTGTGGGTCGACACTATACTGAACTGACTGGAGACCTTGTAGTAGCCTGACCAGACTTACTAGCTACCGCATGGTGTTTGCACTTGCTAGCTCGTGGACTCTGACTGTCTCAATGGCTGGGTCCCGAGAGGGTGGGAAACCTAGTGCCCTCTGGTTTTATAGTGGTAGTGTCCTGTCTGGTGATCGGCTGCACTATGTTGTGTGCTTACTGGTCATCCTGTGTGTCAATCACTGCCTGTCTGCATCTCATTATGTACATGAGTGGATATTATGACACACAGGTCACTGAAAGGGGCAACACAGGTGGAGAAGGTAGTCAAGAAGGCATTCGGCATGCTTGCCTTCATTGGCCCGGGCATTGAATGTAAAAATTGGCAAGTCATGTTGCAGCTGTATAGAACCTTAGTTAGGCCACACTTGGAGTATAGTGTTCAATTCTGGTCGCCACACTACCAGAAGGATGTGGAGGCTTTAGAGAGGGTGCAGAAGAGCTTTACCAGGATGTTGCCTGGTATAGAGGGCATTAGCAATGAGGAGCGGTTGAATAATCTTGGTTTGTTCTCACTGGAATGAAGGAGGTTGAGGGGCGACCTGATAGTGGTCTACAAAATTATGAGGGGCATAGACAGAGTGGATAGTCAGAGGCTTTTTCCCAGGGTAGAGGGGTCAATTACTTGAGGGCATAGGTTGAAAGTGCGAGGGGCAAGGTTTAAAAGAGATGTACGAGGTACGTTTTTTACACAGAGGGTAGTGGGTGCCTGGAACTCGCTGCCTGAGGAGGTGGTGGAAGCAGTGACGTGTAAGGGGCATCTTGACAAACGCATGAATAGGATGGGAATAGAGGGATACGGACCCCGGAAGTGTAGAAGATTGTAGTTTAGTCGGGCAGCATGGTCGGCGCAGGCTTGGAGGGCCAAAGGCCCTGTTCCTGTGCTGTACTTTTCTTTGTTCTTTGAGTATGGTTATCTTTCCTGTATACAACACAAGAGGAGAAACAATGCAATGTGTTGTCATGTGATTCAGGCTCGAATTGTTCAGAGAAAACTCCCACCTCAGACATGTGTACAAGTTTTCCAACTGTGCAATAATGTTACCAACTTGCCAAATCCTTCATAAATGAACATACACATTGTGCGTTAATGATTACTTATGTGTGGTTGGTGCCTTGGCATTTATTTACTAAGTGAGCAGAAGGAGAATAAAAACAGAACCAAAACATCCAGACATATTGGGCAGAATCTTGTGGTCTTCTTTTTGGGAAGGTCTGCTGAACCAGATCCAATCAGGCAGTGACAAGGCCCACTGGCAGGCCTTCCCCTCGAATCAAGACCCCGGGGGCGAAAACTCTGCCCAGTGAAGCCAATCAAAGCCCAATGCTCTTGTGCTCAGTCACGTCACTGCGGAGGTCATGACAGTTGTGGGAGAGTCTCTCCCTTGGAATCCAGAGATCGCAGGGGACCCAGGCTATAAGTTAGCAATGGGGGGAGTTTCATTGGGTATCGGGTCAAGGGGAAAGGCGGAAAGGGTGGTGGGAAGAATGAGCAGGGTTGGTGGTTCCCTTTCCCTTTGTCCGATCCCTCGGTCAGGCACTGAGTACCTTTGATCTAAGACACCCCCCCCACCCACCCTGCCCAAATGAGTTGACAAGCTGGTCGCAAAGCCTTACCATCTGGAACTTAATTCTGGTGGAGGAGAGAAAGTGGCGGGGTTCGGGTTATGCCCACCCTGCCTAAGCAGTCCCACCTTCCTGCCTACAAGCTTGCACAAGCGGAAGCAGGAGATTCCAATCAATGATAAATAGACGGATGTTTCTATGCCTCCTGACACCAGAAAACACACAGCAGCTGAAAAGGAAGTAAGAGCTTGCATTTGAATAGCACCTCAGAATGTCCCAAAACACTTCACAACCAATTTTAAAATGCAGTCACTGCTCTTATTGTAGCAACAAGTTAAGATTCCGCGTGGAACTTGGGTATTTATTTGTGTATGAACATATGACAATGGTAGACATGCCCCACAAAACTGCGATGTCCTTCTGCATGACAGTATCTACCCTCCTTATGCCGCCCAGAGTCATGTCTCTCCAGGAAGAGGAGGAAACCTCTCCTTCCTTTAGACAATCAAACCTACTCCAGGAAACCACTCAGGCTCTGACTAATTTAGAACAAGATCTGTATTTTGTACGAGGTGACCCTCACACCAATCAAATGTAACTCCAGCTCTCACTGGAAAGAATTCAGCAAGTCCAGATTGTTCCACAGGTCCACTGTTCTCTGGGAAGAATCACCTCATGACCTGGAACCACATTCTGCTCTTACATAAGGGGAGAGTGTGACCACTGATCTTCCTTCATGTTTGGGCAGGATTATTCCGGATGTTGTTCCTTGGTCTGTGAAGTCACTGGTTCCCAAGATTTAGGGCGTGATTAACAACCCTGCTATCGAATGGGACTCTGTTATTTTTTCAGGCCATGGTGTGGAAGGTCCTGCTAAAGCCGGACTTACCTTCATTTCCTGCACTGAGGAGCTCCCACGGACCCCGTCCCCAACGCTTCAACTTACCTGATCGGGGGTCCTTGAGCCCCCCGATCCACATTAACAGGTTAAGGGCACGATCCGACGTTGTACCAGAGAAGCAGCATGCCGTGGCGCAGCGCGTCCCTTGAAAGCCGAGAGATCCATTTCCCGGGATCGACCCGGCTCGTAACACCTCACGAGATTCAATACAATTTTGCAAGACCTTGCGATGTGAATCCCGCCCACGATGGCCAGTGAGCCTCACTCTAATGTGCAGATTTCCGAGTTACCTGAGTCTTTGGATTCAACCCCTTCGCCTCAGAGACTTTGGGCGAGCGCCATACAGCACTGTCTCCACAAACGGGGACCGAATGGAACTGCACTTGTGGGGGTCTCCAAGGTGATCGGAGGCCCCTGGCTGCATACCCTTTGGGCAGCGTGATGCCCTGGCACTGCTGGTGCCACCTGGGTAACTTGGCAGTGCCATCTTGGCACTCTGGCAGTGTCACCTGGGTGGTAGCCTGGCACCACCAAGGTGCCCAGGTGATACTGCCAAAGTGCCCAGGTGACACTGCCATTTGGCATGAGCACTGCCAGGTTGGCAATGACAAGGTGCCAAGCTGGCATTTTTTCCGTGCATGTGATCAGGTCCAGGTTGTGGCGGGGGGGGGGGGGGGGGGGCGGTGTTGCGGGGCCCTCCCATATACCGTTCGGGCTGGGGGAGTGGTCGGGGATTGTTTTGGAGTCCTCGGAAATCTGGACGGCATTAAAAGTTGCGAGTGCCGGGAAACACCTGGCTAAACACGCTCGTAAGGGGATTTGGTTCCCTTTTGGGGGATTCGTGCCCCAAATGTTGCAAGATAGCAAAAGTGAGAAGTTTGGTGGAACACTTATAACTCCGTTTTTGACTACAAGAGAGAAAAGTTGAAGGTTTGAAGTGTGAGGCCCTTTCAATCACAGCCGATGTTCAAATATCTCTGGAGCCAGATTGAATGAAGCTATAAATAAGCCTGAGGAACAGCACCTCATATTTCAATTCGAGCCTTTACAATCTCAACACTGAATTCAGCATTTTCTGATCATAACCATTGTCCCAATTCTGCCAGGCAGCAGCTGTCAGTCATGGCTGCACTTTTTCCTTTTACACCTCTTTAGATCATTCTTTTGTTTCTTTACTTTTCATATTATTAGCCATTGCTACAATGTCTGGTATTTCCATCAGCCCATATCTTGATCATCTGGGGAATCGAACATAGAATCCCTGCAGTGCAGAAAGAGGCTATTCGGCCCATCAAGTCTGCTCCGATCCTCAGATATAACACCCTACCCTGGTCCACTCCCCCGCCCTAATCCCCAAAACCTGCGCATTGATCGTGGACAATCCACCTAACCCGCACATCTTTGGACTGTGGGGGAAACCGGAACACCCGGAGGAAACCCACGCAGACACAGGGAGAACGTGAAAACTCCACACAGTCACTCGAGGTCGGAATCAAAACCGGGTCCCTGGCGCAGCGGGGCAGCAGTGCTAACCACTGTGCCACCATGCTGCTCCTAGAAATTCTGAGGCGATTAACTCCTGACTCCCCAAAGCCTGTCTACCATCTATAAGGCACAAGTCAGGAGTGTGATGGAATACTTTCCACTTCTGCTTCAGATGTGGAAGGGGAAGGAAGAATTGGGGTTATATATAAGTGGCTGGGGGAGCAGGGAGGTGAGCGGGTGGTAAAGATCAAGGAGAAATGGGAAGAGGGGTTGGGAGGGGAGATCAATTGGGGAGTATGGAGTGAGGCACTGCATAGGGTAAACGGGATCTGCTCCTGTGCAAGGATGAATCTGGTACAGTTTAAGTTGGTGCACAGGGTGTATATGACTCGGGCGAGAATGAGTGGGTTGTTCCAGGGGGTAGCAGATAAGCGCCAGGGACCCAGTTTCAATTCCGACCTTGAATGACTGTCTGTGTGGAGTTTACACGTTCTCCCCGTGTCTGTGTGGGTTTCTTCCGGATGCCACGGATTCCTTGCACAATGCAAAGATGTGCAGGTTAGGTCGATTGGCCATGCTAAATTACCCCTTAGAGTCCAAAGGTTAGGTGGGATTGCTGGGTTACAGGGATAGGGTGGGGGAGTGGGCCAGTGTGGGGTGTTTTTTTGGTGGGTCAGTGCAAATTCAATGGGCCAAATGGCCTCATTCTGCACTATAAGGATTAAATGATAACTATAATTTGTTGTCCCATTACTGTTGGTAATTTTTTGCAAGTAGTCTTGATTGGTGCAAAATGAAAATATTTGAATAGCATGTGTTTTCCCTCCCATGGCCCCTCTTATCTTCCATGTCATACCCTGGGTCTGTACTCATTGGAGTTTAAAACGACGAGGGGGGATCTTATTGAAACTTACAGGATATTGCGAGGCCTGGATAGAGTGGACGTGGAGAGGATGTTTCCACCAGTAGGAAAAACTAGAAGCAGAGGGCACCATCTCAGACTAAAGGGACAATCTTTAAAACAGAGATGAGGAGGAATTTCTTCAGCCAGAGGGTGGTGAATCTGTGGAACGCTTTGCTGCAAAAAGCTGTGGAGGCCAAACCATTGAGTGTCTTTAAGACAGAGATAGATAGGTTCTTGATTAATAAGGGGATCAGGGGTTATAGGGAGAAGGCAGGAGAATGAGGATGAGAAAAATATCAATCATGAATGAATGGCGGAGACGACTCGATGGGCCCAGTGGCCTAATTTTGCTCCTATGTCTTATGGTCGTATCCCCTTGGTTCCTCATATCCTCCATGCCAAATCAATGCCAATTCATATGGTCCCTCATATCGACCACACTGCCTCAATGCCTCCCATCCATAGCCCCAAAGCCACTTATGCAGTAATCACCATGGGAGAGTTCAGGAGCCATGTGGAGTTGAAAAGAAATAAACTTCTAACAATCTAATACAGCTCTCTTACACATTTAATAATGAAAAAAACTCCACTTTATGAAACCCATTTGAATATTTTATATCTCTTCATTTTTAGTTTCTGAGAAAAACAAGCAAACCTCTATTCAAACCCCACATCAAAGACAACTAATTCTTCAATAGATTCTCTGAACGATTGAAAACACTTTGAACCCATAACACCCTACTGAGATAATGATGGTTTCTGAAACTCAGCCAAGCATTCATAATGTTCAGGGCAATGTCAACAAAGAACTCTGTTGAAACTAAATGAATCAGACGCTGATGATTTTTTTTCCTAATCTGCACCAGGTGGCGTGTCGATCAAAGAATTCCAGCAGAGGGATTTTAACGCTCAGTGGCACGAGCAGCATGTGGGGTTTTTATTAAGATGAAAGAGTGGAGAATTTAAAGAACTTCAGATCATGATAGTATTACAGACTTTACCCACGTTACAAAAACTCCATCAATTCATGACAGTGGGTTAAAGCCTCTGCAACAGCCAAATTGGAGTCTGTTTGAATTCAGCACCAAGTTCAAATAACCCCGCTGAATGCAGGTTCCCCTTTTGTGTGAATCACGCAGCACCCTTTCTCCTCCAGAGTCAGAAAATGGATTTGATGGAAATGGCTGTGGGACTTACATGTCTGGGTCACCACCACCACCATTTTTAAATGTCCACAGAGCCTTTCTGACTCTGCAAAAATCTATTCCTTCATTATTCAAGATTTATATCCTACTCCTTTTTTTAATTTTCAATCCACAAACATTTCAGATACTCTGGCCTGGCTTTTTGGGTGGAGGCATATTCATGTAGGAACTATTTTGTAAGGTCGGGGAACCCAAAAGTACTGGTTTCCTAAATCTCCTGCAGTTATTAACAAAAGGGTTCCTTTACATTTTTCTTTTAGTTTTCCCACTCCCAGCTTGATTAGCTGGAGTTCTGTCAGGGGGTATTCCTACAGCAAAAGGCCACGTAAATGCTGGCCAGCAAGCAGGTACGTCTGTTTGAGAGAGTGGGAAATATGAGGCCGATGGGGAGAGGCTCTGGTCATGAGAGGAACCCCATTGCAAAGAAACTGCTCCAATGTTGGTTGAGAGTGGGTGGGGGGTGGGCGGGATGAAGAAGATGGTGGCCAGGGAGCAGGTCATGGTCCCAAATGGGCAATGATGGTGGTCAGTGACTGGGTGTCTGATGACGATTGAGGTGGTCAGGAGCAGAAGACAGATCTTAGAATCATAGAAGAGTACAGAAAAAGCCTTTCGGCCCATCGAGCCTGCACTTCTAAATCTACACTTTTCCCACTTCCGAACACTTGGTCTATAGCCTTAAATGTTATGATCATTCAAGTGCCCATCCACATACTTTTTAAAGGTTCTGAGGTTTCATGCCTCCATTATTCTCCCAAGCAGTACATTCCAGGGGCGAAATTCTCCGTTATCGGCGGAAAGTCCGCCGATCGGCGCAAAAAACGGCGCGAATCCGACTTGCGTCACGTCGGAAAAATGGGTCGATAGTCTCCGGCCCGAAATGGGCTAGCAGCGACGTAACGGGATCCGCACTTGCGCAGTGGTTCACGCCGTGCAGCGTCATACGCGCTGCACGGCGTGACGGCTCATAAGGCCGCGCTGCTCCCCCCCACCCGACCGCAACACCCGACCGCAACACCCGACTGGATGGCTGGCCGTCGCTCAGCCCCGAGGTTCGAGTCACGCGATGTGGAGGAGCTCCTGGACGCGGTGGAGCAGAGGAGGGACGCCCTGTATCCCGGGCACGGCCGCAGAGTTGCCCCACGCCACAGCCGGCATCTGTGGAGAGAAGTGGCAGAGGCCGTCATCACTGTGGCCCTGACACCACGGACAGGCACCCAGTGCCACAAGAAGGTGAACAACCTCGTCAGAGCAGGCAGGGTGAGCCTCCCATATGCCCCCTCCCCAGATCCCCCCCTCCCCCATATCCCCCCTCCCCCATATCCCCCCTCCCCCATATCCCCCCTCCCCATATCCCCCTCCCCCATATCCCCCCTCCCCCATATCCCCCCTCCCCCATAACCCCCATATCCCCCCTCCACAATATCCCCCCCTCCCCCATATCCCCCTCCCCATATCCCCCTCCCCATCCCCATATCCCCCCTCCCCATATCCCCCATGTCCCCCCTCCCCCATATCCCCCTCCCCCATATCCCCCGTCCCACATATCCCCCATATCCCCCCTCCCTCATATCCCCATATACCCCCTCCCCCATATCCCCGCTCCCCCATATCCCCCATATCCCCCCTCCCCATATCCCCCATATCCCCCCTCCCCATATCCCCATATCCCCCATCCCCCATATCCCCCCTCCCCCATATCCCCCCTCCCCCATACCCCCCATATCCCGCCTCCACCATATCCCCCCTCCCCCATACCCCCCTCCCCCATATCCCCCTCCCCCATATCCCCCCTCCCCCATATCCCCCTCCCCCATATCCCCCCTCCCCATATCCCCCATATCCCCCCTCCCCCATATCCCCCTCCCCATATCCCTCATATCCCCCCTCCCCCATATCCCCCCTCCCCCATAGCCCCCTCCCCATATCCCCCATATCCCCCCTCCCCCATATCCCCCCTCCCCATATCCCCCCCTCCCCCATCCCCCATATCCCCCCTCCCCCATATCCCCCCTCCCCCATATCCCCCATATCCCTCATATCCCCCATAACCCCCTCCCCATATCCCCCCTCCCCATATCCCCCCTCCCCCATATCCCCCCTCCCCATATCCCCCTCCCCCATATCCCCCATATCCCCCTCCCCATATCCCCCTCCCCATATCCCCCATATCCCCCCCTCCCCATATCCCCCCTCCCCCATATCCCCCATATCCCCAAGTGAATCCAGCCCTAACCTGAACCTCTGCAATGCACGTGCAACCGATGGCGTGCATTCATATACCTGCCTAACACTGTTGCCTTTTACCCCTGCCCCCCCCCCCCCACAGGAGAAGCATGCACACAACAATAGGGAGCATGTGAGGACTGGAGGAGGGCCCGCTGATGAGAGGCCACTGACCGAACACCAGGAAAGGGCCCTGGAACTGGCTGGCGGACCTGAGGACCGGGAGGTTGCTGATGCAGAGGTCGGGGGCGTACTAGCAAGTGAGCCACCGACAGCCCGTCCCCATATCCCCCCTCCCCTATATCCCCCTCCCCCGTATCACCTGATCACTGCCTGATGTCTAACCATGCATGCTTCATTGTGTATCGCAGGACCAAACGTCCAGGCACCCATCCCCGCAGATGCAGACCGCCCGCAGGATGCCCCTCGGAGACCACAGGAGACAGAGAGACCCACACCCTCCAGCATGCGACGCCCGCAGGATGCCCCTCGCACACCACGGGAGACGGAGAGACCTGCACCCTCCAGCATGCGACGCCCGCAGGGTGCCCCTCGGAGACCACAGGAGACGGAGAGACCCACACCCTCCAGCATGCGACGCCCGCAGGATGCCCCTCGCACACCACGGGAGACGGAGAGACCTGGAGCAACAGGGAGACGACACCCCCGTCACGTGCGGGAGCGACCACCCAGCGACGAGGGGGGCAGCCACAGGCCCCCGTCACATCCGAGCCAGGACACCACTACCCAGGACACCACTACCCAGGACACCACTACCCAGGACACCACTACCCAGGACACCCCTACCCGGGACAGCACTACCCAGGAAGACGAAATACCGGACAGTGACTCAGAGTGGATGGGTGGAGACGAACCCCCACCCCAAAGTGCTTTGGACTCAGAGTGGGACGAAGAGCACGACACAACGCCACTGCTGTCACCAACACCCTCCACCATCGCAGAAACACTCACCACGGTTGGGCACTTTAGTGATGAGGTGTCTGGTACACTCACTGGTGCGCACAACACAGCTGTCCCGGTACAGCAGGTGGAGGTAGGAGCAGCAGACGGACCGGGCGGTCGGAGGGCAGCCCAGCCCAAGCGAACATCGGCCGCCCAGATGGATCCCGGGTTCCTGCAGTTACCATACCCACACATATATCCGATGCAACCACCGACCCGGAGACGAGCGAAGAGGGTGACGGGCGGCTTGCGGCGGCTGCGGTCGCAGGTGGAGGAGTCCACCCACGTCCAGGAGCTGGGAGTGGTGCCGGTCATGCGTGCCACCCAGGCCGACACCGCACGGGTGGCGTCCGCGGTGGAGGCAATGGGTGCGACGGTGTCAGACATGGGGAACGGGTTGCGAGGCCTGGGGTCTTCCGTGCAGGCGGCGTCTGTGGCCCAGGAAATGGCTGCCCTCTCACAGGAGGCCATGAGCCCGTGCCAGCGCCAGATGGCAGAGGCGCTCAACGCCATAGCCCAGTCTCAGCAGGCCATGGCCCAATCTCTGCAGGCCATGGCCCAGTCTCAGCAGGCCATGGCCCAGTCTCTGCAGGCCATCGCTGAGGGCATCGGCGCCAGTGGCCATGTGCGAGCCGGCGTCGCACTGTCACAGACAGGGTTTGCCAACCCCCTGGGCTCCATGGCTGCAAACCTGCAGACCCCTGTCGATACCAGCACGGGCCTCCAGGACTGGCAGCGCCAGATGTCGGGGGGGCGTCGGATGGCCAGTCCGTTCGCATCCCCCACCCATGTAGAGGCCTGGGGGCCATCGGGCACCCCGAGGGAGGAGGAGGTGGTGTGGTCCGTCCCGGCTCCCTCTGTAGGGGAGGTCCCGGTACACCGCGACACCTCGGACTCCCCCCCTTCCGTCCCAGGTGCATCGGGTGGGCAACGGGCAGGACAGGCTGGCAGCTCGCCATCCCAGTCGCCCGGGCCGCAGCCTGGCCCATCTAGGCCAGGGCGCCCCAGGAAACGGCCGCCAAAGGGATCCAGTGTCAGAGGGCAGGAATCACAGGAGTCCACCTCCAGTTCTGCTGGACCGTCTGGGGAACCACGTAGACGTAGTCAAAGGGCCCGTAAGGCCAACAATTAGACACTGAGTAAGTTGGCACGGGTGCAGGGCACAGATGAGTTTTAGGGGCTAGGGCACGTGCATGAACTCCTTTGGTTATTAAAGTCAATGTTACACCTACCGAAGCTGCCTTTGTGCTCTGTCCAAAGTGTGCGGGGGTGTCATGTACGTTGAGCGTAAGTGTGTGTGTGAGGGGTGGTCTTACCTCAGCCCCAGATGAGTCTGCCCCCTTCCCCCTGGGCCGCCATCAACATCCTCCGGGCAGAGGACGGGACCGTGCGCTGCAGTGTCACAGCCGCATGCAGGGATGGTCCAGGTGGATGGTGGTACTGTGGCCATGGGTCAGACATAGTCCAACGATGTAGAGCCAGGAGCTCACCGCAGGGTGGGTTGTCATCATCCTCCATGGCCTGCGATAGACACGCGTCCACCCGCAACTGTGTGAGCCCGGCCCGTTGTGCCGCAGGTGGATCGGCAATGGGGGGGGGGGGTGGTGGTGTGCATGCGGGTGGGGTGGGTGGGATTGGGGAGGGGGGTGAGGGTGCTGGGTGGGTGGATGGGTGGGGGGTGTGGGTGGTCGGCTGTTGCCATGGTGTGCGGTCTGTGGCCATACTACCCGATTCCCACGCCTATCTAGTCAGTGAAGCGGGCGTCTATCAGTCTGTCCCGTGCCCGCTGGGCCAGCCGGTAACGGTGGACAGCCACCCGCCTGTGTCTACCCCGTCTGCCCTGACCATTGCCCCCATCCCCCTCATCTGGGGAGGACTGGGCCTCTTCCTGCTGCTCGTCCACTCCGCCCTCCTCTGCCTGCGGCACATCGCCCCTCTGTTGGGCTATGTTGTGCAGGACGCAGCACACCACAATGATGCGGCCGACCCTATCTGACCGATACTGGAGGGCGCCCCCAGAGAGGTCCAGGCACCTGAAACGCACCTTCAGCACGCCAAAGCACCTCTCTATCACTCCCCTTGTCGCTACATGGGCATCATTGTAACGGTTCACCGCCTCATTGCGTGGCCCCCGTATAGGGGTCATCAGCCACGATCGCAATGGGTAGCCCCTGTCGCCCAGCAACCAGCCCCTCAGCCGGGGATGGCGTCCCTCGTACATGCCGGGGATGGATGACCACGACAACACGAATGAGTCATGTACACTGCCTGGGTGACGGGCGCAGACGTGCAGGATCATCATGCGGTGGTCGCAGACCACCTGTACGTTCATCGAATAGGTCCCCTTCCTATTAGTGAACACGGCCCTGTTATCTGCAGGTGGCCGCACGGCGACGTGCATCCCATCGACCACGCCCTGGACCATGGGGAACCCGGCCACGGCAGAGAAGCCCACGGCCCTGGCATCTTGGCTGGCCCGGTCCACGGGGAAGCGGATGTAGCGGTGCGCCATGGCATAAAGGGCATCTGTCACTGCCCGGATGCACCGATGTCTGCGATATGCCGGACAGGTCCCCACTCGGTGCCTGGAATGACCCCGTTGCATAAACGTTCAGGGCCACCGTAACCTTGACGGACACGGGGAGAGGGTGTCCCCCGCCAGTGCCACGCGGTGACAGGTGTGCCAGCAGGTGGCAGATGTGTGCCACGGTTTTCCGGCTCATCCGGAGTCTCCTCCTGCATTCCCGGTCCGTGAGGTCCTGGTATGACTGCCGGGGCCGGTACACACGGGGCGCCCTCGGGTGCCTCCGTTGCCGTGGGGCCGCGACGTCCTCCTCCTCCTCCTCGTCCTGTCGGTCAGGTGTCCCTCCAGCCTGGGTGGCTGCCGCCTGCCCCTCTGCGGCAGCCTGCGCCGCCTCTCTGGCACGCTCCTCCTCCTCCTCATCCAGGGCAACATGGGCGGCTGCCACCACGGCGGCCAACATCGCTGGATGATCTGAAAACATGACGGCCTGGTGGGGGGGAGGGGAACGACGACATGTCATCATTGCCCATATCCCCTCCTCCCCCCAGCCAGGTGGCATGGACCGCATGGGTCCAACTGTTGGAGGCTGGCACCTGGCCAGGTGGACCAACTCACTTGCCCTCCCATCCCCCTCCTCGGCACGGACCCCCCCCCAACCTCCACCCCAGCACGGACCCCCCCAACCTCCACCCCGGCACGGACCCCCCCCCAACCTCCATCCCGGCACGGACCCCCCCCAACCTCCACCCCGGCACGGACCCCCCCCCCAACCTCCACCCCAGCACGGACCCCCCCCCAACCTCCACCCCGGCACGGACCCCCCCCCAACATCCACTCCGGCACGGACCCCCCCCCCAACCTCCACCCCGGCACGGACCCCCCCCCCAACCTCCACCCCGGCACGGACCCCCCCCCAACCTCCACCCCAGCACGGACCCCCCCCCCAACCTCCACCCCGGCACGGACCCACCCCCAACCTCCACCCCAGCACGGACCCCCCCCCAACCTCCACCCCGGCACGGACCCCCCCCCTCAACCTCCACCCCGGCACGGACCCCCCCCCAACCTCCACCCCGGCACGGACCCCCCCCCCCAACCTCCACCCCGGCACGGACCCCCCCCAACCTCCACCCCAGCACGGACCCCCCCCCCAACCTCCACCCCGGCACGGACCCCCCCCCAACCTCCACCCCGGCATGGACCACCCCCCCCAACCTCTACCCCGGCACGGACCTCCCCCCCCCCCAACCTCCACCCCGGCACGGACCCCCCATCCACCTCCCCGGCACGGACCCGCTCCCGGCACTCCCCCGGTGCCCAGCCTACTCCATCCCCCCCCCCCCGCACACACACACACACAACCCGAGACACACCTCTCCTCACGCATTCAGACTGCGGCCACGCCATTGCCTGCCCAGAGCCAACCCCCCAGGCCGTCACTCACCTCCACGCTGGTCGGCGTGAACCTGGAGCACAGGGTCACGCCGATGAAAAGGAGGTTTAATTTACGGCGACGTGAACGGTAATCATGTCGACGGGACTTCGGCTCATCCGGAAGGGAGAATATCGGCAGGCCGAAAATCGGCTGCCTTGCGCAGACCCGTGACATTCTCCGCGGCAGCGGCGACATTAACGCCCCGCCGACTTTTCTCCCTTCGGAGACTTCGGCAACTGGCGGGGGCGGGATTCACGGCGGCCAACGGCCATTCTCCGACCCTCTGGGGGGTCGGAGAATGACGCCCCAGATTCCCACCACTTTCTGGCTGAAAAGATTTTTCCTCGAATCCACTCTAAACCTGCTGCTCCTCACCTTAAAATTATGCCACCTCGTTACTGACCTTTCAAATAAGGGGAACAGCTGCTTCCTGTCCTCCCTGTCCAAGCCCTTCATAATCTGCACCATCATCAGGTACCCTCTCAGCCTTCTCTGCTTTTTGTGGTCCTGTTGGCACTTATTAGTCCCTTCCTATCCGCTCTTGGCCTCGAACAGGTGTTGGAACAGGCTGACGCTTTGTGGAAGCTCTCGCCCAACCCTCGGATGGTGTATTTCATCTTCTCCAGATGGAGAAATTCCGCCAGGTCTGCCAGCCAGTCCGCAGCTGTGGGTGGTGCTGCTGATTGTCAGCCGAACAGGATTCTCCGGCATGCAATTAAGGAAGCAAAAGCAAGGGCATCAGCCCTCTTCCCCATGTGTAGCTCTGGCTGTCCGAAATTCCGAAGACTCTTGGGCACGGCTCCACCCGCACCCCAATTCGGCCCTTTCTGTCAGAAATGGAGACGCTGTTATGCCACAGCAAAATTCCGTTGTTTTCAGAGAGATTCTCCAGCAATTTTCTGGATCTGATTTTCATGTACTTTGTCTCTCGGACTCTGATTAATACAAGTGTGAACATCATAACAAAGTCAAGGCTAGGCGTCGCTGAGAAGCAGTGATAAGAATGTGGCACTGACAGAGGTCCAGTGACTGTCACAAGGCTTCATCCTTTGCTACTCTGAGGCTGAGTCTACAGTTGACTGCCTTACTGACTGGATTATAAATCACCATGAACAGATTTCCTATTACTTTGAAGTTGTAGTGAACCAGACTGCGCCAATGCCAAACAAGTAAATCTTTAATTTTAATGTACTCGATGATTGAGAGAAAGTAGATTTATTTATTTTTGACATGTTTCGTTTAGCAATATGTGAATCTCAGACTCAGTATTTAGAAAATCGTTTAGGAAGCAGTAAAATTATTAACAGAATCATCTGAAATTATCTGTTACCTTAATTAATTTTTTAAAAAGTTTCCGCTACAAGAAGGAAGAGATGAACACGTGACGTGTTCATAGGCCCACATTTGACAGCTTAATTTCAGGGTGCATTAGAAGTGTTTAAAAAGGCAGGCAGGAACCTTGGGTTTATAAATACAGTACAAAAGTAAGGATTAGGTTAAATCTTGAGTAAACACAGCTTGAGTATTGTGTCCAATTCTGTGCACCACTTTTCACTTACGGAAGGATGTCAAGGGAATCATAGAATCAGAGATTGGTTACAGCACAGAAGGAGGCTATTAGGCCAGCCGTGTCCAGTCCCAGTCCTCCACAGGAGCTGTTCAGCACGTCCCACTCTTCCTGCCTTCTACTCGTATCCCTGCAAATTTGTTTGTCTTCAGATAATTATCCGATTCCCGTTTGAACGCCAAGACTGAATCTGCCTCCATCACACTCTCAGGTGATATGTTCCAGATCTGAAACAATTTGCTGCATAAGGAAAGCTTTCCCTCATGTTGTCATTGCTTCTCGTGCCAATCACCTTAAATTGATGCCCACTGGCTCTTGAGCCTTCCACCAAGGGGAACAGTTTCTCTCGATCTGCCCTGCTCCAGACCCATCATGATTGTGAACGACATTATCAAATCGCCTCTCAACATTCTCTTCTCTCAAGAGAATAGTCCTAGCGACGCCAATCCATCCACGTAACTGAAGTCTCTCTTCCTGGAACATAAGAAATAGGAGCGGAAGCAGGCTATTTGGCCCCTCGAGCCTGTTCTGCCATCCAGTATGATGGTGGATGATCTTCTGCCTCAGCTCCACTTTGTTGCCCACTTCCCATGATCTATTGATTCCCTGAGTGCCCAAACGATCTGTCGATATCAGCTTTCAATATGCTCAATGATGGAGCAACTCAACCGGTTAGGGTAGAGAAGTATAAACATTCGCAGCCTTATCTCAGTCCTAAATAATTGGCCCCATAATCCCAAAAGTGTGAACCTGTCTCCTATATTCCCCAATCTGGGGAAACAATCTTTCAATGTCTACCCTGTTAAGCTCCCTCAGAATAATGTATTTGTCTCAATAAGATCACCTCTCATTCAACTAAACTCCAGGGAGTATAAATCCAATCTACTCAGCCTCTAATCAAAGCACAATCCCCTCATCCCAGAGGTCAGTCTAGTGAATAGAAAAGCCTCTGCTTCAACATATCCAAAGCAAGTGACATATCAACGATAGTGACATTTAAGGGGCATCTTGACAAATACATGAATAGGATAGGACTAGAGGGATACCAGGAAGATTTTAGTTTAGACGGGCTGCATGGTCGGCACGGGCTTGGAGGGCCGAATGGCCTGTTCCTGTACTGTACTTTTCTTTGTTCTTTGTTTGTTCAAGTATACTCTGCCTGCAATAAAACCAAAATACTGCAGACGCTGGAAATCTGAAATAAAAACAGAAAATGCTGTTTAAACTCAGCAGGTCTGGCAGCATCTGTGGAGAGAGAAAAACAGAGTTAATGTTTCAAGTCTACATGGCTCTTCTTCAGAGCTGAAGAGGGGTAGAAATGTGTTGAATTATATCGGTGAAGAGGGGGTGGAGAAGGTGGAGCACAAAGGAAAGTCAGGACTAGGTAGGAGCTCAGAAGAGACCGGCAAAGATGTCATGGCCCCAACCATTCCATCGCTTGCCATTTCAACTCAGCATCTTGCTCTCATACCCACATGTTCCATTTCAGTGATTAGAATGCATTTGAGTGATTAAAATGCACTTACCTCTCTTTGATGTGTTTGATGTTTGTAAACATTGGAGTTTCAGCACTTGGTGACTCATCCATAAAGGGAGATGAATGAATCAAGGCTTCAGCTGTTTTGTGGAAGCTGTCAATCACAGCCCACTACTAGAATGGCTTGCAGCTAATGGATCTGAGGGGTTTAAACACTAGTCACCTTTTCTGGGGGGGAGGGGTCTATGGGGAGTCCCTTTAGTCAGGAGGTCCCTGTGGGAGGGAGGGATTCCTTTTGTTAGGGGGGTCCCTGTGGGGGGGGTTCTTTTAGTTAGCAGGTCTCTGTGGCGGTCCCTCTAGTTAGGGGGAGGGATTCCTGGTCCCGCCAGCCCCGTGTTCAGGTGCGGCACAGCAGGTGTCTATTCAGTTAGGGGGTCCCAGGGGGTGTCTTCGAATTGAGGGAGTCCTGGTGGGGTTCTCCCTGTTATGGGTGTCCCGGGGGTGGGGGGGGTCTCCTTAGTTAGGGAGTCCCTGGGGGGTGCGCGCCAGGTCATCCCCATTCTTGGGGAGGCGGGTGGCACCCAGACATTCCGGGGTGAGGGGTTGCTTTGTGGTGTGCAGGGGTGTGTGGTGGGGGTTGATTTGCAATGCGGGGGGTGGGGAGTGGCCAGCCGCGGGACATCACTATCGAGCTACCTGCTCAAAATGGGGGCCCAATATTTGGAATCCCTTAGGAATCCTTTGTATTTCTCGCCATGCATAAATTTGCATGGTAAGAGATACTGAATTGCTTCTCAATTTGCGCTCCCAGGAGGAACGTAAATCAGTAGCAATTCTCTGGTGGGAGAATAATCTCTAAAATGCAGAATCTTGTCCAGTATTTCAGATGTAGTCCTATCAAAGCCTTGAAGAATTGTAACAGGATGTATTTTTTCCTGTACTCCAATCCCCTTGCAATAAAGGTCAACACGGTATTTGCATTCCTAATTGCCTGCTGTCCTGTGTGCTAAATTTCTGTGTTCTTGTATGAAAACATCCAAGTCCCTCTGAACATCAGCATTTACAAGTTCCACTCCTTTTAAAAATGACTCTGCTTTTCTATTCTTAATGCCAAAGTGAATAACTTCCCACTTTCCCACATTATACTCCATTTGCCCTCTTGGTGCCTGTTCACTTTTCCTGTCTGTATCTCTTTGCAGCCTCACTGTGTCCTCCCCACAGTTTACCTTCCACCTCCTCGATATCATCAGCAAACTTCTCTCCATCTGAGTAAATAGCTTAGGCCCCAGTACTGATCCTTGTGGTACTTCACTATTCAGTACCTGCCAGCTTGAAATAGCCTCATTTAGGTCCACTCATTGTTTTTTAAAATCCATTAACCAATCCTCTACCTATGCTAATATATTACATCCAACCACATGAGCCCTTATCTTGCCTATTAACATTTTGTAGGGCGCCTTATTGAATGTCTTTTAGAAATCTAGATATACTGCATCCACTGTTCCTCCTTTATCTACCCTACTAGTTACAGCCTCAAAAAAAGTTAATAAATGTGCCATTGAAACAAATTGAAATTTCTCTTTCATAAAATCATATTGACTTTGTCCGAGCGTCCGATGATTTTCTTTTTTAAAATAAATTTAGTGTACCCAATTAATTTTTTCCAATTAAGGGGCAATTTAGCATGGCGAATCCACCTACCCTGCACATCCTTGTGTTGTGGGACTGAAACCCACACAAACACGGGGAGAATGTGCAACCTCCACACAGACAGTGACCCAAGGTGGGATAAAGCCTGGGACCTCGGCGCTGTGAGGCAGCAGTGCTAACCACTTTCTAAGTACATTGGTAAGAATTCCTTAATAATAGATTCCCAATGACAGATGTCAGGCTAGCCCACAGAATCCTAGAAATGTTTTGGGGCTGAAAGATGCCATTCAGCCCATTGTGTCTGCGCCGGTCAAAAATGAGAAAAAAAAGAAAGTAGCCGTCCCTTTTAATCCCACTTTTCAGGACCTGCCCCATAGCCTTACAAGTTACAGGATAACTATAGTTAACAGCTAACTATAGTTTCCTGTTTTTGCTTTCTCTCTTGCCTTGAACAGTGATGTTACATTTGCTACTTCGAATCTGCTGGGACCATTTTAGAATCAAAGTAACTTTGGAAAACATTAATTAGTGTATCCACTATGTCTGCGACTCTTTTAGAAATCCAGAATGTAGGCCGTCAGATCTTGGGGTTTTGTCAGATTTTAGTCCCTTAAGTTTCTCCAATACTTTTGCTCCATTAATATTAATTATGTTTCTCACTCTTGCTAACCTCTTGGTTACTCTCTATTTTTGGTATGTAATTTGTGTCTTCTACTGTGAACCATCCTCGTGAATCTTTTCCAAATACTCATAAATGCCTCTACATACTTCCTCAACTGTGGTGCCCCGAATTGGACGCAAGAAATGTAACTCTGGACTTTGAACCCACAATGTCAGAATAATGCCTGCAGCCACCTCACTAGAATTCCAATGCCCTATTGATCGTGCCACAGAACTTTCTAGTCGAAAGCTGTACTCGAATTGTTCCAAGGAGAAGAAATTGGAGAATCAGAGATTGTTCCCCACACAGCAAAGAAGCTTAAGGAGAGATTTACTGGGAGTATCCAAATCATGAAGGGTTTTGATAGAGTAGATAAGGAGGAACTTTAATGGGAGACGAGTCAATAACCAGGGGCGGAATTCAATCAAAACATTTCAAGGTGTCATTTTGGGTGGGTTTAGCGGGGTGTTTCTCGCCAGTATTTTGGGTCAGATCCAAGTCACAGTTCAGCCACACTTAGGGCAAGAGTCTGCATTTTAGAGACTGACACCGGGACTGAATTGCATGTAGTTCATGCTCCCATTGGGAGTGCTATTCTGGAGCAATTCAGGACATGTTCATGGGCCAACATTCTGATGGCGTGAATTCTGAGCAATTCTTGACCCAGCGGGCTATCTAACTGGAGTTAGCGCCAAAGAGCCTGGCAGCTGGAGCTTTTTTTAAGCACTACACTCCCCACACACTCGCTGCAGCCATCAAGTTAGCTCAGAGAAAACCCACCCCACCCCTCCCCACCCCCGAGGACAGGAGACCAAGGTGGACCCACAGCTCCACGTCAGTGAGGAGCAGAGGGACACCCTCTTCCCCAGGATGGGCCGCAGACTCAAACCTGCACAACTGCTTCACAGCTCCAGGGTCCCAGGTTCGATTCCCGGCTTCGGTTACTGTCTGTGCGGAGTCTGCACGTTCTCCCCGTGTCTGCGTGGGTTTCCTCCGGGTGCTCCGGTTTCCTCCCAGTCCAAAGATGTGCAGGTTAGGTGGATTGGTCATGATATATTGCCCCTAGTGTCCAAAATTGCCCTTAGTGTTGGGTCGGGTTACTGGGTTATGGGGATAGGGTGGAGGTGTGGGCTTGGGTAGGGTGCTCTTTCCAAGAGCCGGTGCAGACTCGATGGGTCGAATGGCCTTCTTCTGCACTGTAAATTCGATGATTCGATGATTCTATGATTCCTGAACTGCCTGGGGGGTGGTGGCAAAGGCAGTCGGCACTGCCAGCCTCACCAGGGGGAGACAGCTGGTGATCCGGAGGGGTGAGGGTGGGGTCACAGGTGAATCCTCTGCCCTGAGAGGGGCAGAGAACCAGGGAGGGTTCTCAAGGCCACGGCGCAGGTGACTTCTGGTTGGGGTAAACTCTGCTGATACCCTGCTTCCTGCGATGGGCAGCGCTTCTGAGGATTGCCAACACCTGCTGGGCTTCTGACTGAGTTTGGCTCTTGATGAAACAGGTGGGGTATGAGGGTATCCAGAGGGGCTGCCTGGGTGGGCTCCCAGATAACCAGAGACCTTCTGAGCATCTAAATGACACAGGCAGGACTCAGCAATGTGAGCAGGCAGGAGCCTGTAAGTAGCCCCAAAGAAGTGCATTTAAAAGACAGGCTGCAGCAATGATCCTCTGAGTTCAGTTTATATACATTGATCTGGTGCTGCCATCTAGTGGTTTTATAGCACTATGATACATTTGTTAACCCTTTACATACCAGCAGATATACAGATCACTACAGGGTGGTTGTTTATAAGGACAGAGGAGCCAAGAGTGTTTTTTTTTGAGAAACCGGAGTGATTATGGTAGATTTAAAAGGGAAAGGGGAATGTATCTGAGGAGAGGGAGACAGCTCGCATGGAGGACTGGAAGGACTGGTCAGCAACTTCATGAGACACAGGTTAAGGGAGTGGGATGTTAATCATATGGACAAGCTGGAAGTGTTGTCATTGACATTGCTGAGATTTTAAGCTTGTAGGAAATTTTAAGCTCATAATGTGAAACCCAAAATAATTAGCCCTTATTATCCATTTATTATCCTCTAAAACAATGTTGGATATCACTCTGTGGAATAAATACCACTTTCAATTATAGCTTATCATAAAAAATATTTAGTTGAAGATAGTCTATTGGAAATTCAACCAATTGATGTTGAATTTAATCTCTTTAATCCTGAAAAGTCTAATCAATAAATTCTAATTTGGTCTTTGTTGAATGATGGTATTATGCCTATCTGTAAATCTTTCCTGGGCATTTCACTGATCATTTTTACCTCCCACAACAGTGAAAGCCTGTAATATTCGCCATCTAAAATCAAATAACAGATCATAGATGTCATTCACATTTTGCTATCACGTGATCTGGCATTCTCTCCGATACACTGATCCTGTTATTATCACCAGGCTTGAATAGAACACAGAACATAAGGAAGTCTGTTAAGCCATGCAAAGCTTAAAATGTAAGAAATAAAGAAGAATGCCACAATCAGTAACGTTTGATTCTTGAAGACTCCTCCAGTGAGATAATATACTATGTTCAGTACTCTGCCATCACACCCGTTAACAGCGAAATATCCCTTATGTGGTGTACTCTGAGATGGCTGTATCTGCAAAAAGATATTATTGTGTTACATGTTTCCGATCAGAATTTTTTATGGTAACCCAGAAGGGAATTCTTTCCCACAAAGAGGAGGAGTGAGAATAGCTGCCTGTATGACAAGGTATTGGTCAATCTAACTGGTACTAAAGAGCACTGGGAAAACTGAGGTCAATAAGGGTCAAACTGGAAACACTCCAGTGGCAGGAGTCGAACCTGACTCAAAAGAAAATAGGTTGTGGTATTGTGGTTGGAGGTCAATCATCGCAGTCCCAGGACTGTTCCTCGGGAGATTCCAACTATCTGTCTTTGCTTCATCGGTGACCTTCCGCATCAGAAAGTCAGGAATTATACTATTTCCTGACCATTCTATCGTGTTCAGCTTCAGTTACAGCTCCTGCAATAGTGAGGCAGCCCTTGGCAGCCTGCAACAAGACATGGGGAACATTCAATCTGGGCTGACATCAGTATCATGCAATAGCTGCTTTCATAAAAGCTCAGCCATCTTTCCTTGACCATTCATGGCATCATCCTCACCCAAAGTGTCAGAGAGAGGCAGAGAGGTATTGGGAGGGAATTCCAGAACTTAGGGATCGGGCAACTGAAGGTATGGCCACCAAAAATGGAGCAAAGGAAATCAGGCAATGTACAAGAGGCTAAAATTGGATGAGTGCGGAGAGATATGAGGGTAAGGCTGGAGACGGTGTACTGAGCTGGAACCTGTGAATCCATGGATGAATTTGAAGACAGAAATTATCATTTTACACATATTTCACTTCTTGACTGCACCATTAGCAAGACCCAAACCAGGTATGAATATTCATGACATGCGTGGAATGGTATAGTTGCAACAGGCATTGACTCTATCAAGGACATGGTGTGGCGATGCCAGTGTTGGACTTGCGGTCCGAAAGCTAGTGATTCGAAACAAACCAGTTGGACTTTAACCTGATGTTGTAAGACTTCTTACTGTGTCCATCAAGGACAGTGCAGGCTGGTTGACTGCCACCATTAGACTCAATATTCATCTCCTATAAAGGATGCACTAACTACAGAAAACACTCCAAGAACTTACCAAGGTTACTCTGACAACACGTTCCAATCCTGTGAGCTCTACCAAAATGAACAAGGACGGCAATGCTATGGGAACACCTTCCCCACCCACCAAGTTGCACACCATCCTGACTTGGATATTTATCGCTATTCTTTCATCATTGCTGGCTCCAAATCCTGGAATTCATTCATCTTGTGGAGCACTGCGAGGTTCAAAAGCAGGCTCAGAATCACTTTCTCAAAGCAATGAGGGTTGGACAATAAATATAGTTTGGCCAGCGTTGCCCACACGGGAGAAGAAAATAGTATGAAATGGATTTTCCAATCTTTTGAAACCACAATGACAGATTTGTAATCTTCCCACTGCAGCCTGCGTATTTGTAGCACATTTGTCAACATTTACTTCTGTGATGTTCTTACATTGGTGACTCGATTAATGAATATCTAATTCATACATCAATGCAAAAAATCAATACCTGTTTGCAAAGGTTATGTTTGAAGCACCTCCCAGACATTTGGAAGTCTGAGGCCTTGAAATTATGCAAGGAAATACTCATGCATTTTAATGGCGACATGTTAAAATAAGGTGGGAGCAACTGTTATATGAAAATGTGCAGCACATGTACAGGGAATACCAGACAGCTGATTGTATAGGCCATTTTCTTTTTAAAATAATAAAGATTCGCATTTACATAATGCCTTTCACAACTTTCGAACTCCCCAAAGCTCTTCACGGTCAATGAACTCCTCTTGAAGTGTCATCACTGTTCTAATGTAGGAAATGTGGCAACCAGTTTTCACACAAAAAGCTCCCAGAAACATCATTCCAATGATGACTAGATAGTGTTTTAGTGACTGTGATATAAATATCAGCACAGGACACTAGGAGAACCCTACTTCTCCTCTTCAAAAAGGTGTTTTATGTCTTCTTCCTTCTCTTCCCTTACCTAGCGATGCAATAAGCAGACTTTTGTCTGTCTCCATAGCTAGTAATTTCCAGAACATAGGAACAGGAGTAGGACATTCAGCCCCTCAAACCTGTCCTGCCATTCAATGAGATCATGGCTGATCTGTGGCCTAACTCTATAAACCTGCTTGTGGTCCATACCCTTAATACCTTTGCTTAACAAAACTTTATCTATCATGGATTTAAAATTAACAACTGTTCAAGCAATAATTGCCGTTTATGGGAGACAGACTCTACCACCCTTTGCGTGAAGAGGTTCTTCCTAACATCTCTCATGAACGGTCTGACCCTAATTATTAGGCTATGCCCCCTAGCTCTAGAATCTCCAACCAGTGGAAATAATTTATCTTTATCGACACTATCCTTTCCTGTGAATATATTGAGGACTCAATCAGATCACCCCTTAACCTACTAAATTCTAGAAAAAACAGGCCTAATTTGGATAATCTCACCCCATAACTTAATCCCTGTAATTCAGGTAACATTCTTGTAAACCTACATTGCACTCCCTCCAAGGCTAAAACATCCTTCCTAAGATGTGGTGCCCAGATCTGCTGACAGTGACTCCAAGTAGGGTCTAACCAGGGTTTTGTAAAGCTGCAGCATAACCTCTGTGTCCTTCTACTCCAGTCTTCTCGATATAAAGGCCAGCATTCCATTCACCTTCTTGATTACTTGTTCAGGTCGCTAGTCTGTCGCCAGGGGTTTATAGCTTGAGAGGTGCCACTCCATATCAAGCATGGCTGACCAGGAGTCTCTCCCGCTCTTACTGCCTGCCAATTGGCTTGTTTGGAAGGATTTTGCAGGCTGATGCTCAACCTGTCTGGCTGTGTTATGAACGCATCTTCTTTGGCCATCAAGTCCTGGGGTGGGTCTCAAACCGGAGCTTCTGGCTCAGAGGCAGGGACAGTAACCACTGCGCCACAAGAATTCATTCAATTATATCCATTCGGTTTAATGTCTCATCCACAAGATGATCATCCAAATCTATAGCAGTACCAGACAGCAATCATACAGCGACTGGCAGTTTTGGATGAAGTTTGATTACAGACAAAGTATTCGGGCACCTGCTGTTATTCTTACGAAGGTTTCTGTTTTGCAGTAATTGAAGGAATATTTGTCGGTGGGAACTCTCCTTTATGTCTTTACATTGCTCCAAATGCTTTACCACGGCTCAAACCTTTAAAACTGAGCTGGAAGGAATGCATAAATGAAAGCCTTCCTTTACCAGACATTTGATTTTGAGGAATCCTTTGAGATGGCAGTGATAGAAATTGCTGGGTCAGCTTTGTTTATCAATCCTTGGCACCAGCCAAGCTCCAAAGGACAACTGAAATCTTCTTTCAGCTCAATGAAGTTGTCACCGTCCCGAATGAAATCATGTTGCTCGCTAAACAATGTGACGATTCATCAAATTTACAGATTACCCTGAGTTCAATTAGACGCCTGGATGTCAAATAATGAATGTATGTCCGTTAAATGGGCAGGAAAGTACAGTAAGCCATGGTTTAACTAATCCATAACTTACAAAGAACCTCGATGTTGAGTCAGAGGCTGTTGGGACAGTTGCTAAGGAAGCTTCTTTTCCCAAATGTAGTGCCTTCCCCTAACATTAAATCTTTCTGTTTTTCTGAAAGGAAAAACAGCTTTAGCAGCCTGAATTTCTGTTCAGTTTTGATATGAGTTCACTGTACTGCATCTTTTTGACGCTATATTTTTTAACAAGGGGACAGAATGAAGTCACTTTCCAGGTAAAACACTGTCCATCGTTCATGGATTAAAACGTTTGTCACCTATAGCTTATTTTCCACCTCAATTGCCTCAATGTGCAACACCCAGACAGTGGTGATCTCAACATTTCATGGTACTGACAATTTCTAAAGAGTATTTAGTAGCCAGAATTCTCCAGTCGTTGGGATTCTCTTTTCCTGCTGGCATTGCACCCCTACCGGTGGGTTTCCCGGAGGAGTGGGTTGGCCTCAATGGTAAATCCCATTGACAAGCAGCGGGAGGGAGAATTCCACCGCCAGCGAATGACGTGCCGCCAAGAAAAAAACGGTTGGGGGACCAGAGAATCCCATCCAGTATATTTTGCTTCACAGCCCCTGACATCACATCCACTCCCCCTGCCCCTCCCTCCCTCCCCAGCACCCTCTACACCCACCATCACTCAGTGAAAATCCTGGAACTCCCGACTGGACAGCACTGTGGGAGAGCTCCACAAACAGACTGCAGTGGTTTTAGAAGGTAGCTCACCGTCAACAAGGGCAACTGGCGACAAGCAATAATGCCACCCTTACCACTGCCGCCCTCAGCATCCATCCACAATTACCACCAGTTACCATCACCAACCATCATCCTGGGAGCAATTTGAAGGAAGGGAACATATATCAGGTATTTATATGCTTCCAGTCTCCGAATTCCCATCCTTTCACTTAACTGGACGGCTCACCATCCTGAATTGGAAACATATTGGCGTTCCTTCACTGTTTCTGGGTCAAAACTTGGAATTCCTTCCCAAACAGCACTGTGGGTGTATCTACACCTCAGGGACTGCAGAGGTTCACCATCATCTTCTCAAGAACAATTAGGGGTGGGCAATAAATGGTGGCCTCGCCAATGACGCCCAATTCCATTAATTATTTTTTTTAAATATTGGATGGTGTCTCACCCCCACATGCACCAGGTGTGTGTATGGATGAAACTTTAATCTTTTCTTTTTTTAAAGACTTGGTTGCCTCGGAAGGCTCTCTGGAAAAAGAAGTGAAAGGTATAAGAACATAAGAGCGAGAAGCAGGAGTAGGCCATCTGGCCCCTCGAGCCTGCTCCGCCATTCAATGAGATCATGGCTGATCTTTTGTGGACTCAGCTCCACTTTCCGGCCCGAACACCATAACCCTTAATCCCTTTATTCTTCAAAAAACTATCTATCTTTATCTTAAAAACATTTAATGAAGGAGCCTCTACTGCTTCACTGGGCAAGGAATTCCATAGATTCACAACCCTTTGGGTGAAGAAGTTCCTCCTAAACTCAGTCCTAAATCTACTTCCCCTTATTTTGAGGCTATGCCCCATAGTTCTGCTTTCACCCACCAGTGGAAACAACCTGCCCGCATCTATCCTATCTATTCCCTTCATAATTTTATATGTTTCAATAAGATCCCCCCTCATCCTTCTAAATTCCACGAGTACAGCCCCAGTTTACTCAACCTCTCCTCGTACCCTTCAACCCTTCAACTCTGGGAATCCCTTCAACTCTGGGATTAACCAAGTGAATCTCCTCTGCACACCCTCTAGTGCCAGTACGTCCTTTCTCAAGTAAGTAGACCAAAACTGAACACAATACTCTAGGTGTGGCCTCAGTAACACCTTATACAATTGCAGCATAACCTCCCTAGTCTTAAACTCCATCCCTCTAGCAATGAAGGACAAAATTCCATTTACCTTCTTAATCACCTGTTGCACCTGTAAACCAACTTTTTGCGACTCATGCACTAGCACACACAGGTCTCTCTGCACAGAAGCATGTTTTAATATTTTATCATTTAAATAATAATCCCTTTTACTGTTATTCCTACCAAAATGGATAACCTCACATTTGTCAACATTGTATTCCATCTGCCAGACCCTAGCCCATTCACTTAGCCTATCCAAATCCCTCTGCAGACTTCAAGTATCCTCTGCACTTTTTGCTTTACCACTCATCTTAGTGTCGTTTGCAAACTTGGATACATTGCCATTGGTCCCCAACTCCAAATCATCTATGTAAACTGTGAACAGTTGTGGGCCCAACACTGATCCCTGAGGGACACCACTAGCTACTGATTGCCAACCAGAGAAACACCCATTAATCCCCACTCTTTGCTTTCTATTAATTAACCAATCCTCTATCCATGCTACTACTTTCCCCCTAATGCCATGCATCTTTGTCTTATGCAGCAACCTTTTGTGTGGCACCTTGTCAAAGGCTTTCTGGAAATCCAGATATACCACATCCATTGGCTCCCCGTTATCTACCGCACTGGTAATGTCCTCAAAAAATTCCACTAAATTAGTTAGGCACGACCTGCCCTTTATGAACCCATGCTGCGTCTGCCCAATGGGACAATTTCCATCCAGGTGCCTCGCTATTTCTTCCTTGATGATAGATTCCAGCATCTTCCCTACTACCGAAATTAAGCTCACTGGCCTATAATTACCCGCTTTCTGCCTACCTCCTTTTTTAAACAGTGGTGTCACGTTTGCTAATTTCCAATCTGCCGGGACCATCCCAGAGTCTAGTGAATTTTGGTAAATGATCACTAGTGCATTTGCAATTTCCTTAGCCATCTCTTTTAGCACTCTGGGATGCATTCCATCAGGGCCAGAAGACTTGTCTACCTTTAGCCCCATTAGCTTTCCCATCACTACCTCCTTGGTGATAACAATCCTCTCAAGGTCCTCACCTGTCATAGCCTCATTTCCATCAGTCACTGGCATGTTATTTGTGTCTTCCACTGTGAAGACCGACCCAAAAAACATGTTCAGTTCCTCAGCCATTTCCTCATCTCCCATTATTAAATCTCCCTCCTCATCCTCTAAAGGACCAATATTTACCTTAGCCACTCTTTTTTGTTTTCTATATTTGTAGAAACTTTTACTATCTGTTTTTATATTCTGAGCAAGTATGAAGAGCATGTGAGTGTAATGACCTCGGGGGGGTGGGGGGGGGGTGGCGGGGGGGTTTCCTGTAGTTTGGGAGTTTGGCAAAGATAGTAGGGAGGTATGGCATATGGCGAGAGTCTGCTGGGAGTGGTGGCATGTCTGAGAGTGGGGGAGGATGGTCTTTCTTGAAGTAATTCCATGGCTTCAATGGCCATGTTCCATTCTTGAAATTTAAAACCTATGAAAGCTCAGGAGGCCCGAGAAGGTAAATCGAAATGAGGTTTAATTTGACAACAAAAGTAATGGCCGCAAAGCGGCTCATGGTCCAAGATCCCAATTGGGACTACTGTTCTCGCCGGGCCCTGTGTAGGCCAGCTTTTCTGAGGCGATTTCGACCAACCCCAATTGATGGCGCTCCACCCACTAGTGGGGGATCTCGTGTTCCACGAGCCCCACAGGGAGATCAATTGGGGTGTCCCCCGTGGGTCACGTGAGGATTATTACAGAAACAAACTCCGAAAAAGTGGAAGACGTCCATTCAGTCCTCTGTTAGTAAACTATCTGTTATCCCTCCAACCTTCCACATGGAGTTAATGTGTGCAAGTAGCAATCTTCTGAATCAACAATGCCTTTCCAGAATTTACAAAGCCTGCCTGTCAAAACCACACATCGTCGGAGCCCAAGCCCCTCCCCAGGGATTGTCTGGCTACAGCAAAGTATAAAATCAGGATGCTCTGACTATCACGAGTATGGAACTAGTTTGACGAATGAGCTGGTGTTTGATGTATATTTTAGATAGGTTTGACTTTCCTCAGAGCAAGGCAGATATTACACTAGTTTCTACATATACCAGAAACTTATTTAGAGTTTTATCTTGGAATCATAGAATCATAGAATACCTACAGTGCAGAAGGAGAGCATTTGGCCCATCGAATCTGCGCCGACCTTCTGAAAGTACACCCATGTCCCCACCCCATGCCCATAACCCAGTAACCCCACCTAACCTTTTGGACACTGAGGGGCAATTTATCATGGCCAATCCACCTTATCTTTGGACTGTGGGAGGAAACCGGAGCACCCAGAGGAAACCCACGCAGACATGGGAAGAACTTGCAAACTCCACACAGACAGTCACCCAAGATCGGAATTGAACCTGGGTCACTGGCATTGTGAGGCAGCCATGCTAACCACTGTGCCACCCTGCCGCCTTCATCTTCTCACCCAAAGACAAGTCCGACACATAAAACCATAAGAAATAGGAACAGAGTAGGGCCTTCAGCCATTCAATAGGATCGTGGCCTTTCCCGGTAACCCTTGATTCCCTCATTGATCAAGAATCTATCTATCTCAACCTTAAATATACATAAGGACCCTACCCCTACAGCTCTCTGGGTCTAGGAGTTCCAAAAACGCAAACCTCTGAGAGAAGAAATTCCTCCTCAATTCTGTCTTAAATGGGCAACCCTTTATTCTGAAACTATCATAGAATTATGGAATTTACAGTGCAGAAGGAGGCCATTCGGCACATCGAGTCTCCACCGGCTCCTAGAAAGAGCACCCTACCCAAGGTCAACACCTCCACCCTATTCCCATAACCCAGTAACCTCACCCAACACTAAGGGCAATTTTGGACACTCAGGGCAATTTATCATGGCCAATCCACCTAACCTGCACACCTTTGGACTGTGGGAGGAAACCGGAGCACCCGGAGGAAACCCACGCACACACGGGGAGGATGTGCAGACTCCGCACAGACAGTGACCCAAGCTGGAATCGAACCTGGGACCCTGGAGCTGTGAAGCAATTGTGCTATCCACAATGCTACCGCGCTGCCCTCTGGTCCTAGACTCTCCCATGAGGGGAAACATCCTCTCAGCATTTAACCTGTCACGCCCCTTAGATCATCTCTCATTCTTCTAAATCTCAATGAGTAGAGTCCTAATCTGTTTAACCTTTGTTCATAAGACAATCCTTCCATACCGTGATTGTGAACCTTCTCTGAACGGCATCTAATTAAGTAATATCTTTTCTTGAATAAGGGGATCAAAATTGCTCACAGTACTCCAGATGTGGTCTCACCAGTATCTTGCACAGTTGCTGCCAGACTTTCCGACTCTTGAAATAAAGTCCAACATTCCATCATTCTTCCTGATTACCTGCTGCATCTCATAGAATCATAGAATCCCGACAGTGCAGGAGGCCATTTGGTCATTTGGCTCAGACCCTCTGAAAGAGCACCCGACCGAGGCCCACACCCCTACCCTATCCCAGTAACCCCATCTAACCCACACATACCTGGCACTAATGGGCAATTTAACACAGCCAATCCAGCAAACCTACACATCTTTGGACTGTGGGAGGAAACCTGAGTAAAAGGTAAGGTAGAGTTGCCATAGTCCCAGATGACCATAGGCTGCTTTCCACTTTGAGGGGGAGAGTTGACTGGTGGTTATTTAGCCTGAGGGTCACCACACCTCAGGCGAGGGACAAGGTTGAGAAGGTGGGACCTTCATAAATAAACTCAGCCGGGATGGGAATTGAACCCCTGCTGCTGATCTTGTTCTTCATCACAAACCAGCTGTCTAGCCAGGTGAACTAAACCCGAAGGAAACCCACAAAGACACAGGGAGAACACTTGAACTCCACCCAAGGCCATAATTGAACCCGGGTTCCTGGCACTGTGAGGCAGCAGTGCTACCAATGTGCCACCATGTGCTAGCTTTCTGTGTTCCGTGCATAATTACCCCCCAAGTCCCTTTGTGTTGCAGATTTCAGCAGTTTTTCGTCATTTAAATAACATCCTGCTCTTTTGTTCTCTTTTCCAAAATGAACAATTTCACACTTTCCCACATTATGCACCATGACATCCCCACTGGCTCCACCTGTGGGACGTGCACCCAACTCCAACTCCTCAGAGGCCACATTAGGGAACTGGAGCGGGAGCTGGATGAACTTTGGATCATCCGGGAGGCAGAGGGGGTGATAGAGAAGAGTGACAGGGAGGTAGCCACACCCATGGTACAGGACAAGAGTAGCTGGGTTACAGTCAGGGGAAGGAAAACGAACGGGCAGACAGTGCAGGGATTCCTCGTGGCCGTTCCCCTTCAAAGCAAGTATACCGTTTTGGATGCTGTGGGGGGGGGGGAGGCACCTACCAGGGGAAGGCCCTAGTGGCCAGGTCTCTGGCACTGAGCCTGGCTCTGTGGCTCAGAAGGGAAGGGGCGGAGAATAGAAAAGCGATAGTGACAGGAGACTCAATGTTTAGGGGATCGGATAGGGGATTCTGTGGTCGCGAATGAGACTCCCAGAAGGTATGTTGCCTCCCGGGTGCCAGGGTCCGGGGTATCTCGGATCGAGTCTACATAGAACATAGAACATTACAGCGCAGTACAGGCCCTCCGGCCCTCCATGTTGCGCCGACCTGTCAAACCACTCTAAAGCCCATCTACACTATTCCCTTATCGTCCATATGTCTATCCAATGACCATTTGAATGCCCTTAGTGTTGGCGAGTCCACTACTCTTGCAGGCAGGGCGTTCCACGCCCTTACTACTCTCTGAGTAAAGAACCTACCTCTGACATCTGTCCGATATCTATCTCCCCTCAATTTGAAGCAATGGCCCTCGTGCTAGATATCACCATCTGAGGAAAAAGGCTCTCACTGTCCACCCTATCCAATCCTCTGATCATCTTGTATGCCTCAATTAAGTCACCTCTTAACCTTCTTCTATCGAACGAAAACAGCCTCAAGTCCCTCAGCCTTCCCTCATAAGATCTTCCCTCCATACTAGGCAACAGTCTGGTAAATCTCCTCTGCACCCTTTCCAATGCTTCCACATCCTTCCTATAATGCGGCGACCAGAATTGCACGCAATACTCCAAATGCGGCCGCACCAGAGTTTTGTACAGCTGCAACATGACCTCATGGCTCCGAAACTCAATCCCTCTGCCAATAAAACCTAACACACCATTTGCCTTCTTAACAACCCTCTCAACCTGGGTGGCAACTTTCAGGGATCTATGTACATGGACACCAAGATCTCTCTGCTCATCCACAATGCCAAGAATCTTACCATTAGCCCAATACTCTGTCTTCCTGTTATTCCTTCCAAAATGAATCACCTCACACTTTTCTGCATTAAACTCCATTTACCACCTTTCAGCCCAGCGCTGCAGCTTATCTATGTCCCTCTGTAACTTGTAACATCCTTCCGCACTGTCCAAAACACCACCGACTTTAGTGTCACCTGCAAATTTACTCACCCATCCTTCTACGCCCTCCTCCAGGTCATTTATAAAAATTACAAACAGCAGTGGCCGCAAAACAGATCCTGTGGTACACCACTTGTAACTGGACTCCAGTCTGAACATTTCCCATCAACCACCACCCTTTGTCTTCTTCCAGCTAGCCAATTTCTGATCCAAACTGCTAAATCACCCTGAATCACCCTGAATCCCATGCCTCCGTATTTTCTGCAGTAGCTTACCGTGGGGAACCTTATCAAACGCTTCACTGAAATCCATATACACTGCTTTACCCTCATCCACCTGTTTGGTCACCTTCTCAAAGAACTCAATAAGGTTTGTGAGGCACGACCTACCCTTCACAAAACCGTGTTGACTATCTCTAATCAAATTATTATTTTCCAGATGATTATACATCCTATCTCTAATAACCCTTTCCAAGATTTTTCCCACAACAGAAGTAAGGCTCACTGGTCTATAGTTACCGGGGTTGTCTCTACTTCCCTTCTTGAACAAGGGGACAACAGTTGCTATCCTCCAGTCTTCTGGCACTATTCCTGTAGACAAAGATGACTTAAAGATCAAAGCCAAAGGCTCAGCAATCTCCTCCCTAGCTTCCCAGAGAATCCTAGGATAAATCCCATCCAGCCCAGGGGACTTATCTATTGTCACACTTTCCAGAATTGCTAACACCTCCTCCTTATGAACCTCAATCCCTTCTAGTCTAGTAGCCTGAATCTCAGTATTCTCCTCTTTTTCCTGTGCGAATACTGACGAAAAATATTCATTTAGCACCTCTCCTATCTCCTCAGACTCCACGCACAACTTCCCGCTACTGTCCTTGACTGGCCCTACTCTTACCCTAGTCATTCTTTTATTCCTGACATATCTACAGAAAGCTTTTGGGTTATCCTTTCTCCTACCTGCCAAAGACTTCTCATGTCCTCTCCTGGCTCTTCTTAGCTCTCTCTTTAGGTCCTTCCTAGCTAACTTGTAACTCTCGAGTGCCCTAACTGAACCTTCATGTCTCATCTTTACATAAGCCTCCTTCTTCCTCTTGACAAGTGTTTCGACTGCTTTAGTAAACCACGGTTCCCTTGCTCGACCACTTCCTCCCTGCCTGACAGGTACATACTTACATACTTATCAAGAACACGCAGTAGCTGTTCCTTGAACAAGCTCCACATTTCCATTGTGCCCATCCCCTGCAGTTTTCCTCTCCATCCGATGCATCCTAAGTCTTGCCTCATCGCATCATAATTGCCTTTCCCCCAGCTATAACTCATGCCCTGCGGTATATACCTATCCCTTTCCATCACTAAAGTAAACGTAATCGAATTGCGGTCACTATCACCAAAGTGCTCACCTACCTCCAAATCTAACACCTGTCCTGGTTAATTACCCAGTACCAAATCCAAAATGGTCTCACCTCTCGTTGGCCTATCTACATACTCTGTCAGGAAACCCTCACAGGATTCTTAACGGGGAGGGGGGAGCAACCAGAAATCGTGGTGCACATAGGCACCAATGACATAGCTAAGAAAAGGGATGAGGGTCTAAAAAATAATTTTGGGGAGTTAAGTTGGAAGCTAAAGAGCAGGACAAGCAGAGTAGTAATCTTAGGATTGCGACCGATGCCACATGCAAGTGAGGCAAAGAACAGAGAGCGAGTGTGGCTGAACACGTGGCTACAGGGTTGGTGCAGGAGGGAAGGCTTCAAATATGTAGATCATTGGGATACCTTCTTGGGAAGGTGGGACCTGTACATGAAGGACGGGTTGCACCTAAACTGGAGGGGCACCAATATCCTGGGCGGGAGGTTTGCTAGAGCCCTTTGGGAGGGTTTAAACTAGTTTGGCAGGGGAATGGGAACCAGAGCTATGGATCAGAGGATAGGGTAGCTATTGAACAGGCAGAAATAGTATGCAGCGAGTCTGTGAGGAAGGATAGACAGTTGATAGGGCAAAGTTGCACTCAGTAGGATGGGTTAAAGTGTGTCTGTTTCAATGCAAGGAGTGTCAGGAATAAGGGAGATGAACTTAGAGCATGGATCAGTATTTGGAACTATGATGTTGTGGCCATTATGGAGACATGGATTTCACAGGGGCAGGA
Source organism: Scyliorhinus torazame (assembly GCF_047496885.1). Classification (NCBI taxonomy): domain Eukaryota; kingdom Metazoa; phylum Chordata; class Chondrichthyes; order Carcharhiniformes; family Scyliorhinidae; genus Scyliorhinus; species Scyliorhinus torazame. Next base: position 105,120,231 of record NC_092722.1, read on the forward strand.
ATGGTTGTTAAATGTTCCGGGTTCAGATGTTTTAAGAAGAATAGGGAGGGAGGTAAAAGAGGAGGGGGAGTGGCACTGTTAATTAGAGAGTGCATTACAGCTGCAGAAAAGGAGGCAGTCGAGGAGGGTTTGTCTACTGAGTCAGTATGTGTGGAAGTTCGAAACCAGAAAGGAGCAGTCACTTTATTGGGAGTTTTCTATAGATCCCCCAATAGCAGCAGAGAGATGGAGAAACAGATTGGGCAGCAGATCTTGGAAAGGTGCAGAAGTAATCGACCTGTTGTCATGGGTGACTTCAACTTCCCTAATATTGACTGGAACCTCCTGAGTGCAAATGGTTTGGATGGAGCAGATTTTTTCAGATGTGTCCAGGAAGGACTCCTGACTCAATATGTAGATAGGCCAACGAGGAGAAGACCATATCGGATTTGGCAACAAACCAGGCCAGGTGTCAGATGTCTCGGTGGGAGAGCATTTCGGTGACAGTGACCACAACTCCTTTACCTTTACCATAGTCATGGAGATGGATAGGAACACAGTATAGGAAGGTATTTAATTGGAGGAGGGGAAATTATACTGCTATTAGACAGGAGCTGAGGAGCATAAATTGGGAACAGTTGTTCTCAGGGAAATGCACAACAGTAATTTAGGGGTTGTTTAAGGAGCACTTGCTGCGAGTGCTGGATAGTTTTGTCGCACTACGACAAGGAAGGAATGGTAAGGTGAAGGAGCCCTCGGTGACAAGAGAAATGGAGCTTCTAGTCACGAGAAAGAAGGAAGGTTGAGGAAGCAAGGATCTGGCATGGCTCTAGAGGGTTACAAGGTAGCCAGGAAGGAACTCAAAAATGGACTTAGGAGAGCTAGAAGGGGGCATGAAAGAGCCCTGGCGGGAAGGATTAGGGAAAGCCCAAGGCATTCTACAATTACATGAGAAATAAGAGGATGATCAGAGTGAGAGTAGGGCCGATCAGGGATAGTGGAGGGAACTTGTGCCTAGAGTCTGAGTATGTCGGGGAGGCCTTAAATGAATATTTTGCTTCAGTATTCACTAGAGAGAGGGACCTTGTTGCTCATGAGAACAGTGTGAACCAGGTTAATAGACTTGAACAGGTTGATACTAAAAAGGAGGATGTGCTGGAAATTTTGAAAAGCATCAGGATAGATAAGTCCCCTGGGCCAGATGGGATATATTCAAGTTTTCTTTTGTAAATTGAGAGTACCCAATTATTTTTTCTATCCAAGGTTACTACAGGAAGTGAGGGAGGAGATTGCTGAGCCGTTGGTGATGATCTTTGCGTCCTCGCTCTCCACAGGGGCAGTATTGGATGATTGGAGGGAGGCGAATGTTGTTCCCCTGTTCAAGAAAGGGAATAGGGAAATCCCTGGGAATTACAGACCAGTCAGTTTTACGTCTGTGGTGAGCAAAATACTGGAAAGGACTCTGAGAGACAGGATTTATGATTATTCAGAAAAACATAGTTTGATTAAAGATAGTCAGCATGGCTTTGTGAGGGGCAGACCATGCCTCACAAGCTTCATTGAATTCTTTGTGGATGTGATGAGACACATTGATGAAGGTCAGGCAGTGGATGTGGTGTATATGGATTTCAGTAAGGCATTTAATAAGGTTCCCCATGGTAGGCTCATTCAGAAATTCAGGGGGCTTAGAATACAGGGAAATGTGGCTGTCTGGATACAGAATTGGCTGGCCGAAAGAAGACAGCGAGTGATAGTGGATGAAATGTATTCTGCCTGGAGATCAGTGACCAATGGTGTCCTGCAGGAATCTGTTCTGGGACCTCTGCTCTTTGTGGTTTTTATAAATGACTTTGATGAGGAAGTGGAAGGGTGGGTTAGTAAGTTTGCTGATGACATGAATTTGGTGGAGTTGTAGATAGTGTTGAGGGCTATTGCAGGTTACAACAGGACATTGACAGGATGCAGAGATGGGCTGAGAAGTGGCAGATGGAGTTCAACCTTGATAAATGTGAAGTGATTCATTTTGGAAGGTTGAATTTGAATGCTGAATACAAGGTTAAAGGCAGGATTCTTGGAAGTGTGGAGGAACAGAGGGATCTTGCGGTCCACGTACATAGATCCCTCAAAGTTGCCACCCAGGTTGATAGGGTTGTTAAGAAGGCGTATGGTGTGTTGGCTTTCATTAACAGGGGGATTGAGTTTAAGAGCCGTGAGGTTTTGCTGCAGCTTTATAAAACTCTAGTTAGACCACACTTGGAATATTGTGTCCAGTTTTGGTCGCCTCTTAAATGTTTCAATCAAGGCCTCACCAGTGCCCTGTACAACTGAAGCAGAACCTCCCTTCTTTTGTGAAAAACCCTTTTCGGAGGGCATGGCCCAGCACTCTGCTTTCTCACTTGAATGAGACGGGCTTTCCCTGAGATTCGGATCCCATCTCACCAGACGATTTAACTTTTTCCGGAAAGCAAACTATATCTTTCAAGTTACCAAAGCAGGTAGCTTTAATCAATGTTTTTTTTTTACTGGAACAACTCTTTAAAAAAAAAACATAGAAAGACAGGGAAAAACACTACTTTGTCCTTGAGCCACAGCAGTCAAACTGAAAATGAAACTGAAAACTTCACGGCCACAGCTCAGCTCCACCCAAAAAATGACATCACTGAAGCCATGTGATAAGCCAAAACCTTTCTTAAAGGGACACTCACACGACTGACCAGGAATCTCTCCCATTCTTCCTACTAGCCATCAGCATGTTTGGAAGGGTTTACAAGTTGATTATCAACCTGTTTAACTGAGTTATGAACCTACCTTCCTCGGCCATCAATTCCTGGTATAGACTTGAACCTGTAGCTTCTGGCACAGAGGCAGGGTTGTTATGCACTGTGCTGCAAGATAGCCAGAGGTGCCATGTCTACTCCTATGCTTCTATCACCTTCCAGCTCTTTCTGGGGTGTCTGTATACTTATCTCTGAATCAACACCCAGCCCGAACCAATCAATTACAACAAGCATTGATCAGTTACCAGGCTCAGTTAATCAAACATAGAATGACTGAACCATTGAACACTGCAGTCTTTCCCTATCTGTCATTTTCATATTTGCCTATGAAATGTTGTATTGGGAATATGGAACTTGTGGGAGAGAGATGTCAACATGTGACTACAATAGTCAATGGGGCCGAGGTGGAGATGGTTAGCAGTTTCAAATTCCTAGGGGCGCACATCTCCAAAAATCTGTCCTGGTCCACCCACGTCGGCGCTACCACCAAGAAAGCACAACAGCGCCTATACTTCCTCTGGAAACTAAGGAAATTCGGCATGTCCACATTGACTCTTACCAACTTTTACAGATGCACCATATAAAGCATCCTATCAGGCTGCATCACAGCCTGGTATGGCAACTGCTCGGCCCAGGACCGCAAGAAACTTCAGAGAGTCGTGAACATCGCCCAGTCCATCACACAAACCTGCCTCCCATCCATTGACTCCATCTACACCTTCCGCTGCCTGGGGAAAGCGGGCAGTATAATCAAAGATCCCTCCCACCCGGCTTACTCACTCTTCCAACTTCTTCCATCGGGCAGGAGATACAGAAGTCTGAGAACACGCATGAACAGACTCAAAAACAGCTTCTTCCCCACTGTCACCAGACTCCTAAATGACCCTCTTATGGACTGATTTCATTAACACTACACCCTGTATGCTTCATCCGATGCCAGTGCTTATGTAGTTGCATTGTATATGTTGTGTTGCCCTATTATGTATTTTCTTTTATTCCCTTTTCTTCTCATGTACTTAATGATCTGTTGAGCTGCTCGTAGAAAAATACTTTTCACTGTACCTCGGTACACGTGACAATAAACAAATCCAATCCAATCCAATCCAAGGGATCTTGCAGGAGAGAGTATTGGGCAGGGGGTTCCTAAGGTTTGTGAGTCGGCTCTAAAATTACTGGGAAATGATGTGACAGAATTTGGAAGCAGTGTGGTAGATGTTAAGGGTTGGAAACAGTGGACAGGGAGGTTTTTTCTGGGAATGTTGGGAAAGAGGGTATAGGGCTATAGATTGGAGTGGTGCTGCTGGGGATTCCATGGCAATTTTTGTGGGAATCCTTGATGGGAAAAGGCAGGGGAACTTGGGACAAAAATGGCACATGATAGTGGAGAGTGGGTCAAAGGAGAGGCTCAGGTTTCAGAGATTTAGGCAGCCAGCACTGCGGAGAACAGTGTCAGCTAGCTGGGAGGCCAAGATGGAGGGAGTTAATCTGAGGCACACGTTGATGTGTGAAAGACAGTAAAGTGTTCCAGGAGGTAAATACCACTGGACAGGCAATATGCTTCACCGCGCCAGGGACCCAGGTTCAATTCCAACCTCAGGTGACTGTCTGTGTGGAGTTCACACTTTCTCGCCATGTCTGCGTGGGTTTCCTCCGGGTGCTTCAGTTTCTTCCCACAGTCCAAAGATGTGCAAGTTAGGTGGATTGGCCATGCAAAATTGCCCTTAGTGTTCAAAAGGTTAAGTGGGTTAACTGGGTTATGGGGATAGATTGGGGGTGAGGGGTGAGATAGGGAACTCTTTCCAAGGGCCGGTGCAGACTCGATGGGCCTTCTGTACTGTAGGGATTCTATGTAAATTGGTAAAGACGTGCAAGTCTGTACAGTCAAAGTACAGTTAAAATAGATTGTGGACAAATATTACCTTGTGCGTTTTTCTGTGGTGAGCTGCTGATATTTTATGATGTCTGCTCAATGTTAAAGAGTAATGTGAGAGGTAAGTAAGTAGTTAAACTTGCTTACAGAAAATCAAATGCAAAGGTCAATGTAGGTCGAACTGGCAAGAAATGTTAACTCAGTAATCAGTGGGGAAAGTATTGACAGCTCTACAGAACCATGAGAAGTGAGAACTCTCCTATCTCATCAGGGCCCGTACAAAATACTCGCAAGAGCACCAACGTGCTTCTCTGCATCCCTCACACTATGCTACCCGTGCTGAAGAAGTAGATTTCTAAGGTGGGCAAATGCCTTTAATGAAATTCCCAGTGCTACACATCGTGGTCCTGATGCTGGAGCACAAACTCAGGTTCACATTGCACAGTGCTCAGGCTATATTACCACTGGAAACCTCTGTGTGATGGGAGCTCACAGCAGCATTTTGGATGCACAGCTGAGCGTTGGCATTATTTTTCATTCTTTGGAAGTATTGTTTGATAAATTATGCAGCCTTAGATCAGGAACAATGGCCTCTTCCGTCATATCCAGCTATGCATTCCCTGTGTGTGAATCCTTCTCCTCCCCTGCTCGCTCTATTTAGAAATCTGAGCGGGGAGTGCCTGTTCTTTGTGTCACTAGCCGAAGCAGCTTTACCTGACATAGGGGTTAGGCCATCCTGTAGTCGTCCATGAAAACTGCCTGAAATGGGCCTGATTCAGGCCTATCATAACATTTCTTGACACCTCACTGTGCATGCTTTGATTGTTTATATCAGACACGCAGCAACCAAACCAAAGGGTCTTAAAGGACCACTGGGAGCTACCGCCCATAGGGAAAGGTTACAAATCTTTGATTGTTATCTTCTGCCTAACTATGTGAACATTTCAGCTCATTGTTTATCAAGAATCTATCTATCCCTGCCTTACGAATGTTCAAATTCTCTGCTTCCATTTCCTTTTGAGGAAGAGAGTTCCAATGACTCACTTCTCTCTGAGAAAATAATTCTCCTCACTTCTATCTCAAATGAGCGACCCCTTATTTTTAAACAGTCATCCCTAGTTCTAAGCCCTAGTTCTAGTTGTCAGCTTTGACAAAGAGTCATCGGACTCGAAATGTTAGCTCTTTTCTCTCCCTACAGATACTGCCAGACCTGCTGAGATTTTCCAGCATTTTCTCTTTCAACCCTAGTTCTAAATTCTCCCACAAGAGGGAATATTGGGCGCGATTCTCCGTAAAAATTTCGAAGTGTGGTAGTCACCACTGTTTGTATATATTACATATATGAGAACTAATACGGTAAAGCCCCTGTGCTACAGGTACGGGGGTAGATCCCTGCCTGCTGGCTCCGCCCAGTAGGCGGAGTATAAATGTGCGTGCTCACCGAGCTGCAGCCATTTCGGCAGCAGCTACAGGAGGCAACACATCTCTGCTTAATAAAGCCTCAATTACTCTCTACCCTCGTCTCATCGTAATTGATAGTGCATTAATTTATTTAGCAGAGATTTTACAGCGATGGACCTACGCATCAAGCCAGATCGCCTGCAGCTGCACCCTCAAGCAGACAACGCCACGTCGGCCTTCAACCACTGGCTAGTTTGCTTTGAAGCCTACATCGGATCAGCGACAGAACAACCCTCAGAAGCACGGAGAGCTTCATCCACCCCGATATGGTAAGGCGCTGCTTCCTCGCGGTACACCCCATTACCCAACGAATCTCCCTGACCTCCGGATCCCACTCCGTGGAGATCCGGGGGTACTGTGCTGCCACCCTCACCATCCAGGGCTTAGAGTTCAGCAACTTCTGGCTCTACGTCCTCCCCCACCTCTGCGCTGCCTTGCTACTTGGCCTGGACTTCCTTCGCAACCTCCAAAGTCTAACTCCCTTCAGCGTCACGAATGGAGTCTCGCTCTTCCAACGGGAGATGGACCGAATGGTTGACCAGTACGGACTGCGTGCCACCTTCCCGTACCTGGATAACGTCACCATCTGCGGCCACAGCCAGCAGGACCACAACGCTAACCTTTTCAAATTTCTCCACACCGCCATACTCCTGAACCTTACCTATAACAAGGTGAAGTGCGTGTTCAGCACCAACCGCTTAGCCATCTTTGGCTATGTGGTGCAAAATGGAGTTCTAGGGCCCGACCCCGACCGCATACGCCCCCTCATGGAACTCCCCCTCCCCCACTGCCCCAAGGCCCTCAAATGATGCCTGGGGTTCTTCTCATACTATGCCCAGTGGGTCCCTGACTTTTCAGACAAGGCCCGCCTACTCATTCACTCCACAGTTTTCCCCCTGATGGCCGAGGCTCACCAGGCCTTCAACTGTAACAAGGCCAACATCGCCAAGGCCGCGATGCACGCGTCGACGAGACCCTCCCCTTTCAAGTCAAGAGCGATGCATCAGACGTCGCTCTGGCCGCCACCCTCAACCAGGCAGGCAGACCCGTGGCATTCTTTCCCCGCACCCTCCACGCCTCTGAAATTCGGCACTACTCCATCGAAAAGGAGGCCTAAGCCATCGTAGAAGCTGTGCAACATTGGAGGCATTACCTGGCCGGCAGGAGATTCACTCTCCTCACTGACCAACGGTCGGTTGCCTTCATGTGCAATAACACAGAGCAGGGGCAAGATCAATAATGATAAAATCTTGAGGTGGAGGATCAAGCTCTCCACCTACAATTACGAGATTTTGTATCGGCCCGGTAAGCTGAACGAGCCCCCCGATGCCCTATCCCGAGGTAGATGTGCCAGGGCACAAGTGGACCGACTCCGGGCCCTACACGATGGTCTCTGTCACCCAGGGGTCACCTGGTTCTTTCACTTCATAAAGGCCCGCAACCTACCCTACTCCATTGCGGAAGTCAGGGCGGTCACCAAAGACTGCCAGGTCTGCGCGGGGTGCAAACCGCACTTCTATCGGCCAGACCGAGCGCACCTGGTGAAGGCCTCCCATCCCTTTGAATGCCTCAACATGGATTTCAAAGGGCCCCTCCCCTCCTCCGACCGAAACACGTACTTCCTTAACGTGGTCGACGAATACTCCAGATTCCCCTTCGCCATCCCATGCCCTGATATGACGTCTGCCACAGTCATCAAAGCCCTCAATAGCATCTTCACCCTGTTCGGTTTCCCCGCTTACGTCCACAGTAACCGGGGATCCTCCTTTATGAGTGATGAGCTGCGTCAGTTCAGCAAGGGCATTGCCTTGAGCAGGACAACCAGCTACAACCCCCGGGGAAACGGGCAGGTGGAGAGGGAGAACAGGGTGGTCTGGAAGGTCGTCCTGCTGGCCCTACGGTCTAAAAACCTCCTGGTCTCCCGCTGGCAGGAGGTTCTCCCCGACGCCTTCCACTCCATCTGATCGCTACTTTGCACTGCGACTAATGCAACCCCCCATGAACGTCTCCTTGCCTTCCCTAGGAAGTCCACCTCCGGGGTTTCGCTCCCAACGTGGCTGGCAGCTCCAGGACCCGTTCTCCTCCGCAAGCACGTGCAGCTCCACAAGGCGGACCCGTTGGTCGAGAGGGTACAGATATTCCATCAAACCCGCAGTACGCCTGCGTGGCGTACCCCGACGGCCGCCAAGACGCAGTCTCCCTTAGGGACCTGGCACCAGCTGGTTCCCCCCCCCCCCTAACTGCCCCGGCGCCACCTATCCTCCCCCCAGCGTACCTCACCACAGCCCTCGCTCCAGGACGATCCATCCTCCCCTTGGTCCCACCCGGGGATGAAGATGAGGACTACATACTCCCGGAGTCACAGGCGACCAAGCCGGCGCCTGCATCACCACCGGGACTGCGGCCCTCACAACGGAGGATCAAGGCACCCGACCGGCTAAATTTGTGAACGTTCCCTAAACTGTACACTTTAAAAATGCTCACATACATGTAAATAGTTTTTCCAACACTCCCGCTGGACTCTTTTTTAACAGGGGGTGAATGTGGTAGTCACCACTGTTTGTATGTATTACGTATATATATGAGAAGTAATACGGTAAGGCCCCTATACTACAGGTACGGGGGTAGATCCCTGCCTGCTGGCTCCGCCCAGTAGGCAGAGTATAAATGTGTGTGCTCACCGAGCAGCAGCCATTTCGGCAGCAGCTGCAGGAGGCAACACATCTCTGCTTAATGAAGCCTCGATTATTCTCTACTCTCGTCTCTTCGTAATTGGTAGTGCATCAGGTAGCGAGCTGGAACTGCCGCGAACTTCCCGGCGCTCGGCCCATCTCGGTCGGCAATGCTACTCAATGTTAATTGGTCCACTTAACAAGGCCACTTAGGGCTTTTCGCTGCAAATGAAGGCTCGGCAGCTGATTCGCTGGGGCTCTCCAGACCCTTGCTAACCAGGTTCAGCAGCATTGAAGCAGCGCTTGCTCAGCCAACCCCAGTCAGCTCGCAACAATGCGCCGAGGAGACCGGCCCCAGGATTCGGCAATGCGGACCTGGAGAGGCTCCGAGACGCAGGTCTCCCAGCCGACGGCGCTGGCCCATGCCGGGTAGCCCCTTCTCCAGCCTCCCAGGAGACCAACTCGAAGGGGAGCTCTGAGGAAGGAACGATCGAGGCATCACAGCTGTCATCCCCACCCTGCACCAGCACAGATATACATAGCTCAGTGGGAAACATTCGTGGTCAGGCTTCTGGGACACAATCTGGTGAGCATCACACAGTTACTGATGGGCATCAGGTGGAGGCTGGAGCCCCCAGCTGAGAAGGCAGTCGGACGTCTGCTGGATCCACATGCTGCGTGGCCCTCCCACCCACAGGAATACACTCGGGATGTGTGATTGACAATTCCCTGTTAACAAATCACGGCAGCACAGTGGTTAGCACAGTTGCTTCAAAGTTCCACGGTCCCAGGTTTGATTCCCGGCTTGGGTAACTGTTTGTGCGGAGTCTGCACGTTCTCCCCGTGTCTGCGAGGGTTTCCTCCGGGTGCTCCGGTTTCCTCCCACAGTCCAAAGATGTGCAGGGCAGGTGGACTGGCCATGCTAAATTGCCCTTAGTGTCCAAAATTGCCCTTAGTGTTGGGTGGTGTTACTGGGTTATGGGGATAGGGTGGAGGTGTGGGCTTGGGTCGGGTGCTCTTTCTAAGGGCTGGTGCAGACTCGATGGGCTGAATGGCCTCCTTCTGCACTGAAAATCCTATGATTCTATTTTCCATTGCAGTCACCACCCTATCAGTGTTGGCCTGGGTGCCACGCATTGCCGACACCATCTCCGGCACTTGAAGGCTTTGGGACCCCTCGAAGCGGCATTGAAGTCATTGAAATGCCGCTGTGTCCTGAATGTCACGGATCTGGCCTATGATCTGATTCAGCTCAGGGAGAGCCTTGTCCAGAGGCTGGACATCTGGCTGGGACCCAGCTGTGTTCTGCAATCCAGCAGACGTCCGACTGCTATCTCCGTTGGATGTTCCTGCCTCCACCTGATGCGCATCAGCGGGTATGTGAAGCTCCCCAGAAAGCGCCCCCAAAGGCTGTCCAGTCACGTCATCCACCGAGGTGTGTGTCTCTGCGCTGGTGGGGGTGCGGGTGATAGCTGAGAAGCACCACCAGTGTTCTCCTCGGAGGTATTCTCCGGCATGGAGGGGCGCCGTGGTAGCACAGTGGATAGCACTGTGGCTTCACAGCTCCAGGGTCCCAGTTTCGATTCCCGCCATGGGTCACTGTGAGGAGTCTGCACGTTCTCCCCATGTGTGCGTGGGCTTCCTCCAGGTGCTCCGGTTTCCTCCCACAGTCCAAAGATGTGCAGGTTAGGGGGATTGGCCATGATAAATTGCCCTGAGTCCAAAAGGGTTGGGAGAGGTTGTGGGGATGGGGTGGAGGTGCAGACTCGATGGCCGGGTGGCCTCCTTCTGCACTCTAAATTCTATGTCTATTCTCGTGGGTGATGGTGGTGGTGAGATGGAGTGGGGGGGGAGGCAGAAAGGAGGGGGGGGTGGGGAGGAGGGAGAAAGGAGGGGGGCCCGGTCATGACACCGGATGGGCCGGCCTCATCAGATGGTGATCCTGTGAGAGAATTCATATGTGACCAGTGCGAGGGAAGGATCATTTGTGGGACATCACAGCTCACTTGAGACAGGTCACCTGGGTGAAGAGGCAGTGGATCCTCACTTCTCTGGCACAGGTTGGCCTCACTGTCGTTTACTGCTCTCTCTCCTCGGGCAACCCTGCGATCTCCAAGGCCCGTTCCTCATTGAGGGTGAGGATTCGAATCTCTGGGGCTTCACCCCCGTCTTCACCCTTTCCCTCTTATTATAAGCTATCTTCTCCTATGGGGACAAGGAGAGGACATTGTGAGCAGCACACCTGATGGGTCAGAGGGGTCTATCACAGGTGGCATGTGTGGGCACCATACCCACACATGAAGGGGTTGTGCTGATGGTAGGGATTCAGAGGAAGAAGCTTGGAGATCAGGGGCGCGATTCTCCGCTCCCGCGACTAAGTTCCCAGGCCGTCATGAACGACATCTAGGTTTACGACGGCGCGAAACGGTCCCGATCTCGACCGATTCAGGGACCGAAAATGGGCTAGGATCGGGGCCGCGAGAAACTCGGGGGGGTGTCGCTAAAGCAGCATTGTCAGCGCGCGCCGGGCATTGGCGCCGCTTAAAAGCGGCGCCGTGTCATCCGCCGCCTAACTGGCGTCACCCGCTGCGCGGGTTGGCCGTCGCCAGCCGGCACATGCGTGGTTGCCGTCCTCCCCGAGGCCGCCCCTCAAGAAGATGTCAGATGGATCTTGCGGGGAGCGGAGGAAAGGAGGTCCTCCTTCAGAGAGGCCGGCCCGCCGATCGGTGGGCACCGATCGCGGGCCAGACGCCTTTTGAGTGCAACCCCGGTGAAAGAACCCCCCTTGCCCCCCTCCCCCCCCACAGGCCGCCCCCCCAGCATTCCCGCCGGCAGCGACCAGGTGTGGATGGCGCCGGCGGGAAGCCGTCGTTGTGGACAGGCCGCTCGGCCCATCCGGGCCGGAGAATAGCGGGTGTAGCGGAGAATAGCCATTTTGGGTGTCCCGGGCGATTCTCCGGCCTGCGCCGCGCAGAACTCGACGGGGCCATTCCCGCTGCTTGGGTGCATCGTGGGAGGGCGTTGGACCGGCGTCACGGGGAAAAATGGCGTGCCAGGTGATTCTCCAAACAGGTGCGGGAGCGGAGAATCGCGCCCCAGATGTGGGGAGGGTGCAAGGTGTCAACAAGTCGATTGGGGGTGAGGAGGGGTGGGGTTTGGGAATTTGGCAGTCAAAATTGATGCCAGCTCTTTTGAAGTCGTTTGTCTGCTTCCTAAATTGGATGGCGATCCTACTGCCCGCACTGACAGTAGCTGCAACTGCCTCCCAAGGGGCATTGCTGACCCTGCTGCTGATTCTTCAGCCTGTTCAGGGGAACCGGGTGTCCCAACTCCCATTGACGGCATCAAGAAGCCTGGTCACGCCGGCATCGCGAAAGCGAGGAGCAGATCTGCGCGCTGCTATGCTTGTGTGTTGGTTAGGGATGAGTGGTGAGCGAGTGTTAAAAAGCAGCTCCCTCGTGTTAGTGGCGAGCTGCTGAGGCACCAGTCGGGTGAATCACACGGCGAAGATGGTAGGCATGTCAAGATTCACATGGGGTCTGCTGAATCATCTCGCCATCGTGAGGAGGCAGCCTTTGCCACCGACTTTACGTTGAGCAACTGAGGGGCAGAAACATGAGGAAAAGGAGGAAGGAGGCAACTCAAACTGTCTTTCTCTGCTGTGCCTGTGCAGGAAGAGCTGATTTGTGTGTGATACCAGTTACCCAAACCCAGCTCCCCATTCAGCACCTTCATTCTGATATTGACCATCACCATTTCTGCTTATCCACAATACAAAACTAACAGCTACACATTCCAAACTAAATTTATAAATTAGATTGTGCCATACTGCACACAAATGTAGAGTAATGACCATTGTGCCCCTTCCAGTGCCTGTGTTCTGGATGCCTTTGCCTGTCCCAGTGCTCCGACATGCCTGGTGAAAGGCTGCTCCTGCTCAGTGGGTGAGGGGGTAGCAGATGAGTTAACAGGACATCTCTGGGCCTGGGCGACCCACTGCAGATTGCACTATCTTGGCATTGATAGCACCAGCTATCTGGACATCTACAAGGGCACTAGTGGAGTGGCAGTGGTGGAAGGATAGATGCTGTATTCCTGCGGGAGGACAGCAGGTTTGTGGTCCATAGAGCCACGAAGACAGAGCCTCAGCAATCTTAGTAATTGACTTCACTGTCATGATACCCTGTGAGTCCCTTTGTACCCTGGCATGTTCCCTGGCATCTGCAGCCTGGGGTTGCATGACAGCATTCGGAAGGAATGCTGGTGCTGCAATGGAAGCTGAGACATCAGCTGTCCGACGCTGTGATATAGTTGGTTCCACAAGTTTTCAGAAGGAATTAGAAACACTTCCACAGTGAAAACTATGGACCCTGTGGAATGAACCTCTGTGCCAAGTTAGTGCTGCACTGCGCCATGTTCCTTGACATTGACCACAGGCTTTCTCGCAGGACTGCCGACGTACCAATCATCTTGTTGTGCAGCCCCTTGTTCTCCAGTAAGCAGGGTCTCTCAACGTACGCAGATTCCGTTTCCAACCTATCCTAACCTAACCTAAGTACCTATGATACTTAAAATCACAATGTCTGACCTGGTAAGTGTGGCTGTGAAATCACGTGTTTGTGTTGTGTCTTCAGCATCGCTCCCTTCTTTGTATTTGTCCACTGCCTGGTCAGGCTATTTGAAAGGAAAAAAAAAAACACAAGGACAATGTGCTATAGGAATAGGGGAAAGGATGAGGTACATGCTTATCTCTGCAGTTTATCAATCAGAAAAGAGCGTGGGATGAGGAGACAGTTGGTGTTAGAGAAGGATTACGTCTGAGGATAACGTCATTGTGGTAAACACCATTGGTGTACTACCCCTTTATTACAGGTACCACAGTAAATCACAGCCTGCTGGCTCCTTCCAGCAGGCAGCATATAAAAGTGTCTGCTCTCCTGCGCTGCTCCCATTCTGGTTCCAGCTGCAGGAGGCACAACATCTTGTGCAATAAAGCCTCGATTGTTTCACTATTCTCGTCTCGTGGTAATTGACGGTACATCAATTTATCACACAAGGTTTTAGAAGATGGACTTCCTAATCAAGCCTGATCACCTGGAGCTGAGCCCTCACGCAGCCAACGCCACGTCCACCTTCGAGCACTGACTAGCCTGCTTTGAAGGCTACCACAGAGCAGCCACTGAAGAACTCTCGGACCCACAGAAGCTCCAAGTCCTCTACTCACGGGTGAGCCATCAAGTTTTTCCCCTCATCCGGGATGCGCCCACCTACACAGAAGCGATGACGCTACTAAAGGGACACTACATTAAGTAGGTGAATCAAGTGCCAGCAGCACGGTTCAATTCCCGTAACAGCCTCCCCGAACAGGCGCCGGAAATGTGGCGACTAGGGGCTTTTCACAGTAACTTCATTTGTAGCCTACTTGTGACAATAAGCGATTTTCATTTTTCATTTTCAAGTGTACGCCAGGCACCTCCTGGCCACGAGACGGCAACTTCTGGGGGAGACTGGACGATTTCTTGCGGGCTCTACAGATTCTCGGTAGGAACTGTGACTGCCAGGCAGTTTCGGCAGTCCAACACACCAAACTATTAATCAGAGACGCTTATGTCACGGGAATTAAGTCTACGTACGTTCGCCAGCGACTATTGGAAGGCGGTGCGCTCGATCTTGCAGGGACTGTGCAGCTTGCTAATTCCCTAGAAGTGGCCTCCCGTAATCAGGAGGCCTACATCTCCGTACGCGCGGCACCCTCGTGGGCATCGTGGGCCACACCAGCTGCCGACTCAAGTACACCGCAAGCCTGCGCCGCGCGGCAGCCAGACAACTCCGGAGGGCCCAAATGTTATTTTTGTGGCCAGAGCAAACATCGCAGGCAGCGCTGCCCGGCGCGGATCGCGACCTGCAACGGGTGCCGGAAGAAGGGTCACTTTGTTTCCATTTGCCAGGCCCGGTCGGTCGCCGCTGTTTCCAGGCCCGGCATTACTACACCCCCCACGTGTGATCCAGGAGTGCCACCATCGTCTCCACCACAGGCCACGTGCGTCCCATGGGCGCCGCCATCTTTGATGCTGCCCGCCATGTGCGCCCCGTGGGCGCCGCCATCTTCGGCGCCATTTTGGACCGCGCCTCAGGACCCCTGCTCGTCTGGCCGTTCGCTGCCCACTGATACCTCCGCCACCACTGATCAGCCCGGGACCTCCCAACATCTTCCGCAGCTCGCCTCCATCACCCTTGATCAATCTCGGCCCCGTAACCTCGCGACCGCTACGGCGACGGTAAAGATCAACGGGCATGAGACGACCTGCCTCTTTGACTCCGGGAGCGCAGAGAGTTGCATCCACCCTGCTACGGTAAGGCGCTGCTCCCTCCCGGTACTCCCCGTCACCCAGAAAATCTCCCTGGCCTCCGGATCCCATTCCGTGCAAATCCGGGGATACTGTGTCGCGACCCTCACCGTTCAGGGCGTTGAGTACAGTAACTTCAGGCTCTACATCCTCCCCCACCTCTGCGCTGCCCAGTTACTAGGTCTTGATTTTCAATGCCACCTCTAAAGCCTTACTTTGAAATTCGGCGGACCTCTGCCCCCCCCCCTCACCGTCTGCGGCCTTAAGGCCCCGAAGGTCGATCCACCTTCACTTTTTGCAAATCTCACCCCGTACTGTAAGCTCGTCGCCACTAGGAGCAGACGGTACAGTGCCCAGGACAGGACCTTCATCAGGTCGGAGCTCCAACGACTTCTGCGGGAGGGGATCATTGAGGCCAGCAACAGCCCCTGGAGAGCTCAAGCGGTGGTAGTGAAGACTGGGGAGAAGCACAGGATGGTCATTGACTACAGTCAGACCATCAACCTGTACACGCAGTTCAACGCGTACCGGCTCCCACGCATATCTGACATGGTCAATCAGATTGCAGTATCGAGTCTTCTCCACAGTAGACTTGAAATCCGCCTACCACCAGCTCCCCATCCGCCCGGAGGACCACTGTTCGAAGCAGATGGCCGCCTCTATCATTTTCTCAGAGTTCCCTTCGGCACCACCAATGGCGTCTCGGTCTTCCAGCAAGAGATGGACCGAATGGTTGACCAGTATGGGCTGCGGGCCACCTTCCCGTAGCGGGATAATGTCACCATCTACAGCCACGACCAGCAGGACCACGATGCAAACCTCCAAAAATTCCTCCATACCTTGTAACTCTTGAGCCCCCAAACTGAACCTTCATGTCTCATCTTTACATAAGCCTCCTTCTTCCTCTTGACAAGTGTTTTGACTGCTTTAGTAAACCACGGTTCCCTTGCTTGACCACTTCCTCCCTGCCTGAAAGGTACATACTTATCAAGGACACGCAGTAGCTGTTCCTTGAACAAGTTCCACATTTCCATTGTGCCCATCCCCTGCAGTTTTCCTCTCCATCCGATGCATCCTAAGTCATGCCTCATCGCATCATAATTGCCTTTCCCCCGATATAACTCTTGCCCTGCGGTATATACCTATCCCTTTCCATCACTAAAGTAATCGTAATCAAATTGTGGGCACTATCATCAAAGTGCTCACCTACCTCCAAATCTAACACCTGTCCTGGTTCATTACCCAGTACCAAATCCAATATGGCCTCGCCTCTCGTTGGCCTATCTACATACTGTGTCAGGAAACCCTCCTGCACAGATTGGACAAAAACGGACCCATCTAAAGTATCGAACTACAGTGTTTCCAGTCAATATTTGGAAAGGTAAAGTCCCCCATAACAACTACACTGCTGCTTTTGCTCCTATCCAGAATCATCTTTGCAATCCTTTCCTCTACATCTCTGGAACTTTTTAGAGGCCTATAGAAAACCCCTAACAGGGTGACCTCTCCATTCCTGTTTCTAACCTCAGCCCATACTACCTCAGTAGACGAGTCCTCATCAAACGTCCTTTCTGCCACCGTAATACTGTCCTTGACTAACAATGCCACCCCTCCCCCTCTTTTCCCACCTTCCCTGAGCTGACTGAAATATCTAAACCGCGGCACCTGCAACAAACATTCCTGTCCCTGCTCTATCCATGTCTCCGAAATGCCCACAACATCAAAGTCCCAGGTACCAACCCATGCCGCAAGTTCACCCACCTTATTCCGGTTGGTCCTGTTTAAACCCTCCCGAAGAGCATTAGCAAATTTCCCCCCCAGGATATTGGTACCCCACTGGTCCAGGTGTAGACCATCCCATTTGTAGAGGTCCCACCGACCCCAGAATGAGCCCCAATTATCCAGAAATCTGAAACCCTCCCTCCTGCACCATCCCTGTAGTCACGTGTTCAACTCTTCTCTCTCCCTATTCCTCGTCTCGCTATCACATGGCACGGGTAGCAACCCAGAGATAATAACTCTGTTTGTCCTAGATCTAGGTTTTCACCCTAGCTCCCTGAATTCCTGTCTTACATCCCTATCCCTTTTCCTACCTGTGTCGTTGGTACCTATGTGGGCCACGACGTGGGGCTGCTCCCCCTCAGCCTTACGGATCCCGAAAACACGATCCGAGACATCATGCACCCTGGCACCTGGGAGGCAACACACCAACCGCGAGTCTCTCTCGTTCCCACAGAATCTCCTATCTATCCCCCTAACTATGGAGTCTCCAATGACTAATGCTCTATTCCTCTCCCCCCTTCCCTTCTGAGCAACAGGGACAGACTCTGTGCCAAAGACCTGTACCCCATGGCTTACCCCTGGTAAGTCGTCCCCCCCAACAGTATCCAAAGCGGTATACTTGTTACTAAGGGGAACGACCACAGAGGATCCCTGTACTGACTGCTTCCTCCCAGCCCCTCCCACCGTCACCCATCTATCTTTATTCTTCGGAGTAACTACATCCCTCAAGCTTCTATCTATGACCACCTCTGTCTCCCGAATGATTCGAAGTTCATCCAGCTCCAGCTCCAGTTCCCTAACGCGGTTTCTGACGAGCTGGAGATGGGTGCACTTCCCACAGATGAAATCAGCAGGGACACTGATGGCGTCCCTCACCTCAAACATTCTGCAGGAGGAACATTGCACTACCTTCCCTGCCATCCCTTCTAGATATAGTGGTTGGTCCAAGTTGCTCCATCACTTTTCCTCGTAATTTCTTTCTATTCTTGGGATTCCGTGTCTTACACTGTGAAGTCAGGTACAAAATAGTTGTTCAAAATCTCTGCCTTTTTCATATTTTCCATTATGAAGGGACCAAAGTTTACTTTAGCTACCCTCTTCTTTTTTTATACACATGTAGAAATTCGTACTTGCTGTTTTTTATTAATTTCTTGCTAGTTTACCCTCATATTTTAATCTCTCCCGCTATTGATTTGTTTAGTCGTCATTTCCTGATGTTTAAATCTTTTAGATTACCAATAATCTTTTCGGCATTACATGCTTTTTCTTTCAATTTGATGTTATTTCTAACTTTCTTTGTTAGCCACGGATGCTTCATCTTTCTCAGATTTTTTCTTTGAAAAGAGTTATGACGTATCTCCTTAAATATCTGCCATTGCTTATTCACCATTTTACTTTTAACCTATTTCCCACACTATTTTAGCCAATTCTTTCTTCATGCCTTTGTAATGGCCTTTATTTCGTTTGCTAGCTTCATACCAGGGTTTCTCACCCTCAAACTCAATGTGAAATCCTACCATGTTATGATCATTCCTCCCTAGTTACGCCTTTACCATGAGCTCATTCATTAATCCTGTCTCATTATATCGTATGAGGTCTAAAATATCCTGCTACTTAGTTGGTTCCATAACATAATGTTCTATTCTTCCCTGTGGATATAGAACACCTTTTCCCCTCTCCACCCCCTTTACCAAGAACTTCAGTCCCGTATATAAGAATTTTGGATGTGATTCTCTTTCTCTCCCTCTCTCGCAATTTCTCAATCTATCTATCTTGTGCTGTTATATATTATTTTCCAGGTCAGAGTCACTTCCCCCCCCCCCCCATCCTTCATACCACCATTGATGGCCATGCCTCAGCCATTTAGGCCTTAAACTCTGGAATTGCTTCCCGAAACCTTCCTGTGCCTCTCATTCTTTCAATCAATGTTTTAAAGCGACCTCTTTGCACAAGCTTTCGGTTACCCACCCTAATGCTCTTTGATTTAGTGTTGCATTTTTCTCTGATGACGCTCTTGTAAAGTGCTTCAGGCCAGTTTGCTATATTGAAGTTGTATACGCAAGTTATCATTGTACTCTTAAGGACCATGTATCTGCTGGAAAACTTGTCCACACATTGGAAACCTTTAGGCCCTTTCACCCCACCTCTCTACACACAGTTGTCAGCCCGTCAGGTATGGGAAATCAATGGAGTTAAGGAATGTCAAGATCTACCTTAAGAGGTAATTTTCTGAGTGTTTTTTCCCAGTGGGGAGCCTTTCCCACAGGGCCTGTATACCAAGACTGCAGCTATGTACTGTCATATGTGGCTGCTTCAGAACTGCAGTCAGAATATTTGACCAGAAATCTACCAATCGCTTTCCTCCCATTCCAGCAAGGAATCTCACCTCAAAGAGCCTCTGATGTCCTTTTGCGTTGGAATGTGCTTGCCCACTGGCATAAATTGAGCTTGACAGCTTGTTTATGTTGGTTATTTACTGCCAGGGCAAGGTCACTGTGCTGTGGCAGTCAGCTCAGGCCATGAAGGGGCAGGGAATGAACCTTCTGAGTCTTAATCTTCAAGGTAACATGCAAAAAGAGGGCAGGCTGTGTGATTGTCAGGGTCGATGCACTAATTCAGCAACCTGAAGCTGTCAATAATTTATGCTGAATAGTCCATTCAGCCAATAATGTGTCATGCCAAGGTCAGCCGGGTTGTTGTCTGCCGGGAACTTGAGACTAAACTCTGGCTCATCTTTTTCCCTCAACAGACTGTCTTGGGTGAGAAAAGCAGACTCTAAACCTGACTGATCAGTGAGGGTGTAATGGGAAGTATTGCAGATGGAGCATAAAAACAAGGCTTCACTTTCAAATCAGTTCATTGTACATCACAGTTAAATGGGGTCTTCCAGTGGCAGCTTGTAGGAAGTAGTGGCACACGATGTGGCTCCCCGCCAAGGAAGTTCATTTTTGCCCTTTTCACCCGGTTGTTTGGGGGTCTTTTTGCCTAAAATTTCACTATTTCAATGGGAGAAGGTTCCAACACAAGAGATATGCCCAGGAAGTCCAGAGGAAGGAAGACTGCAAATAAAGATTCATCGATGGATTGGGAAGTCTCCCGAGGTTCTTCGGTTGATATAATGGCGGCGATCACTCCCGCAACTCTGGCTACTCCATTGACGGCCAAGATGCTTGCAGGGATCTTGATAATGGAATTTCAGAGGCAGCAGTAGGCGGTCTCAGTGGACCTCCACAAGTCAATAGAAGAAGCCCTAGCTCCTATTTGGTCGGCGCTGCGGAAGACTGAGGAGACGGTAAAGGCGCATGGCACGGCTTACTGGGTGTGGAAGTGGGTCTCTCGAGGTAGAGCGATCAGATTGTCTCTTTGGAAACTGAGATGGCAATAATGGCCGGTGATAATAAAGAACCGAGGGCCAAGGTGGAGGATCTGGAGAATCGCTCCAGGAGATAGAATTGTGGGGTTGCCGAGGGGAATGGAAGGGCCAATCTGACGGACTACATCTCGGAGATGTTTGTGAAGATGGTGGGGGAGGGTGGGTTGATGTCCCCTCCTGAGCTGGATTGTGCCTACCGGTCATTCAGGCAAAAGCCCCACCCCAGCGAACGCAGGCAATCATCGTGAGGTTTCATAGTTTTCAGGAGAAGTAAAGAGTCCTGAGGTGGGCGAAGCATCATCGGGACTGCAACTGGGAGGGCAACGCTATCATGATCTATCAGGATGTGGGTGCGGATCTGTCTAAAAAGTGGGTGGCCTTTAACAAGGCAAGGGACATTGTCTAAGTGTGGAGTACGATTTGGAGTGGCGAGCTCTTGTAGTGGTTCTAAGAGTCCATTGCTTTGGATCTGGAGTCACATGTAGGCCAGACCGGGAAAGGACAACAGATTTCCTTCCCTAAAGGACATTACTGAACCAGACGGGTTTTTACGACAATTGACAATGGTTTCATGGTCACCTTTAGACTTTTAATTCCAGATTTTAATTGAATTCAAATTTCACCATCTGCCATAGCGGGATTTGAACCTAGGTCCCCAGAGCATGACTCTAATTCTTTGGATTACTAGTCCAGCGACAATACCACTGCCTCCCCAGCTGTCATCTCTGTCCACGTTGTTAGGCAAAAGTAGGAATAGTAATAGGACTGGTGTGGGTTTCTGGATTTGGGGTTCTAATGAAAGTGTGTAACAGACCCGAGGGAAGAAAAACATCCTTTGGTTCCAATGTTCTGAATGGAGAATGAAATCCACTTTTCTACACTTTTCTAGCCAGGATTCTCAATATCAGCATCTGGATCATACCAATAATTAAGATCATGGCCAATCTGATAGCCCTCAACTCCACTCTCCTACATCGCCCCCCCCCCCCCCCCCCCTTTGACTCCCTCTTTAGTCAAGAATCTATCTACCTCTGCATTGAAAATATTCAATGACCCAGCCTCTGGCACTCTCTGAGGAGTAGAGATCCACAGACTCACGACCGCCTGAGAGAATAAAATTCGCCTCATCCCTATCTTATTTTTAAAAGATTCTGGGATCTCCCAAAGGGGAACATCTTTGAGCATCCACCCTGTCAAATCCCCTCAGGACCTGATATGTTTCAATAAGATCGCCTCCGATTCTTCTAAACTCCAGAGGTCCATCCTATCCAACCTTTCCTCAGTGAACCTTCTCTGCTTCTAATGTAATTGTGTCCTTGCTTAAAAAAGGTGTATTTCTAATTGCTTGCTGTACCTCCATACAAATTTTTCCTGATCCTATGTACCAGGTTGCATCGCACACCCACCTCCCCCACAACCCACCCTGTGATTCAACAACCATTAACAGGCAGCTTGATGTTGTCACTGAATAATGCCATACAACTAATGTAGCAGATTCCTCCATCCCTGTCTCACAGGCAGGACAACCCCACCAGAGGTGGTGGCACAATGGTATACAATCAGGATGGAGTGACCCTGGAGTGCTCCATATTAAATCTGCTCCACATGAGATCTCATGGCATCAGTTCAAACATGGACACGGAAACCTCCTGCTGATTACCACCTACCACTCCCAGCCGTCAGTACTCCTCTATGCTGAATACCACTTGGAAGAGGCAATGAGCGTGGCAAGGGTGCAGAATGTATCCTGGGTGGGGCATTTCAATGTTCATCACCAAGAGTGGCTCGGTAACACCGCCACAGGCCGAGATAGCTGAGTCCTAAAGGACGTAGCTGTTAGGCTGAGCTTGCAGCAGCAGCGCAAGAGCCAACATAAATCCACACTGATCTACCTGCACCAGCACCATATGCCCATGATGGCACGAGTAGGAGTAGCTAGTCATAGTCCTTGTGGAGATTAAATCCTGTCTTCACACTTCTTATTGTGTTGTGCGGTTAGTTACCCTCGTCTATTTGTGGGGGTTATCCAGGGCTGGATTCTCCGGGCCCCCAGCCGCGGGTTTCTTGACGGAGCACAGTTTGCTGGCGGCGGGCATCTCTACTCCCTCTGCTGTCAATGGGAATTCCCGTTGAAGGCACTCCATGTCACTGCGAAACCCACAGGGGAGGGCTGCCGGCGGCAACAGAGAATCCCAATGGCCAGAGAATTCTGACCGCAGTTTCTTCCCTTCCCCCCAGCACTGAATGATGGTTGATTAGCACAATTTAAGGACAAAAGCGAAAATAGAAAATAAGGGAGGACATCTTACGCAAATGATGGTGGGACCATACATGGCAAGAATAAACCAGACACGTTCTGGTAAACAAATGGGACTATTAGAAACAAAGAACAGGGTTTTACTGCCGTTCCTGCCAGCATGATCATCCAGCCCTGCCGACGGTGGCCCCCTGGCAGCAGAGAGTGCAGACAATGGGAAATCTCATTGACAACAGAATGGGGGATCCCACCACCACCAAAACTGCTGTGAGGATGACGTAAAATCCCACCCACAATGAGAGAAAACTGTGGAAAGATCGGTTCATGAACTGGTCGAGCCATATAAATACTGCGGCTACAAGAGCAGGTCAGAGGCTAGGAATCCTGCAGTGGGTAACTCACCTCCTGACCTCCCAAAGCCTGTCCATCCTCTACAAGGTTCAAATCAGGAGTGTGATGGAATACATTGCCTGGATGAGTGCAGCTTCAACAATCATCAAGAAGCTCACCACCATCCAAGACAAAGCAACTCGCTTGATTGACACCCCATCCACAAACATTCAAACCCTCCACCACCGACGAACAGTGGCAGCCATGTGTACCATCTACAAGATGCACTGCAATAACTCAACAAGGTTCCTTAGGCAGCACCTTCCAAACACATGACCGCTACCATCTAGAAGGCAAAGAGCAGCGCATACATAGGAACACCACCACCTGGAGGTTTCCCTCCAAGTCATTCACCACCCTGGCGTGGAAATATATTGTCGTTCCTTCATTGTCACTGGGTCAAAATCCTGCAAATCCCTCCATAACAGCACTGTGGGTGTTCCTACACCACATGGACTGCAGCGGTTTGAGAAGGCAGCTCACCACCACCTTCTCAAGGACAATTAGGGACGGGCAACATCTTCCCGTAAAAATGAATAATTTTTAAAAATGGACTAAAGGCCCTCTTTGGCTCAAGGTTTATTGTTGCAGCTTCAAAGAGCAGCTTGTTTCTCAACCTGAGGTTGGGCCTTGGCACCCGAGATGTTTCCATTCTGGCTCAAGATGCTTTAAATCATAATAACACAGGATGCTGTGATGGTCAGGAGCACAGGACAGCAACAAGGTGTGTCTGAGAACTTTCAAGAACATCTTCTTTTCAACAGGGGTCAAATGGTTGGGTCAGGAGACGGAACAATGGTTGTTTCATCCACTTTTTACTCGAGGATGTAAGGCCGATTGTGGCATTCTTATTCGCAACTTATGTAGGAACAGCAGAATTGTGATTGAATCTGAAAGCTTTGTCTGAACAAGGCCTGATGCCACATTGAACAATGGAGTTAACCATTAAAGCATATGGGAAGAATCAGTGAAGGAGGACAGGTACCTAATGGGATAAGCGCCCGAAAGACCATCTCAACTTCACCACCGAAATAGATAAACCTACCAATCGCACACACTTGGACCTGAACATTGGCGGACGGAAAACCGTGAGGTGGTATCCAGAAATTTGCCCCTGCCAGCCAGAGCTCTATGCTGTAGTGTACAGTCGGAAAATCTACCCTGAAATTTTAAAACAACACAGAACAACAATAATAGAGACCGTGCCCTCAAACATCTCATCAGCATTTGTGCCCATTCCCTGTTGGTAAGAATGATCGAAACACTCTCTACAGATCTGGATTATGTTGACGACTAAACTTGTGCATTCAGTGTTTTGTTAAACAGCATCACTGGCTGCTATGCAGTAAAAAGGCTGAGAATTTGCAAATAAGCACGCTGTCACGTAATGATTCAATTAGCACTAAGTTATGCCAGTATTCATTGGACTTTTAAATGAAATAGTGATGCTGCTAAAATGGCAAGCCTACCGAGACGAGGACCAATCACGACTATTTCAAACACACGGGGTTAAAACTGCAGCCTTGAAGCACGACAGGCAGAGCTCTTTGCAGTGGACTCATATCTACTTCACACCAGTGACAGAACACCTCCTGGCCCACACTGCAGGCGGCAAGACATCCAAAGTCACTTCAGCCACCTGCTACAATGCCCATAGATGTCATTGAGGCTGCTCTGGTTTCCTGTCACCATTTGCTCGTGGGATCTCTGGGATTTAACTGTGCACTGCAACATCTGGCTTTCCTACCCAGATGCCGTTGTTGCATTCACGGTGCTGGCATCGCCTCAGGCATCTGCAACCTGGCACAAAGCAATGCTGACTTTGATCTGTACCTGTCAATAAAATGACCAAACATTTCTCCGTGTGGTAGACCGGCCTTGTAAAATCTCTGGAGTGTACACAACTAGCATGTGACTGAACACCGCCCTGATGCACTTTGGAAAGGCCACTTATTTTTTTTAAAAATAATCTTTATTATCACATGTAGGCTTACATTAACACTGCAATGAAGTTACTGTGAAAAGCCCCTAGTCGCCACATTCCGGCGCCTGTTCGGGTACACAGAGGGAGCATTCAGAATGTCCAATTCACCAACAAGTATGTCTTTCAGGACATGTGGGAGGAAACCGGAGCACCCAGAGGAAACCCATGCAAATACAGGGGAGAACGTGCAGACTCATCCGCACAGACAGTGACCCAAGCTGGGAATCGAACCTAGGACCCTGGCGCTGTGAAGCAACAGTGCTAACCACTGTGCTACCGTGCCGCATTATGTAATGCTACGTCCTTTCATGCCATTGATTTATATGTGGGAGTTTTGACTGTTTGGGGAACATACCACTCACCACGCTTTGCTGCAAACTAAACGCTGACCCCTCAAATCTGGGGAAGGCCTTGCTTCTGAAACTTTGACCCTTTGAATAAAGAGATCTGGTTTGCATTTAGTCATGCTCTGTCCCCCAATCACTGCTTGACAGTGTCAAGTAAGGAAACACCAAGGGTCTTGGAGTAACTCCCTCCAATCTTCACCCCCCAGCCCTACCCAGAAAGAAAAAACAGTACAAACTGGAAAATAAGAATGCTTGTCCAAACTATTTTTTTCTGTTGGGCAGTCCTTATTCCAACATTCCGGGAGGGGAGCAGACTGATAAATGCCTGGCCACTGTCATGATATCCACATCAGCATATCATGGTGCAATCACACACACACTGATGGATAGGCAGTTGGACCAACCAACGCACACACAACATCGCAGCCAATCACCAGTGAGGGCACACGCACTATAAAACAGGGAACACCACAGTTCCCGCTCATTCTACCAGGAGATAGCTCAGAGCACAGAGCTCACAGCGTGCCACTCAGACATAGACCATGTGCTGAGTGCCTCACTAAGATAGTGATAGGGCTGGGTCCACAGGTTAGCTGGTGAAGCACGTACCCAAGCCAGTAGTTAGTTGTTACCGTTGATTAGACAAGAAAGCAGAGTTGTGCCATCTACAGCCGTGTTGGATCATTGTGCATCAGAACTCCCAACACGACAGCCACCTTGTTAACTGTAACAGGGTTACATGTTTGGTGAGTCGAGCAATAGCTCTGGAGTTGTGTGGAACTGCACAGTGTGTGTGCTTCACTCCTGAGCTGAGGAGGGATTGACCTCCTTAACCTTATCAAAGGTGTTTTTTCAAATTATAATTTTTATGGCTGGCCAGGTCCTTTGTTTTCTTGCTGGTTTTGTGGGAGCTGGCCACAAATCTGCTACTGTGTTTCCCCATTGCAACCGTTACTCCCCTTGGAAAGTCTTTCTCACTGGCTGGGAAGAAGTTTGCTCACATCAACCCGTAATGTATCGAAAAATCCCTCCAAAAACGAGGGGTCGACGTATAAATTGAACATGAAGCGAACCGGCATGCGTGGGCATCATTTTGCAATGTCATCAGCAAAGGAGTGGCTGTGGTGTTTTTAACTCTGCATGTCACCTCCTTGATCTCCTGGACCCAGTCATGAGGTATCAGTAAATGGAACGTATATTTGTAAGGTGAAAAATTGAGGCTGACAGCTAATGGGAATATTGCATGTTGCAGCTGAAAAGACGGTGGGGTCGGGGTCAATTTGTATGCCAAGTACATGCAAGTGCTTGATTTTTGTGATTGGACTTTTGTCCCTTGGGGGCCCAAAAGGTTGGGTGGTGTTAGGGCAATAGGGCAGGGGAGTGGGACAAGGTAGAGTGCTCTTCCAGAGGGTCAGTGCAGACTCTATGGGCTGAATGGCCTCCTTCTGCACTGTTGGGATTCATAGATTCCATGAAAAATGGGGTTGTATGATACATGCTGGTCAACTCATAGACCGTGATTTATGGTACAGGTAATCCTCGACTTTATGACATTCGAGTTACTATGAATGATGCTCACAATGTTCGTAATTTGACACCCTGTTTCAACTTTCCCATGTTGGTTTTGACTTTACGAGGATGTTCCAAGGCATTTTTACAGTGCTTGCTGCCTTTGTTTTTCCAAACACACGACCGTGTGTTTCTTTGCCCAAAATAATGGAAGAAAAACATAAATCTGGTACAAGAGATGTTTCTCCTTCTACGAAACAGAACAATTACGACGGAAGCAAAAATGGAAATAATTAAGGAAAAAGGTGAGACTCGCACTGGAATTGGTAAAACTTTGGATATCCCCGAAATGACTCTTTTGGCCTTCCTGAAAGACAAACTAAGAGTTCAGGAGCATATTCAGAGTTCGGCTCCTATGCAGTCAACTGTGATAACTGAGTAACGTGTTGGACATATTGCTCAGGTCGACAGACTGTTAATAGTTAGACTGGAGGACCAAAATCAACTGTGCTCCTGTGAGTTTAGTAAGAAGTCTTACAACACCAGGTTAAAGTCCAACAGGTTTGTTTCGATGTCACTAGCTTTCGGAGCGCTGCTCCTTCCTCAGGTGAATTAAGAGGCATGTTCCAGAAACACATATATAGACAAATTCAAAGATGCCAGACAATGCTTGGAATGCGAGCATTAGCAGGTGATTAAATCTTTACAGATCCAGAGATGGGGTAACCCCAGGTTAAAGAAGTGTGAATTGTGTCAAGCCAGGACAGTTGGTAGGATTTCGCAGGCCAGATGGTGGGGGATGAATGTAATGCGACATGAATCCCAGGTCCCGGTTGAGGCCGCACTCATGTGTGCGGAACTTGGATATAAGTTTCTGCTCGGCGATTCTGCGTTGTCGCGGGTCCTGAAGGCCGCCTTGGAGAACGCTTACCCGGAGATCAGAGGCTGAATGCCCTTGACTGCTGAAGTGTTCCCCGACTGGAAGGGAACATTCCTGCCTGGTGATTGTTGCGCGATGTCCGTTCATTCGTTGTCGCAGCGTCGGCATGGTCTCGCCAATGTACCACGCTTAGGGACATCCTTTCCTGCAGCGTATCATAGAATTTACAGTGCAGAAGGAGGCCATTCGGCCCATCGAGTCTGCACCGGCTCTTGGAAAGAGCACCCTACCCAAGGTCAACACCTCCACCCTATCCACATAACCCAGTAACCCCACCCAACACTAAGGGTATGAGGTAGATAACGTTGGCCGAGTCGCACGAGTATGTACCGCGTACCTGGTGGGTGGTGTTCTCGCGTGTAATGGTGGTATCCATGTCGATGATCTGGCACGTCTTGCAGAGATTGCCATGGCAGGGTTGTGTGGTGTCGTGGTCACTGTTCTGAAGGCTGGATAGTTTGCTGCAAACAATGGTTTCTTTGAGGTTGCGCGGTTGTTTGAAGGCAAGTAGTGGGGGTGTGGGGATGACCTTGGCAAGATGTTCATCTTCATCGATGATGTGTTGAAGGCTGTGAAGAAGATGTCATAGTTTCTCTGCTCCGGGAAAGTACTGGACGACGAAGGGTATTCTGTCGGTTGTGTCGCATGTTTGTCTTCTGAGGAGGTCGGTGCGGTTTTTTGCTGTGGCGCGTTGGAACTGTCGATCGACGAGTCGAGCGCCATATCCCGTTCGTACGAGGGCATCTTTCAATGTCTGTAGATGCCTGTTACGCTCCTCCTCGTCTGAGCAGATCCTGTGTATACGGAGAGCTTGTCCATAGGGGATGGCTTCTTTAATGTGTTTAGGGTGGAAGCTGGAGAAATTAAGCATTGTGAGGTTATCCGTGGGTTTGCGGTAAAGCGAAGTGCTGAGGTGACCGTCCTTGATGGAGACGAGTGTGTCCAAGAATGCAACTGATTTTGGCGAGTAGTCCATGGTGAGTCTCATGGTTGGATGGAACATATTGGTGTCATCGTGTAGTCGTTTCAGTGATTCTTCGCCGTGGGGCCAAAGGAAAAAAATGTCATCGATGTATCTGGTGTATAACGTCAGTTGAAGGTTCTGTGCGGTGAGTAGGTCCTGTTCAAACTTGTGCATGAAGATGTTGGCGTATTGGGGTGTGAATTTGGTCTCCATGGCTGTTCCGTGCATCTGGATGAAGAACTTGTTGTCGAAGGTGAAGACGTTGTGATCCAGAATGAAGCGGATGAGTTGCAGAATTGCGTCTGGAGATTGGCAGTTGTCGGTGTTGCGTACTGAGGCTGTTGCATCAACGCCGTCGTCATGGGGCATAATTCAGGAACAGGCTAGGAGTCTTTATGATGATCTAAAGAAACAACAGGGGGAGAGTTCTAACACTGAGCCTTTTAAAGTAAGTAGGGGGTGTTTATGTGTTTTAAATCCAGGGCCAATTTGCATCTCATCAAGGTCCCAGATGAAGCTGCCAGTGCTGATGAAGAAACAGCTCGTGTTTCTCCTGAGACCCTGGCATAATCATCGAAGAGGGTGGATATCGTGCTCGACGAGTTTTTAATGTCGGTAAAATTGGGCTCTTTTGGAGTAAAATGCAGTTGAGTGTCTATATTGCCAAAGAGGGGAAATCAATACCAGATTACAAAGCCACTAAAGATAGACTCACTCTTCTGCTTGGTAACAATGCTGTGGGTGACTTTAAACTGAAACCCTTTGTTTGTGTATCATTTGGAAAACCCCAGGGATTTCAAGGGATATTCCAAGGCATCTCTCCCAATGATACGGAAAACCAATCATAAGGTGTGGGTCAACAGGAACATCTCTGAGGATTGGTTCAACCATCATTTTGAGTGTCAGGGGATTATTGCAGCAGATACAATCTTGCATTTGAAGCATTGCTAACCTTAGCCGAAAATGTTGACATCATTTTTGCTTAAAGGGGAACTCAATGCTTTCAATTACAGGTTAACATAAATAGTTCTAATTTGGAATGAATTTGATATCAAACTTCACTCTCAAAGCTATCCCGACGAATTGAAAGTTATCCAGCGCGCTCAAAGTTATCCAGCATGCTTAATGCTATCAAATACACTCAGCAACCTGTCATGATATGCAGACATGCAGATAATGATATACAGACAGGCACAGGCAGGCAGCTAATGAACACGTGAGCAGGACATGACCAATGAGCAGGCAGGACACTCAGGGGGGTGGTATCTCACTATAAAAGGCATGAGCCACTCACACTCCGCCTCTTTCCACTGATGAACATCTACAAAGTGTGTCAGGGTGTATTTACAGTACCACACCTCCAGCACGTGGCTAAGAGATAGTCTGGTTCAGTCAGACAGAGTAACCACACTTAGTTTAGCAGAGAGTCGAACTCATAGGGAACTGTGCTATTGGTTCAATAAATCAGATTGAACTAACTTCAAGGTCTGGAGTATCTTTTGGTTAAAGCTGCATCCAGTTGCAGCCTGTGTTATCCCAGAGTACATAACACATCATGCTACCAGGAGACTGCTTAATCTAGGTGGTTTACCTCAGTCCATTCCGTGACAACCAGCGAATGTATCCTGGCACCATGGAGAAGATTCAGGCTCCTGACCAGCTCAGGACCTCTGGCAATCTCAGTGCCAACTGGCGGACATTCAAGCAAAGGTTTCTGCAGTACATCGAAGCTTCGGACCTCGTGGGTGCGTCTGATGCAAGGAAGATCGCGCTTCTCCTCTCAACAGCGGGTGATCAAGTCATCGAACTCTTCAACTCTTTTCACTTCACCGAAGGCCAGGACAAGACAAAGTTTCAGACCATCCTGGACAAGTTTGACAGTCACTGTGAAGTGGACACCAATGAAATCTTCGAGCGCTACATATTTAAGCAGCGTCTACAAGGTAAAGATGAATCTTTCAACTCCTTCTTAACTAACCTCCGCCTGCTAGCGCTGTCCTGCAACTTTGGTGATATTGCTGACTCCATGATTAGAGACCAAATCGTTTTTGGAGTTCACTCTGATCCTCTGAGAGAGCAGCTACTGAAAATCAAGCATATGACCCTGCCAGTCGCGATTGAAACATGCACAGTGCATGAGCACGCCAAAAATCGCTATGCCCAGTACAAATCGGCTGAAAATGAGAAACTTGCCTCCCACGAGGCAGAGAGTGTGCAGGCCATCTCCCGGATGCAGCGCCTCAGCATTGATGAAAGCGGCCATTTTGCGCGCTTTTCCCGGGGCCCCACACATGCGCAATGCGAACGGGATAACGAAGCAGTCGTCACCCGCACTGCGCCTGTGCGACGACGCGCGGAGCGTCAAGATGCCGACGTCATGACGTGCTCGAACTGCGGCAACGCCCACTTAAAGAAACACTGCCCTGCAAGAGGCAGGTGATGTTAAACTGCGGGAAGCCTGGACACTATGCAGCCTTGTGCAAGTCTGCACCACCAGTCAGGGGCCAGCGCTCCCAATTCCAACGATGGCGCGTTCAGAGTGTGCAACAATGATTACAGGATTCTGATCCTGGCAGCACAACGGATCCAGAGGAAGAATGCCTGGACTCCGCCTACTGTGTGGGCATCATTACCAAATGTGAATATGCCACATCCAACTCATCACAAATTCAATCCATCCTCGCTGTGGATTCTGCGGACGAATGGCGTGCGGTGATGCAGGTCAACCACTGCTCCAACCAGTTTAAGCTGGACACAGGTGCTTCTGCCAACCTCCTCTCACAGGCAGATTTCAAACGCATCAAGAAGCCCCCCAAGGTCCTCCCAGCAGCCTGCAGGCTCCTGGACTACAACGGAAATGCCATCACAGCACTGGGATCCTGCCATCTACTCGTCTCCAACCGGAGCACCCATGCATGGTTACGTTTTGAAATTGCCAAGCCAGACAGGGCATCCCTACTTGGTGCGCATGCCTGCAAGCAGCTGAACCTCGTGCAGCGGGTTTACACAACGACATCCTCCAATGTGGATCTTCAAGCCGGCATTGACGACATCCTCGCTCAGTATCCGGATGTGTTCGACGGGATGGGCACGCTGCCATATCGATATAAGATTCTGCTACGACCTGATGCGAAGCCAGTGGTCCACGCACCACGCCGGGTCCCGGCTCCGCTGAGGGAACGCCTGAAGGCACAGCTCAAGGACCTTCAGCAACAGGGCATCATTTCCAAGGTAACCGAACTGACTGACTGGGTCAGCTCGATGGTATGTGTTAGAAAGCCTTCAGGAGACCTGCGCATCTGCATTGATCCCAAGGATCTCAATCAGAATATAATGCAGAACACTACCCCATCCCGAAGCGTGAGGAACTCACCAGTGAGATGGCACACGCACTTTTTTTCACCAAGTTAGATGCGTCATATGGATTTTGCCAAATCCAGCTGGATGAGTCCAGCAGAAGGCGCTGCACCTTCAACACACCGTTTGGCAGATACTGCTGTAATCGCATGCCATTTGGCATTGTCTCGCCATCGGAGATCTTCCATCGCATCATGGAGCAGATGATGGAAGGCATTGAAGGGGTTCGTGTGTACGTGGACGGCATCATCATATGGTCCACGACAGCTGAAGAGCATGTTTCCCGTCTCCAGCAGGTATTCCGCCGTGTCCATGCCAATGGCCTGAAGCTGAACAGGTCCATATGTTGCTTTGGCATGTCGACACTCAAGTTCCTAGGTGACCAGATCTCTCAGCAGGGCGTGTGCCCCGACACAGACAAGGTCAAGGCCATCGAAGCCATGAAGGTCCCTGAAGACAAGAAGGCGGTGTTGCGCTTCCTGGGCATGGTCAATTTGCTGGGCAAGTTCATCCCAAACCTGGCCTCACACACCACGGCCCTACGAAACCTGGAGAAAAAGTCCACTGCCTTTGAGTGGAAGGCAGCACATCAGGCAGAGTGTTTGGAGCTGAAAGCCAAGCTCACCACTGTACCCGTCTTGGCATTTTTCGACACAGACATGGAAACAAAGATCTCGACAGATGCGAGCCAGGATGGCATCGGTACGGTGCTGCTTCAACGCGATGACACTTCATCCAGGGCACCGGTAGCCTACGGATCGAGGGCCATGACGCCCACCGAAACAAGGTATGCGCAGAGAAGGAATGCCTGGGTCTTCTCACTGGCATTCCCAAGTTTCACGACGATGTCTACGGTCTGCTGACATTCACTGTCGAGATGGATCATAGGCCTCTGGTCCACATTATCCACAAGGACCTGAACAACATGACGCCTCAGTTGCAGCGCATCCTCCTCAAACTCAGAAGGTACGACTTTGACTTAGTGTACACGCCTGGCAAGGAGCTCATCATCACTGATGCATTGTCCCGCTCCATCACCTTGCCTCGTGAACCGCTGGAAATCATCTGGCAGATTGAATCACAGGTGCAGCTGTGTGCTCAAACCCTCCCGGCGTCTGATGAGAAGGTGGTTCAAATCCGTGAGGAGACAGCCAAAGACCCCCTCTTGCAGCGTGTCATGCACCACCTCGCCAATGGCTGGCAGAAAGGGCAGTGCCCTCAATTTTACAATGTAAACGACGACCTGACGGTGATTGATGGTATCCTGCTCAAGCTGGACCGGATTGTCATTCCACTCAGTCTCCAGAACTTAGTGCTCCACCAAATCCATGAGGGACACCTGGGCGTCGAGAAGTGCAGGCGCAGAGCCAGGCAGGCTGTCTACTGGCCCGGTATTAGCCAGGACATCTCGAACATGGTCCTCAACTGTGCGACCTGTCAACACTTCCAGCCAGCGCAGAGCAAGGAGACGCTCCAGCAGCATGAAATCGAGACCTCCCCGTGGTTGATTATTGGCTATTTCTCCAACTACCCTGAAGTCGTGAAGCTCTCAGACCTCACATCTCGGACCGTCATCAAGGCCTGTAACGAGACGTTCTCCAGGCATGGTATCCCACTCACTGTCATGAGTGACAATGGCCCGTGCTTCAGCAGCCACGAGTGGTCTATGTTTGCCAAGTCGTCCCAATTCAAACATGTCACTTCCAGCCCACACTCTCCGCAGTCCAATGGGAAGGTGAAAAAAGGGGTGCACATTGTGAAACAGCTCATCAGCAAGGCCGCGGATTCTGCTTCTGACATCTACCTCGCGCTGCTTATGTACAGGGTGACCCCACTGTCCACTGGCATGTCGCCGGCTCAACTCCTAATGAACAGGGACCTGCGGACAACTCTTCCAGCCATGCACGTGCCCAACCTGGATCACCTCCCGGTGCTGCAGAAGGTGCAGCAGCTCCGAAACCAGCAAAAGCAGGGCTATGATGCCCATGCCACCGATTTGCCCGTGTTATCCCCGGCTGACACTGTCAGGATCAAGATACCGGATGGTGGCTGGTCTGTTCCAGCTGTCGTTGTTCGACAGGTTGCGCCCCACTCGTATGTTGTACGTATGGCTGATGGTTCTGTTGTGCAACGAAACAGATGGGCACTGCGCAAAGTTGCCTGCCCGCAACCGCTTTCTTCTCCGTTTCCGTCCGTTGTTTTGCCACCTCCTGATACCTCGAACTACGAGGCCACCAGTCAGGCTTCCATCCCACCTGTCAAGGCGCCATCGTTCCCACCACCACCTCTCTGGCAGTCGACAAGGATCAGACGCAAGCCCCAGAGACTGGACTTATGAACATTTGTTTTATTTGCTATGTTCTGTTTTCTCACATTAGACAGCCGTCTTCACATGTAAATACATTCACATCTGCCACCGCTTGTAAATATGTTTATCTATGCCACCACATGTAAGGACATTCCCATATGCAAACAAAACATTTTTTTTTAAATGGGAGATGTCATGATATACAGACAGGCAGCTAATGAACACAGAGAACAGGACATGACCAATGAGCAGGCAGGACACTCAGGGGTGGTATCTCACTATAAAAGGCACGAGGCACTCACACTCCGCCTCTTTCGATTGATGAACATCTACAGAGTGAGTCAGGGTGTATGTACAGTATCACACCTCCAGCACGTGGCTAAGAGCTAGTCTGGTTCAGTCAGACAGAGTAACCACACCTAGGTTAGCAGAGAGTCGAACTCATAGAGAACTGTGCTAACTGTGCTACTGGTTCAATAAATCAGACTGAACTAACTTCAAGTACTGGAGTATCTTTTGGTTAAAGCTGCATCCAGTTGCAGCCTGTGTTATCCCAGAGTACATAACACATCACAACCTGTATTGAAAAATAAACTTAAATAACATCTGATTTTTTCAGTTTTACCTTCAGTCCCAAAAAACTGTTCCGCTACACAGTCCGTGCTTGAGAGCGTCCCTGACCCCTGTCAATTCTTAATTCATTTAGTCTCAGGCTCTACATTTTTCACTACCCACTCTGCAAATTTCCATGCCTAAACACTTCCCCCACCACCACCCTCACTCTCTCCAAACTCCATACTCTCCCCCTCATTCCCTCCAGCCTCCACACTCTTCCCCTCACTCACTCCAGCCTCCACACTCTCCCCTCTCTTCCTTCAGCCTCCACATTCTCCACTCACTTCCTCCAGCTTCCATACTCTCCTCCCCGCTTACTGCATCCTCTTTCCCCCTCCAGTCTCCACACTCTCCACCTCCTCCTTCCAAACTCTTCACCATCTCTGCACTCCCCCTTCTCTCTAAACTCTTTCCCCTCCCTCCCTTCCTCAACCTCTCGCTCCCCCTCCCCAGCCTCCAGGCCCTGGGCGTCACGCTCAGGGCCTCCCTTTCAGGCTGGACTCCCGGCTCACTCTACTCCTGGGCTGGTCCCTGCCATCACAATGCTCTGGCACCCATGGTCCACGCTGGTCCCCTTTACAGGGCCGCCCCATAAAATGGCACTTCCTGTTTCCAGCCAGTCCTGTAAGCAGAGATTTCCAGTTGGCAGGGGGGGTACAGGAAGGGAAGGGGTGAGGGGGCAAGAGTTGTGGTGGAGAGGTAGGGGCAAGAGATCAGGGAGCGGGGTAGGGGGAAGCCTATCGGGAACATAGAACATACAGTTCAGAAGGAGGCCATTCGGCCCATCGAGTCTGCACCGACCCACCTAAGCCTCACTTCCACCCTATCTCGGTAACCCAACAACCCCTCCTAAACTTTTTGGTCACTAAGGACAATTTATCATGGCCAATCCACCTAACCTGCACGTCTTTGGACTGTGGGAGGAAACCGGAGCACCCGGAGGAAACCCACGCAGACACGGGGAGAACGTGCAGACTCCGCACAGTGACCCAAGCAGGGGAATCGAACCTGGGACCCTGGCACTGTGAAGCCACAAAGCTAGCCACTTGTACTACCACGCTGCATTGCAGGGAGAAAAGGGAGGAAAGGATAAAGAAGGGAGGGAATAAATGAAGGGGAATGAAGGGTTTGGGGAGGAGTAAGCAGTGTTGGGGAGGGGAATAAGGGGTGCAGTGAATGCAAGCGGAGAAAGTGGAGGGAGAGAGAGGATGGATGGCGCTGTAGCGGAGACTATGACCCTACACACTGGCTATATAATCAGCTGGGACATTGAAGAATTTTGTCTGTATATATTGTCACATTTTGTTTCGATCACTGCAGGACAACAATTGATAACAATGATGTCAGTTGACAACTATCATTGAACATCACAAGTATGGTTCGGCGTGAAAATGATAGCTAAATAGTCAGTTCTGAGATGAAACAAAATCGAATGGGAGACTGATGATTGCTCCTCAGTTCATGTGATATCAAATGATGACAAGACGATCGCAATTAAGAGCAGTTGAAAGCAAATAATGTCAAATGATGTAAAAAGCTCCGGGTATGGAACCCTTGTCAGTGCTCCAGGTCACCCAACCATCCTTGATGACATGCATCCCGACATCAAAGTCGTGTTTTGCCAGCCCCTCCACCCCCAACATCACCTCAAAGTTGCAACCTTAAGACCAGGGGATAATTTTTAAAAAATGTCTTTATTTTTATTTATTCACGGGATGTGGGCGTTGCTGGTTAGGCCCATCCCTAGTTGCCCTTCAGAAGGTGGTGGTGAGCTGCCTTCTTGAACCGCTGCAGTCCTTGAGGTTTAGGTACACCCACTGTGTTGTTAAGGAGGGAGTTCCAGGATGTTGCCTCAGAGACAATGAAGGAATGGCGATATAATTCCAGTAAGAAGTCTTACAACACCAGGTTAAAGTCCAACAGGTTTGTTTCGATGTCACTAGCTTTCGGAGCACTGCTCCTTCCTCAGGTGAATGAAGAGGTATGTTCCAGAAACATATATATAGACAGATTCAAAGATGCCAGACAATGCTTGGAATGCGAGCATTAGCAGGTGATTAAATCTTTACAGATCCGGAGATGGGGTAGCCCCAGGTTAAAGAGGTGTGAATTGTATCAAGCCAGGACAGTTGGTAGGATTTTGCAGGCCAGATGGTGGGGGAGGAATGTAATGCAACATGATTCACAGGTCCCGGTTGAGGCCGCACTCATGTGTGCGGAACTTGGCTGTAAGCTTCTGCTCGGCGATTCTGCGTTGTTGCGCGTCCTGAAGGCCGCCTTGGAGGCCTTGCATCTCCACATCATGATATATTTCCAAGTCAGGGTGGTGAGTGACTTGGTGGGGAACCTCCAGGTGGTGGGGTTTCCAGGTATCTGCTGCTCTTGTCCTTCTAGATGGTAGTGGTCATGGGTTTGGAAGGTGTTGTCTAAGGAATCTTGGTGAGTTACTGTAGTGCATCTTGTAGATGGTACACACGGTGGCCTCTGTTCGTCGGTGGTGGAGGGTTTGAATGTTTGTGGAAGGGGGAGCAATCAAGCGGGCTGTTTTGTTCTGGATGGTGTCGCGCTTCTTGAGTGTTGTTAGAGCTGCACTCATCCAGGCAAGTGGAGAGTATTCCATTACACTCCTGACTTGTGCCTTGTAGATGGTGGACAGACTTTGGGGGGGTCAGGAGGTGAGTTACTGGCCTTAGGACTACAAGTCTTTGATCTGACTGGTAGCCACAGTATTAATGTTCAGTTTCTGATCAATTGTAACCCCCTGGATGTTGATTGTGGGGGATTCAGCGATGGTAATGCCATTGAATGTCAACGGGCGGTGGTTAGATCCTCTCTTATAGGAGGTGGTCACTGCTTGACACTTGTGTGGTGCGAGTGTAACTTGCCACTTGTCAGCCCAAGCCTGGATATTGCCCAGGTCTTCCTGCATTTGGACATGGACTGTTTCATTATCTGAGGAGTCGGGAATGACGCTGAACATTGTGCAGACATCTGCGAACATCCCCACTTCTGACCTTATAATGGAAGGCAGGTCACCGATGAAGCAGCTGAAGATGGTTGGGCCTCGAACACTACCCTGAGGAACTCCTTAAGTGATGTCCTGGAGCGGAGATGATTGACCTCCAAACACCACAACCATCTTCCTTTGTGCCGGTTATGACTCCAACTAATGGAGAGTTTTCCTCCTGATTCCCATTGACTCCAGTTTAGCTAGGGCTCCTTGATGCCATACTCGGTCAAATGCTGCTTTGATGTCAAGGGCAATCACTCTCACCTCACTTATGGCATTCAGCTCTTTTTTCCATGTTTGAACCAAGGCTGCAATAAGGAGTGACCCTGGCGGAACCCAATCTGAGCAGGTTATTGCTGAGTAAATGCTCTTGATAGCACTGTTGATGACTCCTTCCATTACTTTGCTGATGATGGAGAATAGACTGATAGGGCGGTAATTGGCTGGGTTGGATTTGTCCTGGTTCTTGTGTACAGGACACATTGCTGGGTAGATGCCAGTGTTGTAGCTGTACTGGAACAGCTTGGCTAGGGGTGTGGCCAGTTCTAGAGCACGTCTTCAGTACTACTGCCGAGATATTGTCAGGCCCCATAGCTTTTGCAGTATCCAGTGCATTCAGCCATTTCTTGATATCATGTGGAGTGAATCGTATTGGCTGAAGACTAACATCTGTGATGCTAGGTAGCTTCACCAGGTTGACACTCATTTTTTGGTATGCCTGATGTTTCTCCTGGCATACTCTCCTGCGTTCTTCATTGAATCAGGGTTGGTCGTTTTGCTTGATGGTAATGGTAAAGTGGGGATTATGCCGGGCCATGAGATTGCAGATTGTGGTTGAATACAACTCTGCTGATGACCGACAGTGTCTCATAGAAGCTTAGTCTTGAGTTGTTAGACCTGTTCGAAGTCTATCCCATTTAGCATGGTGATAGTGCCACATAGCATGATGGAGGGCATCCTCAATATGAAGACGGGACTTTGTCTCCACAAGTGGTCACGTCTACCAATACAATCATGGACAGACGCATCTGCAGCAGGCAGGTGAGGTCAAGTATGTTTTTCCCTCTTGTTGGTTCCCTCACCACCTGCTGCAGTCCCTGTCTAGCAGCTATGTCCTTTAGGACCCGGCCAGCTCGGCCGGTGGTGGTACTCCTGAGCCACTCTTGGTGATGGACATTGAAGTCCCCCATCCAGAGCATTTTCTGCGCCCTTGCCACCCTCAGTGCTTTCTCCAAGTGGTGTTCAACATGGAGGAATACTGATTCATCAGCTGATGGTGGCCGGTACATGGTAATCAGAGACTTCATGGAGTCCAGAGTCGATGTTGAGGGCTCCCAGGGCAACTCCCTCCTGACTGTATACCACTGTGCCACCATCTCTGCTGGGTCTGTCCTGCTGGTGAGACAGGACATACCCAGGAATGGCGATAGTGCTGTCTGGGACATTGTCTGTAAGATATGATTCTGTGAGTATGACTATGTCAGGCTTTGGTTAACTAGTCTGTGAGACAGTTCTCCCAACTTTGGCACAGATATTAGTAAGGAGGACTTTGCAGGGTCAGCAGGGCTGGTTTTACCGTTGTAATTTCCGGTGCCTGGTTCAATGCCGGTTGGTCTGTCTGGTTTCATTCCTTTTTTGTGTTTTCGTAGCGGTTGAATACAATTGAGTGGCTCGCTAGTCCATTTCAGAGAGCATTTAAGAGTCAACCACATTGCTGTGGGTCTGGAGTCGCATGTAGGCCAGGCCAGGTAAGGATGGCAGAGTTCCTTCCCGAAAGGACATTAACGAACCAGATGGGTTTTTACGACAATCGACAATAGTTTCATGATCATCATTAGACTTTTAATTCCAGATATTTTATTGAGTTTGAATTCTATCACCTACCATAGTAGGATTCGAACCCAGGTCCCCAGATCGTTATTCTGGGTCTCTGGATTACTAGTCCAGTGTTAATACCACTATGCCTCCCCAATTGTGTACTTTAAGGCCTACTTTCTTAGGCACACATTTGCCCAGACCATCAGGGCAACGGAGAAAGAAGGTGGACCAACTCTTATGGAATTCTGGAAGGGCTTCAACGTGGTTGACACATGGAATGAAGTCACACAATCACATTAACATGGGGCGGGATTCTCCACTCCCACTCCGAAGTGGCCGCCCCGTCGTGAACGCCGTCAAGGTTCACGACGGCGCAAAACAGCTCCGGTCCCGACCGATTCAGGCCCTGACAATGGGCCAGGATCGGGGCCGCGTCATCTACACACGCCAGGCCTTGTCGCCCGCGTAAAGGCGGCGCGGCATAGATAACGCGGCCGGCGCCGCATAACAGGCGTCATCCGCGCATGCGCGGGTTGGCCAGCGCCAACCCGCGCATGTGTGGTTGCCGTCCTCTCTAAGTCTGCCCCGCATGAAGGTGGCGGACGGATCTTGCGGGGCCGCGGAA
This sequence comes from Scyliorhinus torazame, assembly GCF_047496885.1. NCBI lineage: Eukaryota > Metazoa > Chordata > Chondrichthyes > Carcharhiniformes > Scyliorhinidae > Scyliorhinus > Scyliorhinus torazame. The sequence continues at coordinate 105,160,616 of NC_092722.1, forward strand.
GGAAGGAGGTCCTCCTTCAGAGAGGACGGTCCGACGATCGGTGGGCACCGATCGCGGGCCACCCCACATTTAAGGTACCCCCCGGTGCAGGATCGCCCCTCGCCCCCCCGCAGGCCGCCCCCCCAGCGTTCACGCACCGCTCACGACGGCAGCGACCAGGTGTGGACGGTGCCGGGGGAAACCCGCCATTTTGGCCAGGCCACTCGGCCCATCCGGGCCCGAGAATAGCGGGGGTGCCGGAGAATCGCCATTTTGTGTGTCTCCGGCGATTCTCCGGCCTGCGGCCCGCAAAACTCGACCGGGCCATTCCCGCTGCTTGGGAGAATCGCGGGAGGGCGTCGGACCGGCGTCCCAGGAAATTTTGGCAGCCCAGGCGATTCTCCCAACCGGCGCGGGAGTGGAAAATCGCACCCATGGTGTTTGGATAAAATTGTGCCCGGAGTTTGTTTATGACTTCCAAGGTTTTATGGCCACTGTTGCAGAGGTGACCAGAAATGTTGTTGAAATGGACGAAGAACTCAACTTAGACATTGCACTAGAGGATGTCGATGAGCTGCTGGCATTGTATTCTGAAGAATGAATGAATTAATTTGAATTGGAACAGAAAAAAGTGGCAGAGGAAGAAGAGGATGCACCCGCAGGTGAGAGTCATCGTAAAGTGTTGGCTGAGACATTTCAACATTTGGAAACTGCCGTGTCCCTATTTGAGGAACATGAAATGAAAATCGCTTATTGTCACGAGTAGGCTTCAATGAAGTTACTGTGAAAAGCCCCTAGTTGCCACATTCCGGCGCCTGTTCGGGGAGGCTGGTACGGGAATTGAACCGTGCTGCTGGCCTGCCTAGTTCTGCTTTAAAAGCCAGCGATTCAGACCAGTGAGCTAAACCAGCTACATGACCCCAACATTGAACGCAGGACTTCTGTGAACAGCGTCCAGTGGCCATGGGAAAGGTACAAGGAGAAGAGGAGAACATCTGTCCAAAATCCTTGGGCACTTTCTTTAAGAAAACAGACAAGACTCCAGAAAACCTGTAGTCAAAATCCTGAGGAGAATACAGCCAAGAACCCTTCAAAAGTCCAAATCACCTCAAAGACCCATGAAAACCTCACCCAGTCAGACCCACCCATGAGCCTAGGAATGATGAAGAAAAATTAAGGCTTCAAAATGTTTCTATGCTCTCTGGATAATTTGTAGGTAATATACAGTGGGCATACACTTATTTATGTCAATTTATGCCAATAAATACATTAATGTTGCTTATATTACTAATCTATAATTGATTGAGTACAAAATTCTGAGTTACTTTGGTGGAAATAGGGTATTGGGCCTTAGTTCAGGAACCAATCCCCCATTTATAACATTGTTCTCATGGGAAAATTAGTTCAGAGGTACAACATTTTGACTTAAGACTCAGTTCTCGGGGACCAATTGTGTTGTAAGTTCAAGGACTGCCTGAAATTCAGACATTTATTTAAAGCTTGCTGATGTTTAAAGACCAATTGTGTTTTGGGCCCGGATAGTTATAATTTAGAGGCGAAGCGGCCATCGACAGTTGGGTCAGACCTCAATTCCTGATTAGTGGGAGCATTTCTGCCATTTTGAAATGGGTATGCAGGGACCAGGATATCTTGCCTTCAAAAATCCCCAGCTAACCTTCATTCTGCCGTAGAAAATTCGAGAAGGCCTTACAGCTGGCCTTATGTGTGAGAGCTCCAATCGACAAATGTCTTCCATGTAAATGAAGACCATAAAGTTTAAGTCATGATTTCCCCAGCATTCAGGTGACTGGCCCACCCAGCATTGCACATTGTTCATGGCCAATAAGAATTTTAAAAAAATCAAAACCCTGCCGATGTGGCAGCATCTGGAAAGGGAGGTAAGGTTAATGGGGGGTGATGTGGGGAGGAGGGAAATTGCCAGGCAATGGGAGGAGGGTTATGGTTCGTGTGGGGAGTTCAACCTTTTAAAAAAGGCGTTGGGTCTGGATCTTGGCATGAGCCTATCTGTTCCGGTAGTTTTGAAGCTGGGCATCATAGCCCCTTGGTGTGAGGAGTCTGATACAGAGGTGGGTGGGTCAAGACTAGCCCCATGCAGGACACACTATGGTAGTAGAGTCCCGTGGACTCTGTTCCACAGGTGTGACAAGCTGAATGGTAAACTCCTGTGGGGGTAACTTGCAATTGTGCAATACCCAAAACAAATCCCTCTTATTCCACAATGCGTGTTGAATAAAAACAGATCCGTTTGTCAAGGAACACACACATTAATCATATTTATATGGTCACTTTCCCTGATAGATGATATTCATTAGTTTTCTACGGAACTACGAGGACTGGTGAATAATGCAAACACCTTACGCTGAATTTCAGCCGATTATTAAAGTTAGACACATCTTACCAATCACTTGGCAAGAATTAATAAATGTGAAAAGACAAGTGGACAGTGGTGAAAATTAGAAACACTGAGACTGGGCTGCTGGTGCTGATGCGACTGAAGCACAGACATGAAACAGTGGAACACACACTGCATCTGGTAACTTAGAATGCAGCCTCAAATTTCAAATTAGCAAATGGTGCTGTTATAACCCGACAGGAGGCCCAGGGATCTGCAACATCAGAGTCCCTGTGGCCTCACCTGAATATGATTTACCCAGATGAGGGGGCGGGGCTACCTCCCCCCCCTATTTTTCCTCGGACTGCTGGGATATAAATACCCTGGCCCGGGTGTGGGCCGGGCGTGGGGGGCCCTTCGGGGAGTAGGAGGAGTGTATAGTAAGGAGAGTAAACCAAATTTTTCGACAGTTATCGCTTCCAAGTGGTCGCCTGCCTGAGACTTTCGAGACACAAAGCTTGCTGGGAACATGAGCTGTGAGGAGGATTGAGAGATCCCTCAGTGTGATTTGGACTGGTTGAGTGAATGGGCAAATGCATGGCAGAGGCAATATAATTTGGATACATGAGACGTTATCCACTTTGGCAGGAAAAATGGGAAGGCATCTGAATGGCCATAAATTGGGGGAGGGGAATGTGCAATGATTCCTGGGTGTCCTCATGCACCAGTCACTGAAGGTAAGCATGCAGGTACAACAGGTAGTAAAGAAGACAAACGGTATGTTGGCCTTCATAGCGAGAGGATCTGTGTACAAGAGCAGGGATGTATTGCTGCAATTGTACTGAGCCTTGGTGAGGCCACGCTTGGAATACTGAGGAGTTTTGGTCTCCTTATCTGAGAAAGGATGTTCTTGCTCGAGAGGGAGTACAGACTGATTCCTGGGATGACGGGACTGAGATATGAGGAGTCATTGAGTCGGTTAGGATTGTTTTTGTGGAGTTCAGAGGAATCGTAGAATCATAGAATTCCACAGTGCAGAATGAGGCCAGTCAGCCCATTGACAGAATGAGAGCGGATCTCATAGAAACCTATAAAATCCTAACAGGACTAGGCAGGGTAGATGCAGGAAAGATGTTCCCAATGGTGGGTGTGTCCAGAACTGTCACACTCTGAGAATATAGGGTTAATAATTTAGGACTGAGATGAGGAGAAATCTCTTCACCCAGAGAGCTGCAGACGTCACTGATAATCATTGGAAGCCAGACGATCTCTACTTGTACCACAGCGGAATGGTTTGCACTACTTTCAAAATGCCACTCTTCAGGAGATTGGACTACTTCTTCAGGGCTAACACCATAATGGGTGAAGAGTGATACTGCTGTGGAGCACCCACCTTCAGCGTAATCAAATGCTTCACATATCCCGCAACCTCAGAAGCAAAGATGTTTGAAGAGTTGGTGACGTTAGTGGTGTCATTATGACCAAGCTGTCAGTCATTGTGCAAAGGTACTGGTGTAACACAGCTGAAAGAACCCCGGCGGGGAGGGGAGGGGGGGGGGGGGGGGGGAGGGGAGTCTGTAACCAAGTTTTTGATGCGTCTGAGGAAACAGGCTGAGTTTTGTGAGTATGGCCCTCCTCTTTCTGAAAAACTACGGGACAGATTAGTCTGTGGTGTGAATAACATGGCGACTCAATGGAAGTTACTCGTTGAACCACTGCTAGACTTAAAGAAGATCATGGAAATCTCTCTGTCAAAAGTGCAAAGACGTGAGTGCAAGAGTTGCAGGTTATGGCAGTCAGAAATGTGGGACAAGTCAACTCCCGGCATATGGCACCCCCAAAAACGGGAATCACTGGAATCCCATCCTGGATGGGACACCACCAAGATCAGGGCCGAAGATCTAGGACTGAGCTGGCCAGGCTGGACCCGTCCCCCAAACCAGAAGAGGAAGACTCTAGATGATACAGGGCATGTGGACGAAGAATCCGCAGGGAGCAGAAAGTCTGCCCACCGCTCCACCAGAGGTAGGCATCAGCCCAGATCCTGCACCTTTCTCTTGGAACAGCCAGAAGACGATTGCTAAACTGCTTTGCTGCACCCAAAGTCGCCCCTATTAGAATAACCGTTCAACAACTGACCATTCCTTGGAAGTGGGATTAGACACGGGAGCTGCCATCTCGATCACTGGCAGGGAAACATTCAATAAAATAAAGTCAGGAATACAATATCTGCAATTATGGGATACTGAGGCACGATTGGTCACATATACGGGAGAACTGCTAGCCATAGTGGGGACTATGATGAACCCAAATAGTCTCCGGGCAACAGTCTGCAAGGTTACCGCTGATTATAGTAAAAGGACATGGCCCCAGTTTACTAAGCCATGACTGTCTGCAGCTTCTCCGTCTTGATTGGCAGCGGACTTTCCAGATGGGATCAGGAGGCCTCGATAAGATACTGGGGAAGTTTTCTGGGGTTTTCCAGACCGGCTTGAGGAAAATGAAAGGAGCCATGGCGATCCTGATTCACAACCTAATTATTCTCGGGCTTACCCACTTCCCTACGCATTGCTACCAAAGATTGGGATGGAGCTCAGACACCTGGAAGACCTGGGGATCATCAGGCTGGTTAAATTCACTGACTGGGCAGCACCAGTAGACCCTGTTCTAAAGGCAGTCAAAACTGTTCATCTTTGTGGCGATTATAAACTAACTTTGATGAGGGCATCCAGATTGGACTGGTACCCGATGCCGTGGATCGAGGACTTATATGCAAAATTGGCTGGAGGCCACTCATTCACAAAGCTTGATATGAGCCATGTGTACCTCCTATTGGAGTTGGATCCGGAGTCCCGGCATTGTGTAACAATAAATACCCACAGAGGGTTGTATGATTGCACTAGACTGCCTTTTGGAGTATCTCCAGTTTACGCCATTTTCCAGCGAGTCATGGAAAATATTCTACATGCTCTACCACGTGTGGCAGTTTACTTAGATGACGTTTTGGTCATGGGAACGATGGAACATGAGAACTTGAGCAATCCGGATGAGGTACTCTGATGCTTTACAGAGGCGGGCGTATCCCTCAAGACAGAGAAGTGCATGTTTCACACCAAAGAGGGTATCTATCTGGAGTATGGCGTAGCATGGGAGGGTCTACATCCAGTGACGGAAAAGGTCCGTGCTATCAAACAAGCCCGCATGCCAGAGAACACAACCAAACACCAATCGTTTCTGGGACCAGTTAATCACTACAGCAAATTTATCCCAGGCCTCACAATCATATGAACTCTCCCTGCATGCCCTGCTTAAAAAAAATCTGCAGTGGGCATGGAGAGCGTTGCAGGAAGAGGCATTTGCTCAAGGGAAACAGCAGCTGACTTCATCCGGCCTGCTGCCGCACTAGGATCCCGACAAAACATTGCTAGTCATGTGCAATGCCTTGCCATACAACATCGGCACCCTTTCAGATGGACGATGGTAGGGTGTGGTCGATGGCATTCACCTCCAGAACACTAGCCGTGGCTGAGCATAAGTATGTGGGCAGCACAGTAGCACAAGTGGATAGCACTGTGGTTTCACAGCTCCAGGGTCCCAGGTTCGATTCCCCGCTGGGTCACTGTCTGTGCGGAGTCTGCACGTTCTCCCTGTGTCTGCGGCGTTTCCTCCGGGTGCTCCAGTTTCCTCCCACAGTCCAACGACATGCAGGTTAGGTGAATTGGCCATGCTAAATTGCCCTTATTGTCTAAAGAGGTTAGGAGGGGTTATTGGGTTACGGGGATAGAGTGGAAGTGAGGTCTTAAGTGGGTCGGTGCAGTCTCGATGGGCTGAATGGCCTCCTTCTGCACTGTATGTTCTATGTTGTACATGCTCAAATTAAGAAAGAAGGTTTAGCCATGGTCTTTGCAGTCAAGAAGTTCCATCAGTACAGTTCACACAGTGTTGATGGCCCACAAGCCGCTGCTGGGACTTTTCAAGGAAGATAAGGACATTCCGCCCATACTGCTGACCAGAATTCAGCCGTGAGCCCTCTTACTGCCGGCATCCAAGTATACATTGGAGCATCGGCCTGGCACGCAGATCGCGAAAGCGGATGCTTGGAGTAGACTCGCAATACCGCCAAAGACCACAGAACCGACAATGGATACATTGACAATTATGGCGGTCCAAATACATGAGTGGACACAAACAAATCCTCTATTGTCCAAAGTTCGCCACATAATACTATATAGGGGCCAGCATCACAAATTGCTCAGAGGGTTGAAGGCTTTTACCATAAAATTAACTGAGTTCAGTGTGGAAGACGGCATCTTCTGGGGGACTCGCATTGTGGTCTTGTATAAGGGTCAGAAATCCATACTGAGGGACCTTCATAACGGACACCCGGGTGTGTCCAGAATGAAAATACTCATCCGCAGGTATACCTGATGACCGGGCCTGGACGTGGAATTAGAGCAACTGGCTCAACAATGTAGTGTGTGTCAGAAACTGCAGAAGCACCCGCCCGCTGCACCTCTTCATCCCTGGGAATGGCCGGGATGGCCTAGGGTATGGCTTTCCGACAATTTTGCCAGCTCTTTTCACGGCTCCATGTTTCTAATCATAATCGAAGCACATTCAAAATGGCTGGAACCATAGAACCTATGATGGGCAGCAGACTCTGCACCCACCTTAGCCTTGCCTTTCCAGATATTGGTAGAAAAATATGCTGCGATCAAGACAGACAAGGGCCCAGACAGGCATGAGCAGACCATCAGGTGGTACTTTGTGAAGCCTAAGTACTTTGGTGACGGTGCCACGTGGGTTCGACAGACAAGACCAATATTGTTCCAGCTTCGGGTACAGGACGGAGAAATGAAGAGGCATTGTAAAGATTCTCCTGTTAATCCCGGTATGCACTTTGTTTTTCCTTTTAATTTCTATATTTCAATTTTTGATACATGGACAGTTAATGGGACCTATGCTGTTAAGGTGAAATTCATCTTTAATTCAAGTGACTGGTAAACTGAGGATTGACCTATGACCTCAGCCAAGGCAGGTTGCAAAGATTTGTTTACATTTCAGATTTAAGGGAGATCAGTGTTAACGCATCTTGATGGACTTGGCTGGCAGACAATGAGTTGGCTCAAATTGCCAGTCCTTTACTGATACTCGACGCTGATTGTTGCTGACCAATCTGGAATGTTCTGCAGATCTAGGAAGGATTCATATTTCTTACAGTTTTAAAAATTCAGCCACAGTAGCACACCTCTGCCGGAGCTCACGCCAGGAAAATGGATCCAGCCAGCTTTTCCTCTCTATCCAGCCTGTGAGTGTTTAATTCCTGAAGGCAGAGCTGGAGGGAACTCTTTGGGTTTCTCTCCCTGACATTTTAACAGACCTCTCTAAAATCTTGTGGAAACTGCTTCTCTGATACTCTGGCAGAATTCTCCCTTCCCGAGGCTAAGTGCCGATCCGCGGGTGTTTCATGACAGGAAAATTGGTGAGAACCCCATACCAATTCTGGTACCGATGAGGAGCTAGCACCGGTGCCATGTTAAGCACCCGTGGATCGCGTGGAAAATGGCTGGAAAATTGCCAGGTCCCGGCCGTGCTGGAACGCATACGCACCCACCACAACCTCACCCCCTGGCCATCCCCACCACTCCTCCCAGCCCTAGGAGAAGCCCCACGGCCAGCGGCACAGATTCCGGCCGAGTGTGGCGGTGCTGGCCACTGTCCGCAGCCGGCACACCAGGTTCCCGACCACTGGGATCACACGTGGCCCGTGCAGTCGGGAACTTGGCCCATCGGGGGCAGAGCATCACAGGTGGGCCAGATGATGACGTGCCAACGGTATTGCATCTAGCACGCATCCCGATTCTGCTGATTTTGAGGGGTGGAGCATCACGAACCAGCGTCAAACCGGCACCTGCCAGATTCCCGCATCAGAAGCCATTCTCCACCCGATCGCCAATCCCGATTTCAGCGTTGGGCAACGGAGAATTCCACCCTCTTTTATTTCTCAGTAAAGCTGGGGGACATTCTGGTGAAATTGGAAACCAGTTAAGTTTGAAATCCAGGCTGCAGCTGGGGAAAACGTGAGACTGAGAGTCGTCAGACTCAAACTGATCTAAGTTGTTCCTTTGAGTGAAGGCCCAGGGTAATAAAAATTAAAGTGAGTCTCCAGAGGAAACCCTACAACCTGGAAGCACTGAATTAATTTTACTGCCAGAAGATTTTATAAGCAATCCAGCCAGTGGCTGCAATGCTCAAGCATCCTGTGAGGACAGCCTGCTGCAACGACTGCAACATTGGAAGCAAGGACAGTCATCTCTCTTTTGATTTTTAATCCTATTATTTTACCCCTCCCCATCCCTCTGTGTGTGTCTGCCTTGTGTGTGTTTGGCTGGAGGGTGGGGTGGTAAAAGGGGGGAGTAGACTAGTAGACTAGCTGGTCTTATTTCAATACAATTCCTGCATGTTTCAACTCTATTTCTGTTATAAATAAAAAGTTGTTGGGCGCGATTCTCCGAAATGGAGAGAGAGTGTTCGCGCCATCGTGAACGGCGTCACGTTTCACGACGGCGTGCAATGGGCGCGGGCAGTAGCGATTCTGGTCCCCACAGGGGGGCAGCACGGCGCTGGAGCAGTTCACACCGCTCCAGCCTCCGTTCCCAGCGCCACGCCAACCCGCGCATGCGCAGTTGGGCCGCGCCAACCCGCGAATGCGCAGGGGACTTCCTCAGCGCGCCGGCCCCGACGCCTCATGGTGTGGGGGTTCAGGGGCCGGCCGCGTAATAAAATAGGGCCGGGGCTGGAGAGGCCGGCCCGCCGATCAGTGGGCCCCGATCGCGGACCAGACCCCATCGGAGGCCCGCCCCCGGTGAAGGAGCGCTTTTCCCTGCCCCCCGACCCTACGTGCAGAGTTCCCGCCAGCTGCGAGCAGGGGTGAACAGCGCCGGCGGGACTCTGCTGTTTCCGCGTGGCCGCTCAGCCCATCCAGGCCGAAGAATCGGCAGCCCGGCCCCGGACAGCGGCCCGCGACCGGTGCTGCGCCAAACGTGCCGGCGCAAATGGCGGCGATTCTCCGCTCCTCGGAGAACCGCCTGCCGGCATTGGACGGGCACCGCAGGGAAAAAATGGCGTGACGGTGATTCTCCCATACGCCGTGGCATGAGGGAATCGCGCCCGTTGTGTTTAACTTACAAATCTGGTGCCTGTAAGTCATTGAAGCAATGGCGGGCCAAAGATCTCAGAAATGTTATCTGAATTATTGATTCATTCACTTGTGTTGTGTTGGGACTCTGGGACTTGTGAGGCTGGAATTGACCGCACACTCACTCAGGGTTTCAGAAGAGCATATAGATCATCTCCACAGCAGGACGCCAGTTGTCAAAACTCGATCAGAAGAGCCAACTTTGATTCAGGCAGCCCCAGCACCAACAGCTTTGAGGGTTGCCCCAAGGGGAGCCCGATGCAGAAATTGAGGAGATTGAGGATACCGACTCGGACATAGAGACCCAGGCATCAGACGTTTCTGACTGAACGGTCAGCGAGGAAATGGCATTCGCCATTGAAATATACACCGCCTGATCCAGCTCTACTGGCGCACGGTGCACAGCTGCAGATAAAAAGAAGCAGACCCCCTCCTACTCCACCTTCCTCTGAGGGGTCTTCGGACTTTGGGGGAGAAGGATGTTATAACCGGCACGAGACCTACGGGGTCAGGCCAATTAGTCTCGTCGAGTGCGAACTTCCCCGCTGAGGGGTGGGGGCTCCATCAGCGGAGTAATGGATTCTATGTATAGTGGGAGCCAAGCAAAGAAATCCCTACTGAGACCTGTGTACAATGTGTAAATAGTTGGGAATTTAAATAAATAACCAGTTTCTCTGCACCTCTCATTTGGACTCCTCTGTGGTCACAATGCCTTCCTACGGCTCACTGTACTCCAAGTGGGTTTAACCAGGGTTTTGTAAAGCTACAGCATAACATCTGTAGGTAGGGTCCGACCTGCATCAATGGGACTGAGTGCAGGGTGGTCGTGAAACATGACCCCATGCTTGGAAACAGGTGCAGACAAACTTTTGGTCCCATGTTCTTTAGCATCTGAGTTACCCTTAAATTGGTTCAGTTGGTCACTGGGTCATGGCCTGTTCAGATTAATATAACATCCCAGTGCACTAAATGAAGAGAAGCAGGGAGCTCTCTTTCATAGTATACTGCACCAAACTGGTCAAAAGTAATTAAGAACATAAGAACTAGGAACAGGAGTAGGCCATCTGGCCCCTCGAGCCTGCTCCGCCATTTAATGAGATCATGGCTGATCTTTGTGGACTCAGCTCCACTCTCCGGCCTGTTCACCATATCCCCGAATCCCTTTATTCTTCAGAAAGGTATCTATCTTTTTCTTAAAAACGTTTAAAGAAGGAGCCTCAACTGCTTCACTGGGCAAGGAATTCCAGAGATTCACAACCCTTTGGGTGAAGAAGTTCCTCCTACACTCCGTCCTAAATCTACTTCCCCTTATTTTGAGGCTATGCCCCCTAGTTCTGCTTTCCCCGACCAGTGGAAACAACCTGCCCGCATCTATCCTATCTATTCCCTTCATAATTTTATATGTCTCAATAAGATCCCCCCCGCATCCTTCTAAACTCCAATGAGTACAGTCCCAGTCTACTCAACCTCTCGTCATAATCTAATCCCCTCAATTCTGGGATCAACCTAGTGAATCTCCTCTGCACTCCCTCCAGTGCCAATATGTCCTTTCTCAGGTAAGGAGACCAAAACTGAACACAATACTCCAGATGCGGCCTCACCAACACCCTATACAATTGCAGCATAACCTCACTAGTCTTGAACTCCATCCCTCTAGCAATGAAAGACAAAACTCGATTAGCCTTCTTAATCACCTGTTGCACCTGCACACCAACTTTTTGCGACTCGAGCACCAGCACACCCAGGTCCCTCTGCACAGCAGCATGTTTTAACATCTTACCGTTTAAATAATAATCCATTCTGCTGTTATTCCTCCCAAAATGGATAGCCTCACACTTGGCAACATTGAATTCCATCTGCCGGAACCTAGCCCATTCACCTAACCTATCCAAATCCTTCTGCAGACTTCCGGTATCCTCTGCACTTTTTGCTTTACCACTCATCTTAGTGTCGTCTGCAAACTTTGACACATTGCACTTGGTCCCCAACTCCAAATCGTCTATGTAAATTGTGAACAACTGTGGGCCCAACACTGATCCTTGAGGGACCCCACTAGTTACAGGTTGCCAACCAGAGAAACATCCATTTATCCCCACGCTCTGCTTTCTGTTCATTAACCAATCCTCTACCCATGCTACCACTTTACCCTCAATGCCATGCATCTTCAGTTTATGCATCAACCTTTTGTGTGGCACCTTGTCAAAAGCTTTCTGGAAATCCAGAAATACCACATCCATTGGTTCCCCGTTATCTACTGCACTGGTAACGTCCTCAAAAAATTCTACCAAATTAGTCAGACACGACCTACCTTTTGTGAACCCATGCTGCGTCTGCCCAATGGGACAATTTCCCTCCAGGTGCCCCGCTATCTCCTCCTTAATGATAGATTCCAACATTTTCCCTACAACCGAAGTTAAGCTTACCGGCCTATAATTACCCGCTTTCTGCCGACCTCCTTTTTTAAACAGTGGTGTCACGTTTGCTACTTTCCAATCCTCTGGGACCACCCCAGAGTCTAGTGAATTTTGATAAATTATCACTAGTGCGTTTACAATTTCCCTAGCCATCTCTTCTAACACTCTGGGATGCATCCCATCAGGGCCAGGAGACTTGTCTAACTTTAACCCCATTAGCTTGCCCAATACTGCCTCCTTAGTGATTACAATCATCTCAAGGTCCTCACCTATCATATCTTTATTTCCATCAGTCACTGGCATGTTATTTGTGTCCTCCACTGTGAAGACTGACCCAAAAAACCTGTTCAGCTCCTCAGCCATTTCCCCGTCTCCTATTATTAAATCTCCCTTCTCATCTTCCAGAGGACCAATATTTACCTTAGCCACTCTTTTTTGTCTTATATATTTGTAGAAGCTTTTACTATCTGCTTTTATGTTCTGAGCCAGTTTACTTTCATAGTCTACCTTACTCTTCTTTATGGCTTTTTTAGTAGCTTTCTGTTGTCCCCTAAAGACTTCCCAGTCCTCTAGTCTCCCACTAATTTTTGCCACTTTGTATGTTTTTTCCTTCAATTTGATACTCTCCCTCACCTCCTTAGATATCCACGGTCGATTTTTCCCCTTTCTACCGTCTTTCTTTTTTGTCGGTATGAACCTTTTCTGAACACTGTGAAAGATCGCTCGGAAGGTTCTCCACTGTTCCTCAACTGCTTCACCATGAAGTCTTTGCTCCCAGTCTACCTTAGCTAGTTCTTCTCTCATCCCATTGTAATCGCCTTTGTTTAAGCACAAAACACTAGTGTTTGATTTTACCTTGTCATCCTCCAACTGTATTTTAAATTCCACCATATTGTGGTCGCTCCTTCCAAGAGGATCCCGAACTATGAGATCATTAATCAATCCTGCCTCATTACACAGGACCAGATCTAGGACCGCTTGTTCCCTTGTCGGTTCCATTACATACTGTTCCAGGAAATTATCCCGGGCACATTCTATAAACTCCTCCTCAAGGCTGCCTTTACCAACCTGGTTAAACCAATCGATATGCAGATTAAAATCTCCCATGATAACCGCTGTACCATTTCTACATTCATCCGTTTTAAATCGGGCAGCACGATGGTGCAGTGGTTAGCACTGGGACTACAGCGTTGAGGAGCTGGGTTCAAATCCCAGCCCTGGGTCACTGTCCGTGTGGAGTTTGCATATTCTCCCCGTGTCTGCGCGGGATTCATCCCCACAACCCAAAGATGTGCTGGTTAGATGGGCTGGCCATGCTAAAATTGCCCCTTAATTGAAAATACAATAATTGGGTACTCTAAATTAAATAAAAAGTTATCAAATTGACCAAGAACGATTTAAATGTTCTGAGGATGTAAAATATTATAAAAATGCACCATCTTCAGTTTTGATTGCACTGATATACTTTCAAAGTAAGTGCATTTCCCATTACAAGCTGACAATGAAAGGAGCATTAAGTGTACCAATCAATACTGAAGCCCTGTCACATTTTGGTCCACAATGCCACTGTATTCCGATTAAAAGAATATCTTGACAATGACCTTGCAATTTCCAACAACTGAGACAAGGAAAATCTTTAAAGCCTGAACATTTTCAAAATGAGTTTCAGCTTTGCTGGCATCTGGGAACACTGCGTTCATTTGTCTTGACACATCTAGTGGCGCACAAGGTAGACTGGTCTATTACCAGAGCTAGCTTTTGCTGGACCAGGTCAGGGGGAAACAACAGCAGCCAGAACAGTGGCACCACAACTAGCTCTGTTGCTCAGCAGGAGAGGGCAAAGTGCAGGAGAGCTATAGTTATAGGGCACTCTAGTAAGGGGCACAGATAGGCGTTTCTGTGGATGTGAAAGAGACTCCAAGATGGTATGTTGCCTCCCTGCTGCCAGGGTCAAAGATGTCTCTGAACGAACACAGGACATCCTGAAGGGGGAGGGTGAACAGCTGGAGGCCGTAGTACACTTAGGTACTAAAGACATAGGCAGGAAGAGTGATGAGGTCCTGCAGAAGGAGTTCAGGGAGTTAGGCAGGAAGCTAAAAAGCAGGACCTCTAGGGTCGTAATCTGAGGATCACTCCCTGTGCCATGTGCCAGTGAGGCTAGAAATAGGAGGATAGTGCAGCTAACTAAGTGTTTAAACTGGTGGTGTAGGAGGGAGGGTTTCAGATTTTTGGACCATTGGGATCTCTTCCGAGGTAGGTAGGACCTGTACAAGAAGGATTGCATCTAAACTGGAGGAGCACCTATATCCTGGCTAGGAGGTTTGCTAGAGTCACTCGGGAGGATTTAAACTAGTATGGAAGGGGGGTGGGAACCAGAATGTGAGCTTAGAAGGTGTAATAACTGAAGGGAAATAGAGAACAAATTTTTTTTTAAAACATCACTCTCAGGCAGAGCAAAAAAAGGTGACAAGGGAGGTGGTCAATCCAGGATTGAGGGTGTTGTACCTAAATACGCGCAGTATATGGAACAAGGTAAATGAGCTTGTTGCTCACATTGAAATTGGCCAGTACGATGTTGTGGGCATCACAGATACATGGCTGCAAGGGGATCAGGGCTGGGATCTAAATATCCAAGGATATGTGACCTATCGAAAGGACAGGCAGGTGGGCAAAGGGAGCGGGGTTATATTGTTAGTAAGGAATGAAGTTAAATCGATAGCAAGGAACGAGATAGGATCAGAAGGCATAAAATCTCTGTTGGTAGAATTGAGGAATCGCAATGTCATGTGAGAGTACCTTTAAGAAATGGGTGTTTAAGAAATGTACCTTTTAAGAAATGGAGCTGCTCATGTTACTGGAGTGATGTCAGAGTGTGGGTGGAGCTGAGCTCTACTTCTGCTTTTTAGTTTCAGTTGGAGAAAAAGCTTGGGTGTGTGTGTTTTTTCAGTGAGCTGCATCTGACGTAGAGCTGTACTGTTGATCTCTGCCATCCAAAGACTATCTATGGATCATTTGGTGAACCCAGAATTGTAAAAGGTCTCAGTATTGAATGTAAACCTAATGTGCTCCTATATGAAGGTTTGTTAAGTCTTTTGGATGTTAAAAGGACAGCTTACAGGGTTACCTAGTGTTGTAATCTTTGGGGTTGTATTTGAATTAATGGTTGCTTAGATGTTCATTATTTGTTTTAGTAAAGGTTAACTTGCGTTCATAGAATAAACATTGTTTTGGTTTAAAAAATACTTTCCATTTCTGCTGTACCATACCTGTAGAGTGAGCCATGTGCTCCCCATTCCACAATCTATTAAAAGTTGTGGGTCAGATGAACTCCATGATACACTTTGGGGTTCTCTAAACCCTGACCCATAACAGCAAAGATAAAAAGACCCTGATGGGAGTTATGTACAGGCCACCTAGCAGTAGACAGGATGTGGGGCAGAAAATAAATCAGGAGATAGAAAAGGCATGTAAAAAAGGCAATATTACAATAATCATGGGGGACTTCAATATGCAGGTGGACTGGGAAAATCAGGTTGGTAGTGGATCCCAAGAAAAGGAATTTGTGGAATGTTTACGACATGGTTTTTTGGAGCAGCTTGTGACAGAGCCTACTAGAGAACAGGCAATTCTGGATTTGGTGATGTGTAATGAGGCAGACTTGATTAGGGAACTTAAGTTGAAGGAACCCTGAGGGAGCAGTGACCACAATATGGTAGAATTTAACGTGTGCGCAGTGCAGGGAGCCGGATAACACCGCCGACACAAGATAACACAAGCCATGCCCAAGAATAAAGGTAAGGGAGGTAAAAACAGGCGATCTGGTAAGAATGAGAATGAGTCCGAGAAACGTGAGTTGGTGTTTAAAGAAGATGGTCAGGAACATACCCAGGTGATTAAGATGCTGGGAAATGGGTGTTTGGAAGCCACGTGTTTTAATGGTGGGAAGAGGCTTTGCCACATTCAAGGGAAGCTGAGGAAGAAGGTTTGGATAAACACATCAGACATTATATTGGTTGGGTTGAGAGATTATCAGGATAATCAGGCTGAAGTCATCCTGATGAGGATGAGGCAAGAAGTTTGAAAGCCTAAGGTTAACTTCCAGAGCATGCCAAAATCAATGAAACAGATACCTTTGGACTTGACGATGCTGATGAAATACAGTTTGACGAGATTGGGGATGATGATGAGGACATTGATGATATCTAAAGTAGGATTGAATTTGGATTTCAACCTGTACCAAGCTTCCTTTTGAATTGAAAATTTTGGGGGGATTTTACATGAGCACTCTTTGTGGACGAGTTAATTTAAGAAAAATCCATTCTGTAACTTTGTTTTATTTTTTAAATCTTTTTGTGTATTTATGTATTCTTTAGTCATGAGAATACAAAGAATATGAAGATGAGTTTGGGAGGAAGTGCACCCTTTACAATAAAATGTTAAACCTGAAAAAAAAAATGATAGAATTTACCCTTGAGAGGGAGAAGGTGCAATCAGATGTAACAGTATTACAATTAAATAAGGGTAGCAACAAAACATGAGGGAAGAGCTGGCCAGAGTTAATTGGGAAAGGAGCCTAGCACGGAAAACAGTGGAACAACAATGGCAAGGGTTTTCAGGGGTTATTCGGGAGGCGAAGCAGAAATTCATCCCAAGGAGGAGGAAACATGCTAAGGGGAGGATAAGGCATCCATGGCTGATGAGGGAAATCAAGGACAGCATAAAGGCTAAAGAAAAAGCATACAGTGGTGAGGATTAGTGGGAAGCCAGAGGATTGGGAAGCTTTTAAAAGCGAGCAAAGGACAACTAAAAAAGCAATAAAGGGGGAGAAGAAGAAGTATGAGTGCAAGGTAGCTAGTAATATAAAGGAAGATAGGAAGAAATTCTTTCAATATATAAAAGGTAAGAGAGAGGCAAAAATAGACACTGGACCACAGGAAAATGTGGCTGGAGAAGTAATAATAGGAAACAAAGAAATGGCAGATGAACTGAATAGTTACTCTACATCAGTCCTCATGGTGGAAGACACCAGTGGGATGCCAGAGCTCCAGGAGAACCGGAGGCAGAGATGAGTGCAGTGAATATTACTGAGGAGAAGGTTCTGCGGAAACTGAAAGGTCTGAAAGTAGATAAATCACCTGGACCGGATGGACTACACCCCAGGGTTCTAAAAGAGATAGCTCAGGAGATTGTGGAGGCATTGGTGGTGATCTTTCAGGAATCATTGGAGGCAGGAAGGGTCCCAGAGGACTGGAAAGTGGCTAATGTAACACCCCTGTTTAAGAACGGAGGGAGGTAGAAGACGGGAAATTATAGGCCGGTTAGCCGGACTTCGGTCATTGGTAAGATTTTAGAGTCCATAGTTAAAGATGAGATCACGGAGTACTTGGAAGTGCATGATAAAATAGGACTGAGTCAGCACGGCTTTGTCAAAGGGAGGTCATGTCTGAGAAATCTGTTTAGAGTTCTTTGAGGAAATAACAAGGAAGTTAGACAAAGGAGAACCAGTGGACGTGATTTATTTGGATTTCTAGAAGGCCTTTTACAAGGTGCTGCATATGAGACTGTTAAATAAGTTAAGAGCCCATGGTGTTAAGGGTAAGATCCTGGCATGGATAGAGGATTGGCTGACTGGCAGAAGGCAGAGAGTGGGGATAAAAGGATCTTTTTCAGGATGGCAGCCGGTGACGAGTGGTGTACATCAGGAGTCGGTGCTGGGACCACAACTTTTCACAATATACATTAACGATCTGGAAGAAGGTACTGAAGGCACTGTTGCTAAGTTTGCAGATGATACAAAGATCTGTAGAGGGACAGGTAGTATTGAGGAAGCAAGGGGGCTGCAGAAGGACTTGGTCAGGCTAGGAGAGTGGGCAAAGAATTGGCAGATGGAATACAATGTGGAAAAGTGTCAGGTTATGCACTTTGTAAGGAAAAATGGAGGTATAGACTATTTTCTAAATGGGGAGATGCTGAGAAAATCAGACGCACAAAGAGACTTGGAAGTCCTTGTTCACAATTCTCTTAAGCTTAACGTGCAGATTCAGTCGGCAGTTAGGAAGGCATTCATGTCGAGAAGGCTAGAATACAAGACCAGGGATATACTTCTGAGGCTATATAAGGCTCTGGTCAGACCCCATTTGGAGTATTGTGAGCAGTTTTGGGTCCCGTATCTAAGGAAGGATGTGCTGGCCTTGGAAAGGGTCCAGAGGAGGTTCACAAGAATGATCCCTGGAATGAACAGCTTGTTGGATGAGGAACAGTTGAGGACTCAGGTTCTGTACTCCTTGGAATTTAGGAGGATGAGGGGGGGATCTTATTGAAACTTACAGGATACTGCATGGCCTGGGTAGAGTGGATGTGGAGAGTATGTTTCCACTTGTAGGAAAAACTAGAAGCAGAGGATACAATCTCAAACTGAAGGGACAATCCTTTAAAACAGAGATGTGGAGGAATTTCTTCAGAAGAGGGTGGTGAATCTGTGGAACTCTTTGCCGCAGAAAGCTGTGGAGGCCAAATCACTGAGTGTCTTTAAGACAGAGATAGATAGTATTATAGGCCAGGGTTCAGAGAACACCAAAGTATATCATGGAGTTCACCTGACCCACAACTTTTAAGAGATTTTGGTTATAGGGTGCACAAGGGCCCGCTTTACAGGTGTGATGCAACAGAGATCTAAAGTATTTTTAGACAAAACAATGTTTATTCTATGAATCCAGTTAATATTTTATAAACACATAGTAAACATCTTATCAACTACCAACACTGATACCCCCCCCCCCCCCTCAAAGATACAGTACTCTATAGGTAACCCTTAGTAACTTTCCTAACAACATCCATGAGCCAAAGACCCTTTTTAACAAATACAGTAGGTTTGCATTCCTTGCAGAAACAGGTATTATTTGAAATCATCAAGTGATCTGGAGACATTCTTTAGCATGCAGAGAGAGACCAAAATACACCTCCTTGGTTTAAATGCTGCTCTCCGACAGAAAAAGAAACTAAAGCTCAGAGCCAAAAACAGCTTCCAGTTCAAAACAAAAGTAAAAAAACAGAGCCAGACCCCAGCTCCATGCAGACAATGATATCACTGCAGCCACTTGAGAAGACAAACATTTCTTAAAGTGACATTCCCATGACAATAGGTTTTTGATTAATACGGGGATCAGGGGTTATGAGGAGAAGGCAGGAGAATGCAGATGAGAAAAATATCAGCCATGGTTGAATGGCGGAGCAGACTCGATAGGCCGAGTGGCCTAATTCTGCTTCTATGGTCTTATGGTCTTATAGTTTTTGGTCGCTAGTCTGTCACTAGAGTCTTAGAGTTTATGGGGACAATACTCCACATCAAGCTTGGCTGACCAGGGGTCTTTCCCACTCTTACCAACTCCTCTTGACGTGTGTTGGAAGGATTTTATAGGTTGACAGTTACCTTTTTTGGCCATGGTGTGAACTCACTGTCCTTTCCCATCAAGCCTGGGGTGACACTTAAACTCCGAGCTTCTGGTCCAGAGGCAGGGACACTACCTACCGCTACCTATTGCGCCACAAGTGCTCCCAGGGGACATTGTGCTCCCAAATATTTTGATAGCCTAATGTGAACATCATTGCCACAGCAATAGGATAATTACATGAAGTAATGAATTTCAAACTTTTCTGTATAGGGACCCCACCAATGAACGATCAATATATTCTCCGAGAAACCTAAAGTGTAAAAGACAGCAGAGAAGCCCAAAGAAAAGCATTGCCATTGTTGCAGAATGTACTTTTTGTTACCAAGGACAACAGAAAATGCTGCATAAAGGATACATTTGATTGGGGACAACAGAGATTTATTCCCAGCCTCTGTGGTTCTGCTGAAATCCTGTTTGCGTTGGAAACTTCCTGCCAAAAATTCCAATGGGGGGGATCCCTGAGGAAACTCCCCCCTCAAAGAATATTCTGGAGGTAAGGTGCTGCCAATATGTGCCCGGCCTCAGACAGGCAGAATGCGAGGACTGTCATTTACAGGGGGGTCTTGAGATCATTTTGAGGTCTAGTCTTTCAATGTAGACAAGCTTAGCAAATATTGGAGACAAAGCAAAACTCTTACGTCAGCTAATTGAACAAATAACCAGGTTGGTAGTGTCATGATGTGCAGGAGGCACACACACACATATTGATATACAGACAAGCAGCTAATGGACACAGAGAACAGGACATGACCAATAAGCAGGCAGGACACTCAGGGGTGGGATCTGACTATAAAAGACACGAGGCACTCACACTCCGCCTCTTTCCACTGATGAACATCTAAAGAGTCAGTCAAGGGTGTTGTTACAATCACACACACCTCCACCACGTGATTAAGAGCTAGTCTGGTTCAGTCAGACAGAGTAACCACACTTAAATTAGCAGAGAGTCGAACTCACAGAGAACTGTGCTAACTGTGCTATTAGTTCAATAAACCTGATTGAACTAACTTCAAGGTCTGGAGTATCTTTCTGATCTAAACTGCATCCAGTTGCAGTCAGTGTTAGACCAATGTAGGACAACACGACAGGTAGGACAACAGGGGACTCTTCTTTGAATAGTGGATTCTCCAGTAGGCGGGAAGAGTTAACATCACATTCAAAGGGCATTGCTGCCCCGAATTGTCAGTTAGGAGAATCTACTCAAGACCTGGGATGGGGCCTGATATTGCCACCTTCTGACTTAGTAATGAGAGATCTCCCAGTGAGCCAAACTGAGACCAATGGTTCACAGCATCCCAGGTGTCACAGATGTTGATTTAAGAGCTGCTGACCGAATAATCCCAACTAACTATGATTTTGAATAGCCCCGTAATTAATCCCCCTCCACCCCATATCATGCCTGATATTTTTTCCTTCTTCAAGATTCACCAACCAATCATAGAAAGGTGCCAGTGAAACAATGCCACCACTGTTGACATTGGGAGTTGGATTCTCCGGTTCCCCAGCCGCGTCTTTCTCGGCAGTGGGAAGCGGCGGCCATTTTATGATGGCGGGATCCGTTCCTGCCGCTATCATTGGTATTTCCCTTTGTAGACACCCATGTCACCAGGAAACAATATTATAATGCAGTGTTAGTTGGGTGCACCTTACAGATAATCCCACCATGATCAATAATCAAACCAGAGGGTACACATTTTACTTTAACAGCATTGTGCAATATTTTTAATTGCTATATAAATATCCCATTTATTATTTAGATCATTGTGCAGACGATAACACTGATTTTGGTGACTGCCTCAGGTCTCATGAGCATGTCCTCCACATTGTACCATACAGATACAGTGACAGTAAATTCATAATTGGAGAAGATTCAGTACTTGCAGTCCAGGTAAACTACACAAAGTCTTTTCCATTCTGTAGAAGTAGGAGAAGACCTCTTCCTGCCAAGAGACATAATATTATTCAATATAATCATTTCATATAAGGTGTGTAGTAATCTTACAGGGTAGTAAGATCAAACTACTTCTGAGCAACATAAAGGAATGCTTGAACAATATCAGGCCATAAGACATAGGAAAAGAATTAGGCCATTCGGCCCATCGAGTCTGCTCTGCCATTTAATCATGGCTGATATGTGTCTCATCCCCAATCTCCTGCCTTCTCCCCATTACACCTGATCCCTTATTATTTAAGAACCTCTCTATCTCTGTCTTAAAGACACTCAAAGATCTGGCCTCCACAGCCTTCTGCGGCAAAGAGTTCCACAGATTCACCACCCTCTGGCTGAAGAAATTCCTGATCTGTTTTAAAGGATCATCTCTTCAGTCTGAGGCTGTGGCCTCGGGTTCTAGTTTTTCCTACTCGTGGAAACATCCTCTCCATGTCCATTCTATCTAGGCTTCTCAATATCCTGTAAGTTGCAATAAGATCCCCCCCTCATCCTTCTAAACTCCAATGAGTGCAGACCAGAGTCCTCAACCGGTCCTCATATGATAAACTCTTCATTCCAGGGATCATTCCTGTGAACCTCCTCTGGACCCTTTCCAAGGCCAGCACATCCTTCCATAGACACGGGGCCCAAAACTGCTCACAATACTCCAAATGGGGAGTTTGGCCAGAGCCTTATTCAGTGCAGAAGTACATCCCTGCTCCTGTATTCTAGTTCTCTCGACATGAATGCTAACATTGCATAAGCCTTCCTAACTGCTGGCTGAACCTGCACATTAACCTTAAGAGAATCTTGAACTTGGACTCCTAAGTCCCTTTGTGCTTCTGATTTCCAAATACTTTTCCATTTAGAAAATAATCTGTGCATCCATTCTTCCTACCAAAGTGTATAACCTTACACTTTTCCACATTGATCTTCATTGTCAGTGAGAAGCATTCGAGCCCTCAGGTGACTCTATGCCGAATAACTTTTAAGAAGCTAGAGGACAAAGACTGAATAGTTCACAATTGTACTGGTGTTTATTTGATCAACAAGTTTGAAGACTTCATTTCAATGGAAATGAAGTATAAAAGCAGGGATGTCTCACTAAAACTATACAAGGCACTAAGCAGACCACACCTGGAATACGGTGAACAGTTTTGGTCCCCTTATCTAAGGGAAGATATACTGGCATTGGAGGTAGCCCAGAGAAGGTTCACTAGGTTGATCCCGGGTATGGAGGGATTTTCTTTTGGGGAGAGGTTGAGTAGTTTGGGCTTCTACTCATTGGAGTTTAAAAGAATGAGAGGTACCTTATTGAGACATGTTGGATTCTCAGGTGTCTTGAAAGGGTAGATGCTGGGAAGTTGTTTCCCCTTCTGTGCAAGTCGAGGACCAGAGGGCATGATCTCAGAATAAGGGATTGCTCAATTAAGACAGAGATGAGGAGAAATTTCTTCTCAGAGCGTAGTGAATCTATGGAACTCTTTACCGCAGAGAGCTGTGGAGGTTGGGTCGGTAAGTATGTTCAAGGCTGAGATAGACAGATTTTTAGTCAGTGAGGGAATCAAGGGTTATGGTGATAAAATGGGAAAGTGGAGTTGGGGATTATCACATTAGATTAGTCATGACCTCGTTGAATGGCAGAGCAGACTCGATGGGCCGAATGGCCTGCTTCTGCTCCAAAGACTTATGGATTTATGCTTGCTACTTCGCACTGCAATATATTTTCAAAATCTACCTTGGAATGCAAATTTATGATGATATTTCAGCAACTCAAAACACAACTCAAAAAAGCACAAAAAAAGTGGGATAATAGGTGAGTAAACCATTACAATCACAGGAGTCACGAGATGGATTCCAACAAATTGGTTTATTCAATAAGTCAAAGCAAAGCCACAAAGCAGCATCGAGTGCATTTAGTCCCAGCCGAAGATGGCAGTTCCCTTCCTGGCCAGCTTTTATAGGTGGGTTTTTCTGAGCCCCGCAATTAGACCTCCGTCCCTCAGCGGGGAAGCTCGAGCCCCATGGGGAGGTCAGTCGAGTCATCCCCTGGGTCTCAAGGGAGTTATTACTGTTACAACAGCTTAGGCAAGTGCGCAGTCAATTTCAGCCCCACATGGCCCAGAGTCACAACAAGTGAATTAAGCAATAATTCTTACAAAAATTCTGGAAATCCTTTGTCCTTGGCTGCCTAATGATTACAGTCACCAGGTTTGTAAGTGGAAACACTATTACTGTTTATTTGTAACATGAATAATGATGAATTATGTAATAAGTGCACTTGGATAACAATGAGCTAACCCACGACTCACCTTTAACTGCCCCACCCTCTACCCACACACACAAGAGACAAACACAGAGAGGAAGAAGGGGTGAAACTAATCAGGACGAAGGTCAAATGATAAGTCTTTCCTTCCAATTGTGGTTCTGTTGCAGGCTTTCCTCACAACATGCTGGTTAATCAAAGTCTCTGTTTTACAGCTGGTAACAGCCTTCTTTGCAGAGTCATTCATTCAGTATGGTACTTAGAGGCAGCAGGCCTCCTGAGGTCTTATCAAACTGGGCCTTCAACTCAAGTCCAACATTCAGGCCTATTTCTTTCTTGTGACATTTTATTCCACATGAGCCTTTCCTTCAGCTTGGGGTTTGACTTCAAGTCCTTGTATCCTCAAGAGAATGGTCTTGCTGGAGAGAGAGTCAGCACTCACAGTAGCCTTATGGAGAGAGTTTAGTTGAATCTTTTGGGAGGGAATTAATTAGAACCCTCCATCCAAACTGCAGAAACAAATGCGAAACTAAAACCTCAACTTTTGAAGCTCTGAAACATTCCAGTGGGATCAGATCCAATCACCACCCGTTACTGGGCAGAGCACAGCATTTTGGCTCAATTCATTGGCCACCAGACATCAAACAAACTAAGTCATCACTGAGACCAGCCAATCTCCAATCACCAGTCTAAAGCAGCACCGTCTTCGGGATCCTGCTGTTTGAGTTAAAGTTACAAGCTTCTTGCCTTAAAGTCACAGGTCCATTAAACACCCATGGATCAAAAATGTAACCGCAAAATAAAAGAAAGAGGAAATGAGGTTATAAACAGGGAATAAACAAGAACAAACATGAAGGACCCTTACATTACATAGACAAAGTGACAAAATTGGAGCCGATGGAAAAGATGCTTGAGAATCATGTGGCACACAAAATCTGTTACTGATTCACTATGAGCTCATTCTGCATTCCAGTCTCGTCAATTCTACTGCACAAATCCCATCACAGCAAATCTCAATAGCAGAAAAATAAACTGAACTCCAGCCATGGTTCCGCCCTCTGTTCACAAGATAATTATGGATGACAAACGCCATCTAGTCCAGCCGAGCTCATCTCATCCATCCCAGAATGACATACAAACAAACATATTCAGCCCCTCAAGCCTGCTCCATAGCTAAATAATATTGCCTCCATTATACCAGCGACGGTAACTCAAAAGTACTTGTAAAATGATTTGGGACATTATGAAAGGTATTGTATAAATGTAGGCTTTGTCTGTCATTCATTGCACATGGATGCAGTGGGCATAGTGACTGAATCAATGGTGAAATTGGAGGCCCAATGTTGATTCTCTCAGGATAATTAATCACAGAGCGATGGATTGACGTTAGGAAAGTTGCTACAAAAAAACTCACTGTATTTACAAAGCAATTAACTAACCTCCTCCCACCGTCCCCTAAATACCCTGACCATCACCCCCAACCTCTTCCAAACCCCCAAACCCTCCCAACCTCCCCCACCCCCAATCTGCTGCTAGCCTACCCCGCAATCCCCCCTATAACCCCTCTTCCAACTGTCCCCACCCCCCACCTGTATGGTTATAAAATTACCAGGATTTCACTTACCATTGTTCAAGCATGAATACTCTCAGTGCTACACGATTGTTGACCTCCAGGCAGCTTCATAGTTTTCTGGCTCGATTTTCAAAATAAGCGATCTGGAAACCGCAGGTCAGTGAAATTGACCTGATACTGACAGACCGGCTTTAAAAAAATCAGATCTCTCAGGCTGACATATCCTATGTTTTTAAAGCTGGTCTTTTAGACTTGAAGCTTTAGGGCCTGGGCCCTGGTGTTTTACACCGTCTGCCTCCACCTCTCCCGGAACCTAATGGCCAGTGCTCTAGTTTGGCAATCGAAATGAAAATTTTAAAGCTGATTTCAAACACCTTGGGCTGGATTCTCTGATCGCCGAAGCCGAAATCACGTTCGGCGATTGGTCGGAGAATCCGTTTTGGTGCCAAAATCGGGGGCGGAGCTGTTTTTCAGATGCTCCGCCCCCTCCAAAATGGCATCAGCACTGAATATGTCGCACGCCGTTGGCCTCAGTGCATCATCTGAAGGCCCTCCCTCGATGCTACCTCCCCGATGGGCCCACCTCCTGACGGTATTGATCGCGTGTCCTCAGTCTACGCGTGCCGGCGAGGTCCCCGAAAACTGCGCCACCACAGTCGGGGTGGGGTTGAGCCATTCCGCTGGCCGGGGGGCCTCGGCTGGGGCTGGGGGACTGGTGGGGGGTGGTCCAGGGGTAGCAAGGGTAGTTACAGCATGCACTATTTGGCAGGCCGGGTCCATGCGCGGCCGTGCCATGTTGTATGGCGCGCCCGCCGCAGGCCGCAGTCGTGCGCATGCGTGGCTACGGACCCGGCAATTCTCCATCCGTATCTGCATGTAAAGCAAGGGGCTTTACGTGGTGTGGCTGTTAGTCCCCCACTTGGCGGAGGATTGGTGTGGGTGCGGCTTTTTGGTCCTAAGACTAGACACATGCTCCGGACATAGCCTCACAATCAGAGAATCCAACCCCTTATGTGCCCATGTGCTGCAGCCTCTCGCGTTTGTCTGCCAGTGATCAGCATCGATTCCTATGAGCAGGTGAAAGTTTCCAAGCTGGTGGCTCTTCCTCCAGTTGCAGTCACCTGAGGCCGGTTGATGCTCCATTTGCCTTTGCAACAGGAAAACAGAAAGCTAAAGGCAGGTTGCACTGGGGATGCTAGCTATGCTTAAAGTGGATAAATGGCCTGGGCTGGACGGCTAGAACCCCAGGTTGCTAAGGGGCAGGGGATGCAGATGGCAGAAGAGTTTGTCATAATCTTCCAATCTTCCCTCGATTCAGAAGAGCCGGCAGAGGATTGCAGCATTACAGAGAGGGTGTAAGGATAGTCCTATTAACTATTGCCAGTTGGTTTAACATCGGTGGTGGGTATGGTTTTAGAAACATTAATCAGGGAACAAAATCAGCAGTGATTTGGAGCGGTTTGAGTTGATTAAGGATAGCGAGTACAGGTTTGTAGAAAGCCAATCTATCGTGATTAATCCAATAGATTGTTTTGATGAAGTAACAGAGAACGTTGATGAAGGGAACACATTTAATGTTGTCTGAAGCAATCATCTGATGAAGTACCACATAAAAAGCTTGACAGAGAAAAATAGGCTCGTGGAATAGAAGGGTCAGTGTCAATTTGGATAAAACAATTTGGCTCAAGGATGAAAACAGCAAGTTGTGGTAAGAGGTCACTTTACAGACTGCAGGATGACCGACAGAAGTATTCCCCAAGAGTCAGAGCGAGAACCATTGCTGGTTTTCTAAAAAAAATACATAAACGATTTGGATACTGGAAAGGAGACTGAAATTTATAAATTTTCCAATAAGGCCAGATTTGGAGATATGGCAAACAGTGAGGGTGATATGCATCAATTAAGAATATAACTGGGAGCAGGAGTAGGCAATTCAGTCCCCTCGAGCTCGCTCCGCCGTTCAATATGATCGTGGCTGTTCTCCTCTCAGCCTCAACTCCACTTTTCAGCTTGTTCTGCGACACCCTTCAACCCATTACTAATTAAACATCTGTCTATCTCCTCCTTAAATTTATTCCAAGAATTACAGCAGGAACTAATGGAGGTCAGAATAATAATCGTAATCTTTATTGTCTCAAGTAGGCTTACATTAACACTGCAATGAAATTACTGTGAAAAGCCCCTAGTCGCCACATTCCGGCGCCTGTTCGGGTACACAGAGGGAGAATTCAGAATGTCCAATTCATCTAACAGCACGTCTTTCA
Organism: Scyliorhinus torazame; assembly: GCF_047496885.1. NCBI lineage: Eukaryota > Metazoa > Chordata > Chondrichthyes > Carcharhiniformes > Scyliorhinidae > Scyliorhinus > Scyliorhinus torazame. Next base: position 105,188,044 of record NC_092722.1, read on the forward strand.
GGACATGTGGGACGAAACTGGAGCATCCGGAGGAAACTCACGTAGACACAGGGAGAACGTGCAGACTCCGCACAGATAGTGACCAAGCCGGGACTCGAACCTGGGACCTTGGCGCTGTGAAGCAACAGTGCGACCCACTATGCTACCGTGCTGCAGCAGAATGGGAAAATGGGTGGCAGATGGAATTTAACATTGAGAAATACGAGGTAACGTGTTTTGGCAGAAGGGATAGGGAGAGGCAGTATAGATTGAACGCCATAGTTCATGACAGTGTGCTTGACCTTTTCCAGGTATAAAAAGTCCATAAGGTCAACCAACCAGGCCGAGGAACTAGGCGAAGCGGATGCTCTCCATCACAGCAGAACTTGCCTTTGGGCTATTAGTGAGGAAAAGGTGAGCGCATCCGCCTTCAACCCGGTCCGCAGCCCCAGCGAGTCCCACACCTGAAAATGGCAACAACAGAAAAGGCTTCAGATCAATGTTACGAACAGCTGATATGGTGTTAAAGTAGGAGACCCAAATTCTTTGGACAAGACCAGAACATGTGGGTATGGTTGGCGGGCCTGCAAGAACACCATTGGCACTGGTCGCCACACCATCAAAGAACCCGCTCATCCTACGTTTTGGTTAGATGAGCTCCATGAACCACCTTGAGTTGGATGAGGTTGAGCCACGCACAGGATGAGGTGGAATTTACCCTACAGAGGGCCTCATTCCACACATCCCCATCTAAGATGGGCCTCAACGCCTCTTCCCATCTTGCCTTCACCCGATCAAGCGACACAGATTCCAATGAGATTGTCTTCTCATAGATGTTCGAGATCCTCCCCCTCAAGTCCTCTCCAACAAGGAAGGCTGTGACACTAAGGAACTCGCAAGGCAAACCCAGTAGACTAAGTTGCGCAATTGAAAACATCAAAACAAGTGTGTCCCTGATAGTTGGAGTTACGCCAAGAACTCCTCCCAACTGGTGAAACATCTATCTATAAACAGGTCTCTGAAGCACTCTCGCCCCTTCCCATGCCTTAAAAGTCGAAAGCAAACCCGATTGCGGAAACAAATGGCTGCCATGTTTCGGAGCCAGTCATGACTTGACATGCAGCTTGTAATGTTGTCTGAGCTGCCTCCATAACTTCAAGGAGGTGATCAGCACTGGGTTTGAGGTGTATCTCATTTGTCATGAGAATGTCGCTTTAAGAAATGTTTGGCTGCTCATATTACTGCAGTGATGTCAGAGTGTGGGTGGAGCTGGGCTGTCTGTTAGCTTTTTACTTTCGTTTTAGGCTGTTTGCTGCAGGGTGTGTTTTAGTTTTGTTTTCAATGTTGGAGCTGAAGCCAGACATAGCAGGTGTACTGTTGATCTCTCTGCCATGAAAAGGCTATCTCTTGATCAATTGGTGCATTCAGAATTATAAATGTTCTCAGTAGTGAATGTAAACCTAATGTGCTTCTGTTAAAAGGTGTTTGTTTTGTCTTCTGGATGTTGTTTGGGAAGTTATTAAGGATTACTTATTGTTGTATTCTTTGGGGGTTGTATTTGAATTAATGGTTGCTAAGATGTTCACTGTATGTTTTAAAAAGGTTAACTTGAGTTCATAGAATAAACATTGTTTTATTTTTTTAAATACCTTTCAATTTCTGCTGTACCACACCTGTAGAGTGGGCCGTGTGCTTCCCATACCACAATCTAGTCAAAGTTGTGGGTCAGGTGAACTCCATGATACACTTTGGGGTTCTCTAAACCCTGGCCCATAACAAATTGGGGGATTGTCCGGGATAAAATTCTATCTATTGGATTGACTTAGTGAACTTAAAGACAGTGAGGGGTGAGCATATTGTGGTTGCTTTTCAGGTGTGGTATTCTAGTTTAAGTGGGGAGTGTGTTGTGGACAATGGCTCTTTCAGAGGCTCTGAAGTTTTTTGGGGTGGAAATGGTCACACACAGTACCTTACGGACAAAGGCTAAAAGCAGACTGTTAGATTCGGCAAAAACATTGCAGTTAACATTACCTGGCAAAATGCGAAAAGACGAGGTAATTATGGCGGTGGCTAAGCATTTAAAGTTGCCTGACATACAGTTTGACTCATTGGAAATGGCAAAAATTCAGTTACAAATTTTAAAAATGGAACATGAGAAAGAATTAAAGCAGCTTGAGTACGAAAGCGAGAGAGGAAAAAGAAAGAGAGAGGAAAAAGAGAGAGAAGAAAGGAAAACAGAAAGAATAGCCCCAGCAGAACAAAAAGAAAGAGAAAGGGAGATACAGATCAGGGAAAAAGAAAAAGAGAGAGAGTTTGAACTTCAGAAAATGGCCATGAAACATGACAGTCAGTTAAAATTAGCAGACGTAAAGGCAAATATGCAGTTGGATCATAGTGATGAGGATAGTGAGAAAGAGCGTCAAAGTCGAAGGCCTGGTGGGAATCTATTTAAATATGTCCAAGCATTGCCAAGGTTTGACGAGAAGGAGGTAGAAGCCTTTTTCATTTTATTTGAGAAGGTGGGTAAACAAATGAAATGGCCACAGGACATGTGGGTATTACTGATTCAAACAAAGCTGATAGGTAGGGCTCGTGAAGTGTTTGCATCACTACCGGAGGAGGTATCTAGGACGTATGAGGAGGTGACGAAATCCATCTTAAGTGCATATGAACTACTGCCTGAAGCCTACAGACAAAGGTTTAGAAATTTAAGGAAAGAATTTGGTCAAATATACATGGAGTTTGAAAGGCTCAAACAGAGTAATTTTGATAGGTGGATAAGGGCTTTGAAAATAGACCAAACGTATGAAGCTCTCAGAGAAGTTATACGTTTGGAGGAGTTTAAAAATTCAATTCCTGATGTAGTGAGAACTCATGTGGAAGAGCAGAGGGTTAAAACTGCGAGAATAGCAGCGGAAATGGCAGATGCTTATGAATTAGTTCATAAATCAAAGATTGGTTTCCGACATCAGTTTCAGCCTGTGAGTGATAGAAACTGGGAACATGAGAAAAACTCACGTGGTTGAGGCAAAGGTGATCTGATGGGGGATAATAAGGAGAGTGTACCTCAGATTAAAAAAGAAATCCAGGTGTGTGGAAAAGAAATGACAAGTTTCAAATGCTTTCACTGTAATAAACTAGCCCATGTAAAGTCACAGAGTTGGTGGTTGAAGAAAAGCACTGGGAAGGCTGATGTGGTAAAACAGGATAAGACAGTGGGGTTTGTTAAAGTGTAAAGGAAAGTCCAAGTGAAGTGAAGGAAGTGCAAAAGATTGGGCAGCCTGATCAAGAGGTGATTGATGAGAAGGTGCCACAATCTAGTAAAAGTTGTGGGTCAGGTGAACTCCATGATACACTTTGGCGTTCTCTAAACCCTGGCCCATAACACGTTGAAGAACATAGAACATAGAACATTACAGCGCAGTACAGGCCCTTCGGCCCTCGATGTTGCGCCGACCTGTGAAACCACTCTAAAGCCCATCTACACTATTCCCTTATCGTCCATATGTCTATCCAATGACCATTTGAATGCCCTTAGTGTTGGCAAGTCCACCACTGTTGCAGGCAGGGCATTCCACGCCCTTACTACTCTCTGAGTAAAGAACCTACCTCTGATCTCTGTCCTATATCTATCTCCCCTCAATTTAAAGCTATGTCTCCTCGTACTAGACATCACCATCCGAGGAAAAAGGCTCTCACTATCCACCCTATCCAATCCTCTGATCATCTTGTATGCCTCAATTAAGTCACCTCTTAACATTCTTCTCCCTAACAAAAACAGCCTCAAGTCCCTCAGCCTTTCCTCATAAGATCTTCCCTCCATACCAGGCAACATTCTGGTAAATCTCCTCTGCAACCTTTCCAATGGTACCACATCCTTCCTATAATGCGGCGCCAGAATTGCACGCAATACTCCAAAAGCAGCCGCACCAGAGTTTTATACAGCTGCAACATGACATAAGAACATAAGAACTAGGAGCAGGAGTAGGCCATCTGGCCCCTCGAGCCTGCTCCGCCATTCAATGAGATCATGGCTGATCTTTTGTGGACTCAGCTCCACTTTCCGGCCCGAACACCATAACCCTTAATCCCTTTATTCTTCAAAAAACTATCTATCTTTATCTTAAAAAACATTTAATGAAGGAGCCTCTACTGCTTCACTGGGCAAGGAATTCCATAGATTCACAACCCTTTGGGTGAAGAAGTTCCTCCTAAACTCAGTCCTAAATCTACTTCCCCTTATTTTGAGGCTATGCCCCCTAGTTCTGCTTTCACCCGCCAGTGGAAACAACCTGCCCGCATCTATCCTATCTATTCCCTTCATAATCTTATATGTTTCTATAAGATCCCCCTTCATCCTTCTAAATTCCAACGAGTACAGTCCCAGTCTACTCAACCTCTCCTCGTAATCCAACCCCTTCAGCTCTGGGATTAACCTAGTGAATCCCCTCTGCACACCCTCCAGTGCCAGTACGTCCTTCTCAAGTAAGGAGATCAAAACTGAACACAATACTCCAGGTGTGGCCTCACTAACACCTTATACAATTGCAGCAGAACCTCCCTAGTCTTAAACTCCATCCCTCTAGCAATGAAGGACAAAATTCCATTTGCCTTCTTAATCACCTGTTGCACCTGTAAACCAACTTTTTGCGACTCATGCACTAGCACACCCAGGTCTCTCTGCACAGCAGCATGTTTCAATATTTTTCATTTAAATAATAATCCCTTTTGCTGTTATTCCTACCAAAATGGATAACCTCACATTTGTCAACATTGTATTCCATCTGCCAGACCCTAGCCCATTCACTTAGCCTATCCAAATCCCTCTGCAGACTTCCAGTATCCTCTGCACTTTTTGCTTTACCACTTATCTTAGTGTCGTCTGCAAACCTGGACACATTGCCCTTGGTCCCCAACTCCAAATAATCTATGTAAATTGTGAACAGTTGTGGGCCCAACACTGATCCCTGAGGGACACCACTAGCTACTGATTGCCAACCAGAGAAACACCCATTAATCCCCACTCTTTGCTTTCTATTAATTAACCAATCCTCTATCCATGCTACTACTTTCCCCTTAATGCCATGCATCTTTATCTTATGCAACAACCTTTTGTGTGGCGCCTTGTCAAAGGCTTTCTGGAAATCCAGATATACCACATCCATTGGCTCCCCGTTATCTACCGCACTGTTAATGTCCTCAAAAAATTCCACTAAATTAGTTAGGCACGACCTGCCCTTTATGAACCCATGGTGCGTCTGCCCAATGGGACAATTTCCATCCAGATGCCTCGCTATTTCTTCCTTGATGATAGATTCCAGCATCTTCCCTACTACCGAAGTTAAGCTCACTGGCCTATAATTACCTGCTTTCTGCCTACCTCCTTTTTTAAACAGTGGTGTCACGTTTGCTAATTTCCAATCCCCCGGGACCACCCCTGAGTCTAGTGAATTTTGGTAAATTATCACTAGTGCATTTGCAATTTCCCTAGCCATCTCTTTTAGCACTCTGGGATGCATTCCATCAGGGCCAGGAGACTTGTCTACCTTTAGCCCCATTACCTTGCCCATCACTACCTCCTTGGTGATAACAATCCTCTCAAGGTCCTCACCTGTCATAGCCTCATTTCCATCAGTCACTGGCATGTTATTTGTGTCTTCCACTGTGAAGACCGACCCAAAAAACCTGTTCAGTTCCTCAGCCATTTCCTCATCTCCCATTATTAAATCTCCCTTCTCATCCTCTAAAGGACCAATATTTACCTTAGCCACTCTTTTTTGTTTTATGTATTTGTAGAAACTTTTACTATCTGTTTTTATATTCTGAGCAAGTTTACTCTCATAATCTATCTTGCTCTTCTTTATAGCTTTTTTAGTAGCTTTCTGTTGCCCCCTAAAGATTTCCCAGTCCTCTAGGGCGTCATTCTCCGACCCCCCAGAGGGCCGTTGGCCGCCGTGAATCCCGCCCCCGCCGGTTGCCGAAGTCTCCGAAGGGAGAAAAATCGGCGGGGCGTTTATGTCGCAGCTGCCGTCGGAGAATGTCACGGGTCTGCGCAAGGCAGCCGATTTTCGGCCTGCCGATATTCTCCCTTCCGGATGGGCCGAAGTCCCGTCGACGTGATGACCGTTCACGTCGACGTAAATTAAACCTCCTTTTCATCGGCAGTGTCCTTATATATGGGTTGGTGTAATGCCAACGTGGAGGTGAGTGACGGCCTGGGGGGTTGGCACTGGGAAGGCGATGGCGTGGCCGCAGTCTGAATGCGTGAGGAGAGGTGTGTCTCGGGTTGTGTGTGTGTGTGTGTGCGGCGGGGGGGGGGGTTTGTTAGAGTGGGCTGGGCTCCGGGGGAGTGCCGGGAGGGGGTCCGTGCCGGGGAGGGGGATGGGGGGGTCCGTGCCGGGGCGGAGGATGGGGGGGTCCGTGCCGGGGAGGGGGATGGGGGATCCGTGCCGGGGTGGAGGTTGGGGGGGGGGGTCCGTGCCGGGGTGGAGGTTGGGGCGGGTCCGTGCCGGGGTGGAGGTTGGGAGGGTCCGTGCCGGGGAGGGGGATGGGGGGTCCGTGCCGGGGAGGGGGATGGGGGGGGTCCGTGCCAGGGAGGGGGATGGGGGATCCGTGCCGGGGTGGAGGTTGGGGGGGGTCCGTGCCGGGGTGGAGGTTGGGGGGGTCTGTGCCGGGGTGGAGGTTGGGGGGGGTCCATGCCGGGGTGGAGGTTGGGGGGGGGGGGGTCCGTGTCGGGGAGGAGGATGGGGGAGGTCCGTGCCGGTGAGGGGGATGGGGGGGGGTCCGTGCCGGGGAGGGGGATGGGGATGGGGGGGGGGTCCGTGCCAGGGAGGGGAATGGGGGGTCCGTGCCCGGGGTGGAGGTTGGGGTCCGTGCCGGGGTGGAGGTTGGGGGGGTCCATGCCGGGGTGGAGGTTGGGGGGGGGGTCCGTGCCGGGGTGGAGGATCGGGGGTCCGTGCCGGGGTGGAGGTTGGGGGGGTCCGTGCTGGGGAGGGGGATGGGGGGGGGTTCCGTGCCGGGGAGGGGGATGGGGGGTCCGTGCCGGGGAGGGGGATGGGGAGGGTCCATGCCGGGGAGGGTGATGGGGGGTCCGTGCCGGGGTGGAGGTTGGGGGGGGTCCGTGCCGGGGAGGGGGATGGGGGGGGGGGGTCCGTGCCGGGGAGGGGGATGGGGGATCCGTGCCGGGGTGGAGGTTTGGGGGGATCCGTGCCGGGGTGGAGGTTGGGGGGGGTCCATGCCGGGGTGGAGGTTGGGGGGGGGTCCGTGTCGGGGAGGAGGATGGGGAGGTCCGTGCCGGGGAGGGGGATGGGGTGGTCCGTGCCGGGGAGGGGGATGGGGGGGGTCCGTGCCAGGGAGGGGAATGGGGGGTCCGTGCCCGGGGTGGAGGTTGGGGTCCGTGCCGGGGTGGAGGTTGGGGGGGGTCCATGCCGGGGTGGAGGTTGGGGGGGGGGTCCGTGCCGGGGTGGAGGTTGGGGGGGGGGTCGGTGCCGGTGAGGAGGATGGGGGGTCCGTGCCGGGGTGGAGGTTGGGGGGGTCCGTGCTGGGGAGGGGGATGGGGGTTCCGTGCCGGGGTGGAGGTTGGGGGGGTTCCGTGCCGGGGTGGAGGTTGGGGGGGGGTCCGTGCCGGGGTGGAGGTTGGGGGTGGGTCCGTGCCGGGGAGGGGGATGGGGGGTCCGTGCCGGGGAGGGGGATGGGGGGGGTCCATGCCGGGGAGCGGGATGGGGGGTCCGTGCCGGGGTGGAGGTTGGGGGGGGTCCGTGCCGGGGTGGAGGTTGGGCGGGGGTCCGTGCCGGGGTGGAGTTCGGGGGGGGGTCCGTGCCGGGGTGGGGCTTGGGGGGGGTCCGTGTTGGGGGGGTCCGTGCCGGGGTGGATGTTGGGGGGGGTCCGTGCCGGGGAGGGGGATGGGGGGGGTCCGTGCCGGGGAGGGGGATGGGGGGGGGTCCGTGCCGGGGAGGGGGATGGGGGGGGTCCGTGCCGGGGAGGGGGATGGGCGGGTCCGTGCCGGGGAGGGGGATGTGGGGGGTCCGTGCCGGGGAGGGGGTTGGGGGGGTCCGTGCCGGGGTGGAGGTTGGGGGGGGTCCATGCCGGGGTGGATGTTGGGGGGGGGTCCGTGCCGGGGTGGAGGTTGGGGGGTGTTCCATGCCGGGTTGGAGGTTGGAGGTGGGGTCCGTGCCGTGGAGGGGGATGGGGGTGCCGGGGTGGAGGTTGGGGTCCGTGCCGGGGTGGAGGTTTGGGGGGTTGGTCCGTGCCGGGGTGGAGGTTGGGGGGGGGTCCGTGCCGGGGTGGAGGTTGGTGGGTGTCCGGGGAGGGGGATGCGAGGGCAAGTGAGTTGGTCCACCTGGCCAGGTGCCAGCCTCCAACAGTTGGACCCATGCGGTCCATGCCACCTGGCTGGGGGGAGGAGGGGATATGGGCAATGATGACATGTCGTCGTTCCCCTCCCCCCCACCAGGCCGTCATGTTTTCCAATCATCCAGCGATGTTGGCCGCCGTGGCGGCAGCCGCTAATGTCTATGTTGCCCTCGATGAGGAGGAGGAGGAGGAGGAGGAGGAGCGTGCCAGAGAGGCGGCGCAGCCTGCCGCAGAGGGGCAGGCGGCAGCCGCCCAGGCTGGAGGGACACCTGACCGACAGGACGAGGAGGGGGAGGAGGACGTCGCGGCCCCATGGCAACGGAGGCACCCGAGTGCGCCCCGTGTGTACCGGCCCCGGCAGTCATACCAGGACCTCACGGACCGGGAATGCAGGAGGAGACTCCAGATGAGGCGGGAAACCGTAGCACACATCTGCCACCTGCTGGCACACCTGTCACCGCGTGGCACTGGCGGGAGATACCCTCTCCCCGTGTCCGTCAAGGTTACGGTGGCCCTGAACTTTTATGCAACGGGGTCATTCCAGGCACCGAGTAGGGACCTGTCCGGCACATCGCAGACATCGGTGCATCGGTGCATCCGGGCAGTGACAGATGCCCTATATGCCATGGCGCACCACTACATCCGCTTCCCCGTGGGCCGGGCTAGCCAAGATGCCCGGGCCGTGGGCTTCTCTGCCGTGGCCGGGTTCCCCAAGGTCCAGGGCGCGATCGATGGGATGCACGTCGCCGTGCGGCCACCTGCAGATAACAGGGCCGTGTTCACCAATAGGAAGGGGACCTATTCGATGAACATACAGGTGGTCTGCGACCACCGCATGATGATCCTGCACGTCTGCGCCCGTCACCCAGGCAGTGTACACGACTCATACGTGTTGTCGCGGTCATCCATCCCCGGCATGTATGAGGGACGCCATCCCCGGCTGAGGGGCTGGTTTCTGGGCGACAGGGGCTACCCATTGCGATCGTGGCTGATGACGCCCATACGGAGGCCACGCAATGAGGCGGAGAACCGCTACAATGGTGCCCATGTAGCGACAAGGGGAGTGATAGGGAGGTGCTTTGGCGTGCTGAAGATGCGTTTCAGGTGCCTGGACCTCTCTGGGGGCGCCCTCCAGTATCGGTCAGATCGGGTCGGCCGCATCATTGTGGTGTGCTGCGTCCTGCACAACATAGCCCAGCAGAGGGGCGATGTGCCGCAGGCAGAGGAGGGCGGAGTGGAGGAGCAGCAGGAAGAGGCGCAGTCCTCCCAGATGAGGGGGATGGGGGTAATGGTCAGGGCAGACGGGGTAGACACAGGCGGGTGGCTGTCCACTGTTACCGGCTGGCCCAGCGGGCACGGGACAGACTGATAGCCGCCCGCTTCACTGACTAGATGGGCGTGGGAATCGGGTAGTATGGCCACAGACCGCACACCATGGCAACAGCCGACCACCCACACCCCCCACCCATCCACCCACCCAGCACCCTCACCCCCCCCCTCCCCAACCCCACCCACCCCACCCGCATGCACACCACCCCCCTCCATTGCCGATCCACCCGCGGCACAACGGGCCGGGCTCACACAGTTGCGGGTGGGCGCGTGTCTATTGCAGGCCATGGAGGATGATGACAACCCGCCCTGCGGTGAGCTCCTGGCTCTACATCGTTGGACTATGTCTGACCCACGGCCACAGTACCACCATCCACCCGGACCATCCCTGCATGCGGCTGTGACACTGCAGCGCACGGTCCCGTCCTCTGCCCGGGGGATGTTGATGGCGGCCCGGGCGGAAGGAGGCAGACTCACCTGGGGCTGAGGTAAGACCACCCCTCACACACACACTTGCGCTCAACGTACATGACACCCCCGCACGCTTTGGACAGAGCACAAAGGCAGCTTCTGTAGGTGTAACATTGACTTTAATAACCAAAGGAGTTCATGCACGTGCCCTAGCCCCTAATACTCATCTGTGCCCTGCACCCGTGCCAACTTACTCAGTGTCTAATTGTTTGGCCTTACGGGCCCTTTGACTACGTCTACGTGGTTCCCCAGACGGTACAGCAGAACTGGAGGTGGACTCCTGTGATTACTGCCCTCTGACACTGGATCCCTTTGGTGGCCGTTTCCTGGGGCGTCCTGGCCTAGATGGGCCAGGCTGCGGCCCGGGCGACTGGGATGGCGAGCTGCCAGCCTGTCCTGCCCGTTGCCCACCCGATGCACCTGGGACGGAAGGGGGGGAGTCCGAGGTGTCGCGGTGTACCGGGACCTCCCCTACAGGGGGAGCCGGGACGGACCACACCACCTCCTCCTCCCTCGGGGTGCCCGATGGCCCCCAGGCCTCTACATGGGTGGGGGATGCGAACGGACTGGCCATCCGACGCCCCCCCGACATCTGGCGCTGCCAATCCTGGAGGCCCGTGCTGGTATCGACAGGGGTCTGCAGGTTTGCAGCCATGGAGCCCAGGGGGTTGGCAAACCCTGTCTGTGACAGTGCGACGCCGGCTCACACATGGCCACTGGCGCCGATGCCCTCAGCGATGGCCTGCAGAGACTGGGCCATGGCCTGCTGAGACTGGGCCATGGCCTGCAGAGACTGGGCTATGGCGTTGAGCGCCTCTGCCATCTGGCGCTGGCACTGGCTCATGGCCTCCTGTGAGAGGGCAGCCATGTCCTGGGCCACAGACGCCGCCTGCACGGAAAGCCCCATGCCTCGCAAACCGTTCCCCATGTCTGACACCGTCACACCCATTGCCTCCACCGCGGACGCCACCCGTGCGGTGTCGGCCTGGGTGGCACGCATGACCGGGACCACTCCCAGCTCCTGGACGTGGGTGGACTCCTCCACCTGCGACTGCAGCCGCCGCAAGCCGCCCGTCTCCCTCTTCGCTCGTCTCCGGGTCGGTGGTTGCATCGGATCTGTGTGTGATAACTGCAGGAACCCGGGATCCATCTGGGCGGCAGATGTTCGCTTGGGCTGGGCTGCCCTCCGACCGCCCGGCCCCTCTGCTGCTCCTACCTCCACCTGCTGTATCGGGACGGCTGTGCTGTGCGCACCAGTGAGTGTACCAGACGCCTCATCACTAAAGTGCCCAACTGAGGTGAGTGTTTCTGCGATGGTGGAGGGTGTTGGTGACAGCAGTGGCGTTGTGTCGTGCTCTTCGTCCCACTCTGAGTCCATGACACTTTGGGGTGGGGGTTCGTCTCCACCCATCCACTCGGAGTCACTGTCCGGTATTTCATCTTCCTGGGTAGTGCTGTCCCGGGTAGGGGTGTCCTGGGCAGTGCTGTCTCGGGTAGTGGTGTCCCGGGTAGTGGTGCCCTGGGTAGTGGTGTCCTGGGTAGTGGTGTTCAGGGTAGTGGTGTCCTGGGTAGTGGTGTCCTGGCTCGGATGTGACGGGGGCCTGTGGCTGCCCCCCTCGTCGCTGGGTGGACGCTCCCGCACGTGACGGGGGTGTCGTCTCCCTGTTGCTCCAGGTCTCTCCGTCTCCCGTGGTGTGCGAGGGGCATCCTGCGGGCGTCGCATGCTGGAGGGACCGGGTCTCTCCGTCTCCCGTGGCCTCCGAGGGGCATCCTGCGGGCGTCGCATGCTGGAGGGTCCGGGTCTCTCCGTCTCCCGTGGCCTCCGAGGGGCATCCTGCGGGCGTCGCATGCTGGAGGGTGCGGGTCTCTCCGTCTCCCGTGGTGTGCGAGGGGCATCCTGCGGGCGTCGCATGCTGGAGGGTCCGGGTCTCTCCATCTCCCGTGGCCTCCGAGGGGCATCCTGCAGGCGGTCTGCATCTGCGGGGATGGGTGCCTGGACGTTTGGTCCTGCGATACACAATGAAGCATGCATGGTTAGACATCAGGCAGTGATCAGGTGATATGGGGGAGGGGGATATAGGGGAGGGGGGATATGGGGACGGGCTGTCGGTGGCTCGCTTGCTACTACGCCCCCGACCTCTGCATCAGCAACCTCCCGGTCGTCAGGTCCGCCAGCCAGTTCCAGGGCCCTTTCCTCGTGTTCGGTCAGTGGCCTCTCATCAGCGGGGCCTCCTCCAGTCCTCACATGCTCCCTATTGTTGTGTGTGCGCTTATCCTGTGGGGGGGGCGGGTGGCAGGGGTAAAAGGCAACACTGTTAGGCAGGTATATGAATGCACGCCATCGGTTGCACGTGCATTGCAGAGGTTAAAGTTAGGGCTGGATTCACTTGGGGATATGGGGGATATGGGGGAGGGGGGATATGGGGAAGGGGGGATATGGGGGAGGGGGGGATGTGGGGGGATATGGGGGAGGGGGTGATATGGGGGAAGGGGGGATATGGGGGAGGGGGGATATGGGGAAAGGGGGGATATGGGGAGGGGGGATATGGGGGAAGGGGGGATATGGGGGGGGATATGGGGGAGGTGGGGATTTGGGGGAGGGGGGATATGGGGGAGGGGGGATATGGGGGAGGGGGGATATGGGGAGGGGGGATATGGGGGAGGGGGGATATGGGGGAGGGGGGATATGGGGAGGGGGGATATGGGGGAAGGGGGATATGGGGGAGGGGGGATATGGGGGAGGGGGGATATGGGGGAAGGGGGGATATGGGGGGGATATGGGGGAGGGGGGATATGGGGAGGGGGGATATGGGGGAGGGGGGATATGGGGAGGGGGATATGGGGGAGGAGGGATATGGGGAAGGGGATATGGGGAGGGGGGATATGGGGAGGGGGGGATATGGGGGAGGCTCACCCTGCCTGCTCTGACGAGGTTGTTCACCTTCTTGTGGCACTGGGTGCCTGTCCGTGGTGTCAGGGCCGCAGCGGTGACGGCCTCTGCCACTTCCCTCCACAGACGCCGGCTGTGGCGTGGGGCAACTCTGCGGCCGTGCCCGGGATACAGGGCGTCCCTCCTCTGCTCCACCGCATCCAGGAGCGCCTCCACATCCCGTGACTCGAACCTCGGGGCTGAGCGGCGGCCAGCCATCCAGTCGGGTGTTCCGGTCAGGTGTTCCGGTCGGGTGGAGGGAGCAGCGCGGCCTTATGAGCCGTCACGCCGTGCGGCGCGTATGACGCTGCACGGCGTGAACCGCTGCGCAAGCGCGGATCCCGTTACGTCGCTGCTAGCCCATTTCGGGCCGGACACTTTCGACCCATTTTTCCGACGTGACGCAAGTCGGATTTGCGCCGTTTTTTGCGCCGATCGGCGGACTTTCCGCCGATAACGGAGAATTTCGCCCCTAGTCTCCCACTGATCTTTGCTACTTTGTATGTTTTTTCCTTCAATTTGATACTCTCCCTTATTTCCTTAGATATCCACGGTCGATTTTCCCTCTTTTTACCGTCCTTCCTTTTTGTTGGTATAAACCTTTGCTGAGCACTGTGAAAAATCACTTGGAAGGTTCTCCACTGTTCCTCAACTGTTTCATTATAAAGTCTTTGCTCCCAGTCTACCTTAGCTAGTTCTTCTCTCATCCCATTGTAATCTCCTTTGTTTAAGCACAAAACACTAGTGCTTGATTTTACCTTCTCACCCTCCATCTGTGTTTTATATTCCACCATATTGTGATCGCTCCTTCCGAGAGGATCCCTAACTATGAGATCCTGAATCAATCCTGTCTCATTACACAGGACCAGATCTAGGACCGCTTGTTCCCTCGTAGGTTCCATTACATACTGTTCCAGGAAACTATCGCGGATACATTCTATAAACTCCTCCTCAAGGCTGCCTGTTAACCGACCTGGTTAAACCAATCAACATGTAGATTAAAATCCCCCATGATAACTGCTGTACCATTTCTACATGCATCTGTTATTTCTTTGTTTATTGCCTGCCCCACCATAATGTTACTATTTGGTGGCCTATAGATTACTCCTGTCAGTGACTTTTTCGCCTTACTATTCCTGATTCCCACCCAAATGGATTCAACCTTATCCTCCATAGCACCGATGTCATCCCTTACTGTTGCCCGGATGTCATCCTTAAATAACAGAGCTACACCACCTCCCTTACCATCCACTCTGTCCTTCCGAAAAGTTTGATACCCTCGGATATTTAACTCCCAGTCATGACCATCCTTTAACCATGTTTCAGTAATGGCCACTAAATCATAGTAATTCACGATGTTTTGCGCCATCAACTCATTTACCTTATTCCGAATACTACAAGCATTCAGGTAAAGTACACTTATGTTTGCTTTTTTACCTGTTTGACCTCATGGCTCCGAAACTCAATCCCTCTACCAATAAAAGCTAACACACCGTACGCTTTCTTAACAACCCTCTCAACCTGGGTGGCAACTTTCAGGGATCTATGTACATGGACACCGAGATCTCGCTGATCATCCACACTGCCAAGAATCTTACCATTAGCCCAGTACTCTGTCTTCCTGTTATTCCTTCCAAAATTAATCACCTCACACTTTTCTGCATTAAACTCCATTTGCCACCTCTCAGTCCAGCGCTGCAGCTTAACTATGTCCCTCTGTAACTTGTAACATCCTTCCGCACTGTCCACAACTCCACCAACTTCAGTGTCATCTGCAAATTTACTCACCCATCCTTTTACGCCCTCCTCCAGGTCATTTATAAAAATGACAAACAGTAGTGGCCCCAAAACAGATCCTTGTGGTACACCACTAGTAACTGGACTCCAGTCTGAACATTTCCCATCAACCACTACCCTTTGTCTTCTTCCAGCTAGCCAATTTCTGATCCAAACTGCTAAAAGACAGATGTCAGTTGTAGGTTCTTTACTCAGAGAGTAGAAAGGGTGTGGAATGCCCTGCATGCAACAGTAGTGGACTCGCCAACACTAAGGACATTCAAATGGTCATTCGATAAACATATGGACAATAAGGGAATAGTGTCGATGGGCTTTAGAGTGGTTTCACAGGTCGGCGCAACATCGAGGGCCGAAGGGCCTGTACTGCGCTGTAATGTTCTATGTTCTATGCTCTATGTTCTAAATCACCCTGAATCCTATGCCTCCGTATTTTCTGCAGTAGCCTACTGTGGGGAACCTTATCAAACGCTTTACTGAAATCCATGTACACCACATCAACTGCTTTACCCTCATCCACCTGTTTGGTCACCTTCTCAAAGAACTCAATAAGGTTTGTGAGGCACGACCTTCCCTTCACAAAACCGTGTTGACTATCTCTAATCAAATTATTCCTTTCCAGATGATTATACATCCTGTCTCTTGTAAACCTTTCCAAGATTTTGCCCACAACAGAAGTAAGGCACACTGGTCTATAGTTACCGGGGTTGTCTCTACTCCCCTTCTTGAACAAGGGGACAACATTTGCTATCCTGGGAGTGGGAGTGGTGTCATTACTAGGGCCCAAAGGACTGACCCTTTCCTCAAACCTGTTTCCATCCATCCCATTCGGTGTCCGATTCTCTTTACCACCCCAACACCTTCGCCGCGTTGGCCACCCAGTAATACATGAGGACGTTGGGTAGTGCTAGACCACCTAACTGTTGGCCCCTCTGGAGGTACACCCTGTGAATTCCCGGCACCCTATCCTCCCATACAAAGGAATCCGCTAACTTGTTCACTCTAGCAGAGAATGATTTAGCCAGAAAACAGGACGGCATTGGAACAAAAATAGGAACCTTGGCAGAATGCTCATTTTGATGAGTTGAACTCTGTCTGCCAAGGACAACAGGCTACTCCATCTTTTCAAATCAAGTCTCGCCTCATCTAGCAAGCTTATAAAGTTAAATTTATGAAGCCTATTACAATCATAGGCACCTGGATGCTCAGTTACCGGAAGCTACCTCTGGCCCAGGTGAAGAGTAATATCCCCAGATTGGCCCCCGTCCCTGGGGGTTACTCAGAAAGTACTCACTTTTCCCCAGATTTAATTTATACCCTAAGAAGGAGCCAAAACTCCTCAGCAGTCTGATAGTCTTGTCCATCGAGAAGGCCGGATCTGTGACATATAGGAGCAGGTCATCAGCATACAGCGACACCCTATGTTCCCTTCCCCCACCCGATCAATCCCCCTCCATCTCCCAGAAGCTCTCAGTGCCATCACCAGAGTTTTTATCGCCAGTGCGAAAAGGAGCGGCAACAATGGGCACCCGTGTCTTGTACCCCTGCCCAGAGGAAAGTATCCCAATCTGTGATATTGGTACAAACACTCACCATGGGGCATGTGTACAGCAGCTGCACCCATTAAATAGATTTCTACCATAACCGAAACCTCCCAAATACCTCAATGAGGTACGTCCACTACATTCTATCGAATGCTTTCTCTTCATCCATAGCTATTATCACCTGTGGCTGGGGGGCCAAAGAAGGTGAGAGGACAACATACAGGACCCACCGTATAATCGAGGATGACTGCCTACCTTTCACAAATCCTGTCTAGTCTTCTACCACCATATCTGGGACACATGGCTCGAACCACAAAGCCAGTTCCTTGGCATCCACATTTAGCAGCAAAATAGGCCTGGAAGAACCATACTCTGTGGGTCCTTATCTTTCTTTACAATAAGCGAGATGGCGGCCTGTGTAAGTGTACCAGACATAACTTTGAGCTGAAGCGCCATTGAACATATCTCCCATTACTGGAATTAGCTGTGGTGTGGAGATGCCAGCGTTGGACTGGGGTGAGCACAGTACGAAGTCTTACAACACCAGGTTAAAGTCCAACAGGTTTGTTTCGATGTCACTAGCTTTCGGAGCACTGCTCCTTCCTCAGGTGAATCACCTGAGGAAGGAGCAGCACTCCGAAAGCTAGTGACATCGAAACAAACCTGTTGGACTTTAACCTGGTGTTGTAAGACTTCGTACTGGTATTAGCTGGTCAGAGAGTCTTTTGTAAAATTCAATCGGATAGCCATTAGGGCCTGGTGCTTTATTCGTCTGCATCAACCCAATCACCCTCAGCACCTCATCCGAATTTAGCGGAGTCTCAACCTCCTCCCTAATCTTGGGAAGGACAGCCTACCCAGAAACTCCGTCATATCTGGCACCCCCTCCGGCGGCTCCGACTTGTGCAGATCCCTGTAGAACATCGCTGATGCGACCATTAATTCACTCGAGACGGGAGTAGAAGTAAACCGTGGCTTTAATCAACTTAGAACAGTGGATACTGTAGGGTGGCTACAGTATCCCTTCCAGTGGATACTGTAGCCACCTGAGTTGGCCAACTCCCGATGTAAAATGGAGAACAGCAAAGGCTGCAGGGAAATTCAGCAGGTGCAAGTTACTGTGTATTAAACTCTTCAAAAGCCCAGACAGCATCAATACAAGCGGCCATCTGCATAATAATGTAGCTGCCATCTACATACTAATAAGCAATCCCCGGGAACAATCGCAACATTTGGGACAAACAAAGCTAAGCCAGACTCCCCGGCACCAGCAGGAGCCAACACAAAAGAGGTTACCGGACACCTCAAGACCACCCATCGATCAGGGAACCGCTCCAGTATTGGAGAAATCAAACCAAGCGATTGGAACGAAGTCCAATCACCTGGAACCAGGTACAGGGTCCGCCCCGAAAGGCGGGAAGCCCCTGGGGACTATAAAGTTAAGCCCCCAAGTTCAAATCGTTCTTCTTGACAGGGTCACTCAGCAACATGAACCAACCCTTGAGAGTGAACTGTCCAAGCTGCCGCATCACTGAAGTAAGTCTCAAGTCGACGCTCGCTACAAGATAGGCGGTCCTAGCTACCAGTCCATACCGGCTTTGAATCCCGCAGTTTCAGTATCCGAATGAAAGGCCATTTGTTCCCCTGACCTGGTGGGCCACTCCGAAGCTAAGTATAGGCCTGTTAGTTGTAGAAGTAGCTTAGAAGTAGAATTTATGCATGAGTAGCGATTTACTGTGTATAATAAATGTGCTTTGATTTGAATCTTACCAACTGGTGTGTTGAGTTATTGATCATTACTTGAACTTGAACCTCATGGTGGTATCATAAAGATACCTGGCGACTCGAGAGCAAAGGTTATAAAACAGAGCAAATTGAACCAACCAAAAGTTAGCAAAAATACCAAGTCAAACTTCACCTGGAGCTGTTTCCTGGTGTAGGAGCCTCTGAGTAGCGTACATCTGTTTCCAGGATTTCTCCTACTAAATGCTGCCATTCCTCCTTCACTGTCACCCATAGTGCGGAGGGAGAGACTGATCCATTGTTAAACCTGATGTACTCCTCAATGATCACTGCTATGCGATCGGAGAACCCCTTCTCAGCCAGTGGTGCCACATCTAATCTCCATGGAGCCCGCTGGAAGGGAGCTGTCTCCAGCTCAACTCTATCAAATGTGGAGCATGATTAGAGATCACAGTCCCAAAATATTCCGCTTTCTGACTCCCAGGAGCAGAGGCTTATCAAACACAAAACGAGAATTCCCGATCATGTGGATGCAGGATTTTCCACGCCCCCCACCCCCCCCCCCCACCCCATCTGATTCATAAAAGTTCAAAGCATCATCGCTATTCCCGAGAAGCACAACCTCCTGCCTACATGTAGAACCGGAAGTCGTGACAGGACATATTGAATAGTTAACAAAACATATGGGGTCTTCGGCATATTGAGTACAAAAGAGTAGAATTTATGCTGAATCTTTATCAAGCTCTGATTTAAGCCACAAGAGGATTGCATCCAGTTCTGGTCACCACACTTCAGGGAATATGTGAGGGTCCTCAAGAGGGTGCAGGGGAGATTGATCAGAACGGTTCCAGCGATGAGGGATTTAAGTTACAAGGTTAGGGTTGGAGAAGCAGGGATTGTTTTGCTTGGAGTAAAGGAGATTGAGGGGAGATTTGATAAAGGTGTACAAGATTGTGATAGATTTAGATCAGGTCGACAAAGAAAAACTGTTCCCATTAGCTGATGGTACACGGACGAGAGGAACACAGATTTAGTAGATTTGGCAAATGATGTAGGGGGAAAGTGAAGAGGGATTTTTTTCACACAGTGAGTGGTAATGGGCTGGAACCCGTTGCCCATGAGGGGTGGTGGAAGCGGAGGCAATGAATGACTTCAAAAGAAAATTGGGTGGGGGCGAGTAGGAAATAAACTTTTGAGCTACGGGGATAAGGGAATGGGATTGACTGGGCTGCTCTGCAGAGGGCTAGCATGGAATCAATGGGCCGAATGGGCTAATTCTATGTACCAAATGAGTCCATTACCCTGCAGTGCAGAAGCAATGCTACCTGTTGCCTGCCAGAATAACTGTGACCACAGGAAACCATGGCCAGGAATTTGCTTGGAGCAACCTGCAATCCACTGCAATGCTTTTGCGGTGAAGTTATAAGGACAGCTCTAAGGTCAAAACTATAGCAAGAGAAATATAAGCAGCAGTGATTGACATATCTTTTCTCAGTTAATCAATGGGAACATGCTTTGCCTCTTTAACAATGAAGATGAATGCGGAGGTGACTAATAAGGGTTCATGACGATGAAGGCTAATTTTGATAGAAATTACTGAGGTGATTCACATCTTTCTTTTCAAATTGGGAATATTATTCAGGATGACAGTTTCTAACCTCCAGCTGGCAAAATTACTTGGAATATCCTTGTTTTTTTTAAATTTGTATGTCCTTGGTTTTTCACCTTGTGTACTCTGCAGGAAAGCTCCGGGGGAAATATTTCCACAGCATTTTTCAAAGGTCTGCAGCCATTTCTCCACGATTGCTGCTGACTTTCTGCTGAGGTAACAGTAAATGATTGGGGGAGCCCCTCAATCCCACAGTCATTCTTCCCCTTTGTGATGCCTCATTCAGTAATACTGTAGAGAGAGGACAGCTGCACTTTGCCCTTCCTTCCTTCCCTCCTGCTGCATTCTGGAGATGGTTCCACGTGCCCACGGTAACTGCTGTCAGTTCCTCTCAGACATTTCAGAACTTACACATGGGCCTATTTTACTGGGGCCTTGCCCTCAGGCTTGCACCCCAGGGTGTGCGCTGCCAATGAATTGCAGTGTAAATGAGGAGTCAGTAACGTTTCTCATTAGTATAGTGGTTAGTATCCTCGCCTGTCACAGGGGAGACAAGTGTTCAATTCCCCGACGGGGAGCTTTGTTGTCATGGGTGGCCCGGTGGCACAGTAGTTAGCACTGCTGCCTCACAGCTCCAGGGACGCGGGTTCAATTCTGGCATCGGATCACTGTCTGTGTGGAGCCTGCACGTTCTCCCCGTGTCTGCATGGGTTTCCTCCAGGTGCTCCGGTTTCCTCCCACAGTCCAACGATGTGCAGGTTAGGTGGATTTTCCATGTTAAATTGCGCCTTGGTGTCCAAAAGTTTAGGTGGGGTTACTGGGTTACGGGGATAGGGTGGAGGCATGGGCTTAAATAGGGTGTTCTTTCCAAGGGCTGGTGCAGACTCGATGGGCCGAGTGGCCTCCTTCTGCACTGTAAATTCTATGATAAATTCTATTTGTAAAATCCGCCCTGTGTTAACTTGAGGCAGAGGCCGGTTTGTTGCAAACAAACGCAAACTTTATTGGGAACACACATTGAGATGCTTACAGGCTTGGCACCATCTTACTATGTGGAGGACAGCACTGGCACTGCCCAGTGGCTGATTGGCAGAAGGGACAGGCAACCTCTCCCATAATCACTTGCCCTATATTGCCTGACCATCTCTCTCAGAAAATGAGTCAAATGACACCACATGCGATGGAGTAACTTTGAAGTGCAACTCCCTGTGTCTGCGTGGGTCTCACAACCTGTAGCCATGTAAAATGACCACCTGCAAAGGACCATGGAAATTGTAGTCAATTTGGGACACAGACAGGTACACAGCCTCTGTGTATTGTGTAAAGAAACCAGACTTGATTGACTGAAACTTTCATCCATAAAGAATCAATTACCATTTTCCCCAAGACAATAGCATTTGCATTAACGATAGCAGACTAACGGGCGCCTCCGCCTTATTTGGAAAGGCCTACGTGCCTGGGATAATGATAGCTAGGACCCGCCCAGGCATCGAGGTATCCGCCTCCTAATTGGCTAAGATCGATGAGGGTGATCAAAACCCTATCGCTCCATTGGACCTGGAGTAAGGACCGCCCAAAGGGCGCAAAAGAGACAAAGGATAAAAAGCCCTGCGCACTAGAGTTCGGTCTCTTTTGGGACTGGCCTGTGCGTGACCAACTGCAGCAGAACAACCAAGTTCAAGGACCCGCGACCATTCCTGAAGGATGAGCCCAACAACTTCCAACCGACCGCGTGGACCCGGATAAAGGCCTTATCTCGCACAGTGCCGGTCACTCGAAGTTAAGTAAAGGTCATCTTAGTTGTTAGGTGTAGTTTGGTACAGAGCCACGTGTGTATTATTACATAGAGATACAAGTCTTGTGTTATTAATAAACTGTGTTTTTGAGCTAACACACTGGTTGTGTGGTCATTTGGTCATATAAGAAACAGCTTGTGGTTCACATAAAGGGTAAGAAAAGGCAACAGTTATTGGCGGGACCTCGATTAGAAGTGACTCTGTTACTCCGAGGGATCCCACATCTTTGAAATAAATTGGTAAAAGAGAATGAACCATAAGAGTTAGTTTCATATCGACCAAATAACCAAATTTCGGAAGTGTGCACTAACCGCATTCGTAACTAACGTTGAGGATGTGTTGAGAAAGTATTTAAAGGGGAAAGGATGGCCTCTTTGGTCGAATTTTTGTGCAAATACCGAGTCAGGTCCAGAAAAGATAGGACAAACTTGGTGGGAGGATTTATGTAAGGTATATAAGAAAAATGCAGTTAAGTTCAGGAAGCCAATAGCAATAGTCTGCTGCTTGGCACAGTTGTTAGGCACCGAGGAGGTCGTCGAGACACTCTGCAGACAGTAGAGAAGGAGGGAAACAGTAAAGAAAGTGAGAACATTATTGAGGAACTCCGGGAGAAGTAAGCCGCTGAAGACAGGGAAATCGCCGATGTTAAACGGGTCCACCAGTCTTGCATAGTACACCTTAGCAGCTTCCAAACCCAGTACGACAAGATCTATCAAGACACACAGCGCGCAGTCTTGGTAAGAGAGGAGACTGAACACCAGGTCACCCAATTAACAAAGAAATGTGCCGATTTACAGACAGCTTTAAGAGCGCTCCGCCCGTCCACTAAAGAACAAAGGCAGAGCACCGTTGACCACGTTCAATGCCAGCGGAAGATAGATAAACCCCAGTCTTAACTTTCCGTTCAGAATGGTTTTATGTGTGCCTTCGGGACAGATGAGACAGATGAAGAAGAGATGGCAGATTGGGAAGAGTTAACGGAAAGCGCGCACATGTATGTAAAGTCAAAAGCAGCCGTCAGGCATCCCAAAAAGAAAGGCACCGGCAGCACCGGCTGCACAGGTCGCACCAACCCCCACAGCTGCCCCGACACCCATGAATCCGGTCACCACAGAGAGAGGGATAAGGGATCAGGCAGGTCCAGATATCACCTACACCACCCCACTTTCGGTAACCCAGTTAAGGGACGCTTGCGGTAAAATTACTCCATATCAGCCCACCGCAGACCCACATAGCTTCTCCGAGGGGGTGCGCCAACAAAAGGTCATATACGGATTAGATGAGAGGGAGGAAGTAAAATTGATAGTAATGAGCCTCAGTCAGTCGGTACGATCAGCTTTGCCAGAGCCCCAAAACGTAGGAGGAGCAACCCTAGAGGAAATGAAGGCCGCAATATTAGATGCTATCGGATACAACAAAGGGGATCCAGTAGAGAGTTTGAACAAATGCAGACAAAAGAAAGGGGAACATCCGACCGCCTTTGCCGGTCGCCTCTGGATACATTTCAAGGCAGTATACAGAAATTTAAACCGCGCTCACTTAGATGAGAAAGAAACCACTAAATGTCCCGTACCTTGGTTTTGCATGCCCCGGAAGCAGGTAAAAAGGCTTGCGCAAATTATGACCCGGCAGATACCACACATAATGAGATTTGGGTACTTAGATGCCTATCCAGGGCATGGGAACAGTCACTTCAGGATGAGATGGACCAGAACGGATTAGAAGCCACAATGTTCTCAGTCAGAACTAGCCAGGAACCTGCATGGATAAATGAGGGCAGAAGAGAAGAACATTATCCCCGAGAAAAGTAACCCGGAGCACAAGCCCCAGCCCACGCACCACGAGGTTCATGTTACAATTTTGGACAAGTAGGACATTTCGCCTGCGATTGCAGGCAAAACCCTCCACACCACCAATGACCCCAACAGCCCAACCCCCACCCAGAAACAATAAGCCAGATCACGATCGCCAGCCGCGACAGCTAGAAGGCAACACTCGCCCCATGTATAACGTAAATGCCCTATCAGATAACCTCGCTGATAACTCCCTAGATTAACGGTGTCCAGAGTCTCCAACATGGGGCTGTGACACGCGCTGGGATAACGTCGGAGGACCGGCAGTCACAGGCACAGTCCGGGCACAAGCAATTGATTTTCTTTGGGACACAGGAGGATCCCGAACCACACTAAACTCCGCAAACCTATTCCAAAAAACTCCCTGGCCCACCACAGATACCATCACACTCAGTGGATTCACAGGCCACATGTAAGAGGGATACATCACAGCCCCTATATCCGTCTGTCATAATATACATCAGTACATTATAGTGCAATCACATACACACACTGATGGACATGCAGTCGGACCAACCAGCATACATAACACCGCAGCCAATCACCAGTGAGAGCACAAGCACTATAAAGACAGGGGACAGGAGAGTTCCCGCTCATTCTACCAGCAGCCAGCTCAGAGCACATAGCTCACAGCCTGCATCACAGACATTCACCATGTGCTGAGTGCCTCACCATAGCTAGTGATAGGAAAGGGTCCACAGTTAAGCTGGTATTGCTTATACCCACGTTTACAGTATGTTAGCATAGTTGAACAGTTAATAAAATAGCGTTACACCACTTCCAGCATTGTTGGCTTGTTTGTGAACCAGAACACCCAACACAACATGGTACAAGGAGTGGCCGCAATCTAGCACTTGTGAGACCTACCTGCAACTTCTCAGCATTTCGGCATCCTACAGCATGGAGAACATCAACCCGCCGCCGCCGCTCCGCATCGCTGGCAATCTCGGGGTAAATTGGAAGATATTTAAACAGTGCTTCCAGCTCTTCCTCAAGGCCATGGACAGGAGGAATGCATCGGACACCAGGAAGATAGCCCTTCTTCTCTCCACGGCTGGGCAACATGCCATCCACATCTTTAACTCCCTGACATTCGTGGACGACGAGGACAAGACCAAGTACAAGACGGTGCTCCTCAAATTCAACACGCACTTCAGTGTTGAAGTCAACAAAAGCTTCGAAAGGTACCTATTCCAGCAGCGCTTGCAGGGTAAGGACGAGCCTGTCCAATTCTATTTAACACACCTCTGCATACTCGCACAATCCTGCGGCTACGGGCCCACCTCCGACTCCATGATACGCGGCCAGATTGTTTTTGTGGTCATGTCGGACACCCTGCGTCAGCAGCTCCTTAAAGTTAAGCAACTAACCCAATGACTGCCATCGAGACCTGTGACCTGCATGAGAATGCCACCAGCCGGTACTCCTACATACAGGCAGCTGAAACGACGCGGCAAGGGCCCCGTGAGGCGGAACGGGTCCAAACGATCGAACACCTCCCGGGCCGCAGTCTGGAGGAGGGCGGCCGTTTTGCGCGCTTTCCGAGGCCTCCCGCGCTTGTACGCGCCAAACGAGGGGACGGTGACGTGGAGGAACACGATGCGCAGGCCCGCACCATGCAAGACTGTACCGCGCATGCGCAGTGGCGCAACGAACGCACTGATGTCACGACAGTGGCTCCGCCCACTTAAAGTGGCAATGCCCTGCAAAATCGCGGCAGTGCCTCCGCTGTGGCAGGCTTGGCCACTATGCTGCCTGCTGTCGAGCAGCCCAGCCTGCCAACTCGCAACGATTTAACCAGCCTCGCAGGAATGTTCGGGCAATCCAACCCACCTTCACCGAGTCCGATCCTGACTTCATGCAGACCAGTGACACCGAGGACAGGGAGCCTTTACGAGTCGCTGTCATAACCAAGAACAGGCTGTCCCCGAATCAAAAGCACCAGCCGCTGTTGGTGCACAGCATTGATCCAGTCGGCGAGTGGTGTGCCACCCTGACGGTCAACCCGAATTCGTCGCCCACCTCAGAGACTTGATTTATGAGCCTTACAATGTTGGACTCAATGCTTTGTTTTTTCATCCTGTTTCAGCATTTCACTAGTTTGTTTATAGCATTCGTTATTAGTTTTGTTGTTGGTGTAACACCTTGTTTTTCTTTTCTCTGCACCAGGCACCTTCCCGTGTATATAGACTAGCCTCATGTACATAGTTATGTAAATACTGCACACACATGGTCAGATACACTCATTACACGTTATTTATTCTCACATAGGCATATGTTCTTTGTAAAAAAAGGGGAATGTCATAATATACATCAGTACATTATGGTGCAATCACATACACACACTGATGGACATGCATTAGGACCAACCAGCATAAATAACACCGCAGCCAATCACCAGTGAGAGCACAAGCACTATAAAGACAGGGGACAGGAGAGTTCCCGCTCATTCTAGCAGCAGCCAGCTCAGAGCACAGAGCTCACAGCCTGCATCACAGACATTCACCATGTGCTGGGTGCCTCACCATAGCTAGTGATCGGAAAGGGTCCACAGTTAAGCTGTTATTGCTGATACCCACGTTTACAGTATGTTAGCACAGTTGAACAGTTAATAAAATAGCGTTACACCACTTCCAGCATTGTTGGCTTGTTTGTGAACCAGAACACCCAACACGACACCGTCCAAATAGGAAACGTAGCCAATACCCACCCGTTGTTCGAGTAGACCTACCCCCGATTGCATAACACATCCTAGGCATAGACTTTATGAACTCCCATAACCTCTCCTTCGACCCCGTAAACAAGTGTGTATGGCGAATGTCCAAGACAGCTAGAGTCCCTGCCACGCTCTCAGTAGGAGATTACGAAAACAGGATTTGCTCAGTAGAGGACTATTGGTTTAAGCCATCGGCAATTAGCACAGACGACACCATTAGACGGGTATTAGCCACACACAAAGGTGCGTTTGCCCAACACAAGCACGACTGCGGGCACATTCCAGGTACGATTATGATTTCAGGTCCCGCCCCCAAACCACAGATACAGTATGGATTTCCACAGCAGGCTGAGGGTGAAATTTTAAAGGTAATGACAGTCTGTTAAAACAAGGAGTGATTCAACCCATAGCTTCCACTAATAATGCCCCGATTTGGCCCGTAAAGAAACCAGACGGTTCATGGCGACTCATCATTGACTACCGCGAACTGAACAAAGTTACCCCTTTAACAGCCCCCACCATTGCCACGAGTCCTGTGACCATGCTTAAGCAGGGAGTGCAAGCAAGTATTTCATCATGCTGGATATCAGCAATGGTTTTTGGTCCATTCCCTTAGATCGAGCTTGCCAGTATAAATTCGCATTCATTTTTCAAGGACAACAGTACACACGGACGTGTCTCCCCAAGGCTTCCATAATTCCCCCTCCATTTTCCACAGACAGCTAGCCGCTGGTCTCTCTAAATTCTCCCGCCCCGAATGCCTAGTTCAGTATGTAGATGACCTGCTCCTGCAAACCGATACCAAGGAAGAGCACGTGGCTCTGTTTGCCGAATTACTAACCCTGCTCCAGTCCATCGGATGTAAGGTAAACCCTACAAATGCACAGGTATTGAGGGAAAAGGTACTTTATTTAGGCACCACTATTACCTACGGCAAACGTGAAATTGAACAAAAACGCATTGACTCCATTGTGAAATTGCCCCTGCCCCACAATGTAAGTGCACTCCGCTCATTTCTAGGTTTAGTGGGATACTGCAGAAATTATATCGATAGTTTTGCCACAAAGGCGGCCCCGCTCTCAGAGCTTCTGAAAAAGAACACCCCATGGAATTGGCTTCCCCAGCACACAGACGCCATAGACGATTTAAAACGCGCCCTAGGTACAGCTCCCGTTTTACAAGTCCCCGAACCCGACTTGCCCTATGCCATAGAGGTAGCAACCACTGACCATACCCTCTCAGCAGTGCTCCTACAGGAACGCCATGACCGATTAGGACCGGTGGCCTATGCCTCTAGAGTTTTAGACCCCATAGAACAAGGATTTTCTGCCTGTGAACGACACTTGCTTGCAGTCTTCTGGGCAGTCCAGTACTTTGCCTACATTACAGGCCTCAACCCAGTCACAATATTAACCGAGCACACCCCCACCCAACTGTTATTAGACGGCAAACTAAAGGATGGTTCAGTTAGCCAGACCAGAGCAGCTCGCTGGACACTCTTATTACAGGGCAGGGATAGTTCTGTGAAACGCACCTAGACCCACACGTTCTGAGCAGACAATTTGCAATATGCAGGGACCCCAGACGAATGCCAGATAATTGCAGCCACACACCCCACAGGACCCTTTGTTCCCAAATCACTACAACCACGTGTAAACGGTGCAACACAAAGTTCCCAAGATACAGGGGACACAGTAAATATCTATGTAGATGGCCCCTCCACTGTAGAGGATGGAGTAAGAATCACAGTATGCGGGATTTACATGGAGGACTCACAGGGACGCCCACTAGAAGAGGTATCTTTAAAATGACCCGGCCACTTGGGATCGCAGGCAGCTGAACTGACAGCGATAGCTTATGTAATTGACCACCCAGACTCCTTTCCAATGCCTGCGGACATACACTGAGACAGCTTGTATGTTTGCAACAGTCTAACAGAACTCCTTCCCCTGTGGGAATCTCGAGGTATTGTATCCGCCGACGTAAAACCCCTACCCTTTGCCCCTTTACTGAAACATATTCTAAAAAAAGCCACCGACCGCACGTACGGCATCATTAAAGTGAAGAGCCATCACCGCACCTACCCCCCCGGGAATCGCAAGGCCGACGCCTTAGCTAAAGCTGGATCACGCAATGGTCACTTCTGGCAACACCCCAAGTGTCAACAGATACATTAAATCCAGATCTCCCAAACCAATATTGAGGATTTATCTCACGCACAGAACAAAGAACAAAGAACAAAGAAATGTACAGCACAAGAACAGGCCCTTCGGCCCCCCCAAGCCTGCGTTGACCAGGCTACCCGTCTAAACTAAAATCTTCTACACTTCTGGGGTCCGTATCCCTCTGTTCCCATCCTATTCATGTATTTGTCAAGATGCCCCTTACACGTCACTGCTTCCACCACCTCCTCAGGCAGCGAGTTCCAGGCACCCACTACCCTCTGTGTAAAAAACTTGCCTTGCACATCTCCTCTAAACCTTGCTCCTCGCACCTTAAACCTATGCCCCCTAGTAATTGACCGCTCTACCCTGGGAAAAAGTCTCTGACTATCCACTCTGTCTATGCCCCTCATAATTTTGTAGACCTCTATCAGGTCGCCCCTCAACCTCCTTCGTTCCAGTGAGAACAAACCAAATTTACTCAACCTCTCCTCATAGCTAATGCCCTCCATGCCAGGCAACATACTGGTAAATCTCTTCTGCACCCGCTCTAAAGCCTCCACATCCTTCTGGTAGTGTGGCAACCAGAATTGAACACTATACTCCAAGTGTGGCCTAACTAAGGTTCTATACAGCTGCAACATGACTTGCCAATTTTTATACTCAATGCCCCGGCCAATGAAGGCAGGCCTGCCGTATGCCTTCTTGACTACCTTCTCCACCTATGTTGCCCCTTTCAGTGACCTGTGGACCTGTACACCAAGATCTCTCTGACTGTCAATACTCTTGAGGGTTCTACCATTCACTGTATATTCCCCACCTGTATTAGATCTTCCAAAATGCATTACCTCACATTTGTCCGAATTAAACTCCATCTGCCATCTCGCAGCCCAAATTTCCAAACAATCTAAATCCTGCTGTATCCTCTGACAGTCCTCATCGCTATCCGCAATTCCACCAAACTTTGTGACTTCCGCAAACCTACTAATCAGACCAGTTACATTTTCCTCTAAATCATTTATATATACTACGAACAGCAAAGGTCCCAGCACTGATCCCTGCGGAACACCACTAGTCACAGCCCTCCAATCAGAAAAGCACCCTTCCATTGCTACTCTCTGCCTTCTATGTCCTCGCCAGTTCAGTGTCCATCTTGCCAGCTCACCTCTGATCCCATGTGACTTCACATTTTGTACCAGTCTGCCATTAGGGACCTTGTCAAAAGCCTTACTGAAGTCCATATAGACAACGTTCACTGCCCTACCTGCATCAGTCATTTTTGTGACCTCCTTAAAAAAACTCTATCAAGTTAGTGAGACACGACCTCCCTTCATAAAACCGTGCTGCCTCTCGCTAACACGACCCCTTGCTTCCAAATGGGAGTAGATCCTGGCTCGAAGAATTCTCTCCAGTAATTTCCCTACCACTGATGTAAGGCTCAACGGCCAGTAGTTCCCTGGGTTATCCTTGCTACCCTTCTTAAACAAAGGAATAACATTGGCTTTTCTCCAGTCCTCCGGGACATCACCTGAAGACAGTGAGGATCCAAAGATTTCTGTCAAGGCCTCAGCAATTTCCTCTCATGCCTCCTTCAGTATTCTGGGGTAGATCACATCAGGCCCTGGGGACTTATCCACCTTAATATTTTTCAAGACGCCCAACACCTCGTCTTTTTGGATCACAATGTGACCCACGCTATCTACACACCCTTCTCCAGACTCAACATCTACCAATTCCTTCTCTTTGGTGAATGCTGATGCAAAGAATTCGTTTAGTACCTCGCCCATTTCCTCTGGCTCCACACATAAATTCCCTTCCCTGTCCCTCAGTGGGCCAAACCTTTCCCTGGCTGTCCTCTTGCTTTTTATGTGTGTGTAAAAAGCCTTGGGATTTTCCTTAACCCTATTTGCCAAAGACGTTTTGTGACCTCTTTTAGCTCTCCTGACTCTTGCTTAAGTTCCTTCCTACTTTCCTTATATTCCATAGAGGCTTTGTCTGTTCCCAGCCTTCTAGCCCTGACAAATGCCTCCTTTTTCTTTTTGACGAGGCCTACAACATCCCTCGTTATCCAAGGATCGCAAAATTTGCCGTATTTATCCTCACACGGACATGTCGGTCCTGAATTCCTTTCAACTGACATTTGAAAGCCTCCCACATGTCAGATGTTGATTTACCCTCAAACATCCGCCCCCAATCTATGTTCTTCAGTTCCCATCTGATATTGTTATAAAAAGCCTTCCCTCAATTTAGCACATTCATCCTAGGACCACTCTTATCCTTGTCCACCAGCACTTTAAAACTTACTGTATTGTGGTCACTCTTCCCGAAATGCTCCCCTACTGAAACTTCTACCACCTGGCCGGGCTCATTCCCCAATACCAGGTCCAGTACAGCCCCATACCTAGTTGAACTATCTACATATTGTTTTAAGAAGCCCTCCTGGATGCTCCTTCCAAACTCAGCCCGGTCCAAGCCCCCAGCACTAAGTGAGTCCCAGTCAATATTGGGGAAGTTAAAGAGCGGGATTCTCTGACCACCGCCGTGTTGGCGAATCGCCGGGGGGGCGGCGTGAATCCCGCCCCCGACGGCTGCTGAATTCTCTGGCGCCGGGGTTTTGGCGGGGGCGGGAATCATGCCCCGCCGGTCGGAGGCTGCTGGCAGTGGGCCCCCCGGCCATTCTCCGGCCCGCGATGGGCCGAGTGGCCATCCTTTTTTGGCAGGTCCTCCCGGCGTAAATCACAACAGGTCCTTACCGGCGGGACCTGGCTCCATGGGTGGCCTGCAGAGTCCTCGGGGGGGGGCACAGGAGGATCTGGCCCCGGGGGGTGCCCCATGATGGCCTGTCCCGCGATCGGGATCCACAGATCCGCGGGGGGGCCTGTGCCGTGGGGGCATACTTTCCCTCCCCACCGGCCGCTGTCAACCTCCGCCATGGCCGGTGCGGAGAAGAACTCCCCTGCGCACGCGCTGGGATGACGCCAGCAGATGCTGGTGCTCCCGCGCATGCGCAAACTCGCGCCGGCCAGCGGAGGCCCTTCGGCGCCGGTTGGCGTGGCGCAAAGCCCTTCCGTGCTGGCTGGCATGGCGCCAAACACTCCAGCGCAGGCCAAGCCCCTGAAGGTGCGGAGGATTCCGCACCTTCGGGGCGGCTCGACACCGGAGTGGTTCTCGCCGGAATGGCCTGACCCGCTGGTTTGCAGAGAATCCCGCCCAAAGTCTCCCATCACAACAATCCTGTTGCTTTTACTCCTTTCCAAAATCTGTCTATCCCTCTGCTCCTCTATCTCCTGCTGGCTGTCGGGAGGCCTGTAGTAAAGCCCCAACATTGTGACTGCACCCTTCTTATTCCTGATCTCTACCCATATTGCCTCGCTGCACTCTGAGGTGTCCTCCCACAGTACAGCTGTGATATTCTCCCTAACCAGTAGCGCAACTCCTCCGCCCCTTTTACCTCCCTCTCTATCCTGCCTGAAACATCTAAATCCTGGAACGTTTACCTGCCAATCCTGCCCTTCCCTCAACCAGGTCTCTGTAATGGCAACAACATCATAGTTCCAAGTACTAATCCAAGCTCTAAGTTCATCTGCCTCACCTGTTATACTTCTTGCATTAAAACATATGTACTTCAGGCCACCAGTCCTGCTGTTTTCTGCAACATCTCCCTGTCTGCTCTTCCTCAGAGCCATACTGGCCCTATTTCCTTGTTCTCCCTCAATTTTTTCACCTTCTGAGCTATTGCTCCAGTGCCCACACCCCTGCCATACTAGTTTAAACCCTCCCGTGTGACACTAGCAAATCTCGCAGCCAGGATATTTATGCCTCTCCAGTTTAGATGCAACCCGTCCTTCTTATACAGGTTGCACCTGCCCCGGAAGACTCCCAGCGGTCCAGATAACTGAAACCCACCCTCCTACATCAGCTGTTTTGCCACGTGTTTAGCTGCTCTATCTTCCTATTTCTAGCCTCACTGGCACGTGGCACAGGGAGTAATCCCGAGATTACAACCCTTGAGGTCCTGTCTTTTAATTTTCTGCCTAGCTCCCTGAACTCCTGCTGCAGGACCTCATCCCCCTTCCTGCCTACGTCGTTAGTACCAATATGTACCACGACCTCTGCCTGTTTGCCTTCCACCTTCAGGATGCCCACTACCCTCTCTGAGACATCCTGGATCCTGGCACCAGGGAGGGAACATACCATCCTGGAGTCTCTTTCATGTCCACAGAAGCGCCTATCTGTGCCCCTGCTATAGAGCCCCCTATGACTATTGCTCTTCTGCGCTTTGACCCTCCCTACTGAACATCAGAGCCAGCCGTGGTGCCACTGCTCTGGCTGATGCTGATGCTGTTTTCCCCTGATAGGCTATTCCCCCCGACAGTATCCAAAGGGTTATACCTGTTCGAGAGGGGGACAACCACAGGGGATTCCTGCACTGACTGCCTGCCCCTTCTGGTGGTCATCCATTTCTCTGCCTGCACCTTGGGTGTGCCCACATTTATAAAACTACTGTCTATGATGCGTTCCGCCACATGCATGCTCCTAAGTGCATCCAACTGCTGCTCCAACCGAACTACGCGGTCTGTGAGGAGCTCCAGTTAAGTGCACATGCTGCAGATGAAGCCATCCGGGACGCTGGAAGCCTCCCGGACCTGCCACATCTCACAGTCAGAGCACTGCACCCCTCTAATTGACATTGTGTTAATTAATTAGTAAATTAAATTTTAATTTTTTTTTAAAGTTACTGTTATATATATGTTTCCTAGCACTAGGTTTCTACTATAAATGTAAAAGCTAAATACAGTACCCTCTGATCTCTGCCTTAGACACCCCTCTAAATTATGATTAAGTAATTAATTAATTATGTTTAATTAGTTTAACAATGTTTAATTTTTGAAATTAGTGCAGATCCCCTATCAGCCAATCAGGTCACAGCTTTCCTGTGACATTACTTTTCAGTTACCCCCCCCCCCCCATCCCCCGTCCCCCACAGATCACTCAGAATAGCAGAATATCTATCACTTACCTGTTCCCAAGCTGCTCCTCGGCTCTCTCTCTCTCGCTCACGAAAATGAAGGCCGCTGGAATCTGGGGGTAAGATTTTATACCACGTACCTTCCCAGGGTGCTCCCTGGTTTTCTCTCTGCGACCCGGAATGCACCCAGGATCTCTCCCTGCTGATTACCAGTTACAAAGCCAAACGACGGAAACAAAACTAAAAGGGAAACAGGACCTCCTCCCACTCCGTGCCGAATTACCACACTGCCCAAATTACCAAGTTCCAATTCCCACTCTGGCTGTGTCTCAACTCACTCAGGCTGTGTCACCTTCACCTGCACAAAGCTTACTGAGTGAGCTTTCTGTCTGTCTTTTATACAGAAAGCCAGATGACTCCCTTAAACAGGTACTGAACGGCACCTACCCAGCCCTCTATGATAAATGGAAGGACACACTCACAATACAGGACGGAATAATGCTAAAGGACGGAATTTATGTTGTCCCCACCCAAGACAGAAACCAGTTAACCTACCAATTCCATGACGGACACAGACGTCAGGGAATAGACACAACCATTGCCCATTTAAGACCCTTGTGCTGGTGGCCTGAATTAAAAAGCGATGTCACACATTATGTCAACAATTGCCTCATTTGCGCCCTGAGCAACCCAGAACATTATGCAAAGAAGGGACAATTAAGACACACCCGACCTGCAGAAGGCCCCTGGACAAATTTGCAAATTGATTATATTGGTCCCCTCCCCCCCCTGCAGAAACGGTTTCAAGTACGTGCTGGTCGTCATAGATACATTTACAAAATGGGTCGAAGCATTCCCCACACGTTCAAACACAGCAAAGGCCACCGCTACAATTTTGACCCATCAAATATATACGCGCTGGGGTCTTCCACGCAGCATTGAGTCAGATCAAGGTTCCCATTTCACCGGCAGAGTAATGCAAAATGTTATGACCATTTTCGGTATCAAACAGAAATTCCACATAGCCTACCACCCCCAGTCCAGCGGCATAGTAGAGCGCATGAGCCGCACTTTAAAACGACCATTTGGAAAACGGTACAGCAGAACAATTCCACTTGGGACACGGTACTACCCTTTGTTCTCATGATTATCATGAACACAGTTTCCAGTTCCACAGGTTTCACCCCCACACCCTTATGACATGATGTGGAGATGCTGGGCCTACTCACCGCACAGGACCTTCAACCGACACAAGTTTGAACAGGACCTAATCACCGCACAGGACCTTCAACCGACACAAGTTTGAACAGGACCTACTCACCGCACAGGACCTTCAACCGACACAAGTTTGAACAGGACCTACTCACCGCACAGGACCTTCAACCGACGTTATACACCAGATACATCGATGACATTTTTTTCCTTTGGACCCACGGCGAAGAATCACTGAAACGACTACACGATGACATTAATAAGTTCCATCCAACCATCAGACTCACCAAGGACTACTCTCCAAAATCAGTTGCATTCTTGGACACACTCGTCTCCATCAAGGACGGTCACCTCAGCACTTCGCTTTACCGCAAACCCACGGATAACCTCATGATGCTCCACTTCTCCAGCTTCCACCCTAAACACATTAAAGAAGCCATCCCCTATGGACAAGCGTTCCGTATACACAGTATCTGCTCAGACGAAGAGGAGCGTAACAGACATCTACAGACGTTGAAAGATGCCCTCGTACGAACGGGATATGGCACTCGACTCATCGATCGACAGTTCCAACACGCCACAGCGAAAAACCGCACCGACCTCCTCAGAAGACAAACATGGGACACAACCGACAGAATACCCTTCGTCGTCCAGTACTTCCCCGGAGCGGAGAAACTACGTCATCTTCTTCACAGCCTTCAACACGTCATTGATGACGATGAACATCTTGCCAAGGTCATCCCCACACCC
This sequence comes from Scyliorhinus torazame, assembly GCF_047496885.1. Taxonomy (NCBI): domain Eukaryota; kingdom Metazoa; phylum Chordata; class Chondrichthyes; order Carcharhiniformes; family Scyliorhinidae; genus Scyliorhinus; species Scyliorhinus torazame. The sequence continues at coordinate 105,223,252 of NC_092722.1, forward strand.
CCACTACTTGCCTTCAAACAACCGCGCAACCGCAAACGAACCATTGTTTGCAGCAAACTACCCAGTCTTCAGAACAGTGACCACGACACCACACAACCCTGCCATGGCAATCTCTGCAAGACATGCCAGATCATCGACATGGATACCACTATTACACGTGAGAACACCACCCACCAGGTACGCTGTACATACTCGTGCGACTCGGCCAACGTTGTCTACCCTCATACGCTGCAGGAAAGGATGTCCCGAAGCGTGGTACATTGGCGAGACCATGCAGACGCTGCGACAACGAATGAACGGACATCGCGCAACAATCACCAGGCAGGAATGTTCCCTTCCAGTCGGAGAACACTTCAGCAGTCAAGGGCATTCAGCCTCTGATCTCCGGGTAAGCATTCTCCAAGGCGGCCTTCAGGACGCGTGACAACGCAGAATCGCCGAGCAGAAACTTATAGCCAAGTTCCGCACACATGAGTGCGGCCTCAACCGGGACCTGGGATTCATGTCGCATTACATTCATCCCCCACCATCTGGCCTGCGAAATCCTACCAACTGTCCTGGCTTGATACAATTCACACCTCTTTAACCTGGGGTTACCCCATCTCTGGATCTGTAAAGATTTAATCACCTGCTAATGGTCGCATTCCAAGCATTGTTTGGCATCTTTGAATTTGTCCATATATGTGTTTCTGGAACATACCTCTTCATTCCCCTGAGGAAGGAGCAGCGCTCCGAAAGCTAGTGACATCGAAACAAACCTGTTGGACTTTAACCTGGTGTTGTAAGACTTCGTACTGTACCCTTACAGGGTGGAGTACTTCGTACTGTACCCGTACTGTACTGGAGACCCATGAAAGGCATTGAATATTTATTCGGGCTCGATTTGGCAAATCCCACAGTAACCGCTCTCACCCACGGAAAAGTAGTGCAACAGGTCACAGAGAACATTAAAGCGGCACAACTAGCTGCTGTTGTCTGACTAGGCGCAAGGAAAAAGCAGAGTAAAGCCAGCTTTGACAAAAAGGTTCACCCCATAGAGTATGCAGTCGGCCAACAAGTTATGATCTTGTTGTACAATCCCAGCTCCTTCCTAGCCCCTAATTTTGCAGACCCCTATTCCATCTCTGACAAAGTAAGCCCCACTGTGTACAAGATAGCGGACCCAACGGTAAGACTTGTTGGTTCCACATCAACCAACTCAAACTCTACAGATCACAACATAGCCACGCCCACCACTTAGCCTTGGTAATGGAAGAGGATGACGCTCTGCCCACTGAAAACTCAGCCCGACGCCCTCTCCAACCTTCCCCCCCTCCGGACTCCACTCTCCCCTCGACTCCGCCCATAATCACAGGTTTCAACCTCGAACTTGACTCTGATGAGAGCCTCCCAGATTTGACTACCATCCCGAGTGAACTTCCCAGTGGAGTAACGGCACTAATCCCCGCCCTACCCGGGGATCCCGCCCATTCTTCTCCCGCAGCGGCCCACACGCACCCCACGTTCCTCATCATGCTCTCTGGAATGATTTACTACACCCTTTGCTCCTTTGGGCAGGTCTTGAATCTTCCTTTCCGCTCCAAATCTAAACCCTTGTTTCTTCCACTATTCTTTCAGACCACTTCGGGTCACTTCCAAATGCTATTTACACTTAAAACACAATGGTTGCTGATCACTGCTGCTACCTCTGAGCCCCTGGGACGAAATTCTATAAAACTTGCCGCTCTGAAATTCGGTTGGTTAAGCAAAGCCTCAACCTCCTTGGTTGCTAGTAAAGATGGAGAATGGTCAAAGGAAGCATCCGGCCACTCCTCGCATCAACCACACAAGCTGTGAGACACTTGAATACTTGAATTGAGACATTTGGGTTAGTACCTCTCCCCCAAAAAATTTTCAAAACAAAATGGGTGAGTCACACATGGTGACAATCATAAAGGGAAATTGGAACAAAGAGAGAGAGACTAACACACACAGATATTAACCAACGATACTGACATGATACTATGTTTGATTCCCTAGGATTACACGGAAACCAGACACCGCAGGATGAACCCAGCCCCCATGATCGCCGTCTGGAAAGTTGCCGCCCTTACCGGACTCTGAGCACAAGATACCCAAGACTTTCCCCAGCCCGGCGGTCTGTGGTACCGTCCCCCAGATGCAGGGGAATGTTAGAGTGGCACCCTATGGGTGCGTAGGAGCACAAGCGTCATATTTGGGTGCAATAACCAATGGACAATTTACAGAAAGCCCAACGGGTCCACATCAGAATGTAACATTAGCACGACAGGAACAGAAGATTGGTGGGAACTGACTAATGAAGGGTGCCCCGAAATTGGATGTTTAAATAAAATTGCAGGGGACACAATAAGAATCGGACAAAGTTGCCCCGGGACACCAACTAAAGGTAATTTGGCAATACACAAAATGGAGTAGGACCTAAGCCAGCCCCGAGCGACACCACCCCACAGACCACCTCCAGTCAGGATACCACACAACAACTGTTAGAGATAGAGACCGAAACCCCCACCTGGTGGGAAGGCATTGCAAAATGGAACCCACTCTCGAACATAATAGTGACCCTCCTCCTGATTGCAGTAATCTATAGTGTAGTCGTCACATTCAAACTCCATAAATGGAAGGACAAAGCCTCCTGGCCCCCTATATACACAGTTCGAGCCCCCCTCTTTGGAATCCAATAGAGCTCTACTAAGAATGTACAACTTACAAAACAGTGATAACCACTGCTAAATGGACACTTTGTGCCTCTGTACTGATGAAATGTGATACGAAGGAAGAATGTGGTGATGCTGTTTAAGTTTTGTAGATTTTGTGTTGTAGATAAGCTCTTTATGTAAAAATAGCAGCATGAGTGTAGCATAGAAAATTTAGTTAGCAACCGACCGTTTAGTATGCATTTAAGTTTAATTAATTTATATGAATTTAATTTAGATATAAAATAGCCAGTTGTAGTGAATTGTTTTAATGAATGTATGTGATAAGGTATTAGGTAAAATAGTACAATGAAGTCTAGGACAGAGTAGAGTAGGACCTGAACTGACTGACCAGTGGCCGGCTTGATAAGGTAGACTACGGGATCAAGACTGAGATCCACCACGCTTCGTGTTCAGAATCTAAAAGACAGAATGTAGTCATGTAAAATGGCCACCTGCAAAGCACCATGGGAATTGTGATTAATTTGGGACACAGACAGGTACAAAGAAACCAGACTTGACTGAAACTTGCATCCATTAAGAATCAAGTACCATTTTCCCCAAGACAATAGCATTCGCAATAACGATAGCAGACTAACCGGCGTCACCCCCCTTATTTGGAAAGGCCTACGTGCCTGGGATAATGATAGCTAGGACCCGCCCAGGCATCGAGGTATCCGCCCCCTAATTGGCTAAGGGTGATCAAAACCCTATCAATCCATTGGACCTGGAGTAAGGACCGCCCAAAGGGCGCGAAAGAGAAGAAGGATAAAAAGCCCTGCGCACTAGAGATCGGTGTCTTTTGGGACTGGCCTGTGCGTGACCAACTGCAGCAGAACAACCAAGTTCAAGGACCCGCGACCATTCCTGAAGGACGGGCCCAGCTGAGACGAACCCAACAACTTCCAACTGACCAGTGGACCCGGATAAAGGCCTTATCTCACACAGTGCCAGTCACTCGAAGTTAAGTAAAGGTCATCTTAGTTGTTAGGTGTAGTTTAGTACGGAGCCACGTTTATCGAGATATAAGTCTTGTGTTATTAATAAACTGTGTTTTTGAGCTAACATACTGGTTGTGTGGTCATTTGGTCTTGTAAGAAACGGCTTGTGGTTCACATAAAGGGTAAAAAGGCAACACCCCACAACCCAAAGATGTGCAGGGTAGGTGGACTGGCCATGCTAAATTGCCCCTTAATTGGAATTAAATAAGAAGATGCATAATAATAACATTCTATTACAACCAGTTAATCTGTTTTAGTGGTACTGAATGCGGCATAAATATTGGTCATATGAATTGGCCATTCAGCCCTTCCAGCCCTCTCCACCACTCGATGAGATCATAGATGATCTTCCACTTCAACACCATTTTCCTGCACTATCCCTACATTTATCGGTGTTTTTAGTATCTGGAAATCTGTCGATCTCTGCCTTGAACATAATGAATATGTGAGTCTCCACAGCCCTCTGGGATATAGAATTCCAAAGAGTCACCGCCCTCTGAGTGAAGAAATTCCTCCTCATCTCAGTGCTAAATGATCTACCCCTGGTTCTAGACTCAACCCGCCCCCCCCCCCCACACACACCCCCAACCAGCCGGGGGAAACATCCTTCCTGCAAAGACCCTGCCAATTCCTGTAAGAATTTTGTATATTTGAATGATTTAGATTTATTGTCACTTGTACCGAGGTACAGTGAAAAGTATTGTTCTGTATATAGTCCAGACAGATCGTTCCATACATGAAAACACAGAACATTTGATAAATACATGAGGATACCTAATGAAAATACATAAACTTAGACAGAGGGTGAAGTATCCGGTATATAATGCTACAACTGTAGAGAAGATGCATAGAAAGATCAGTTCAGACCCTAAGAGGGTCATTCAGGCATCTGGTAACAGCGGGGACGAAGCTGTTTATGAAACTATTGGTGCATGTTCTCAAACTTTTGTATCTTTTGCCGAATGGAAGAGGTTGCAAGAAAGAATAACCTAGGTGAGGGAAGTCTTTGATTATGCTGCGTGCTTTCCCAAGGCAGTGGGAGGTGTAGACAGAGTCAATGGATGGAAAGCTGTTTCGGGCAATCACCTCTCATTCTTCTAAACTCCAGAGAGTAAAGGTCCAGTCAACTTAATCTTTCCTCATTGGACAATCCCTCCATCCCAGGAATTTGTTTAGTGCATGGTTTTGCACTCGCTCTATTGTAAGTACCCTTTCTGTTAATTCTCTTATTTCCCATTTATTTTACTTTGTGGTTCTCATTTTGATGCAAGGATATTTAATGGATGTAAACCTTTTAAGTCAAGCAGAGGAAGCGAGGAACTCAAAAGTTGCAAAATAGTACACTGTGCGATGAAAATTCAGATTGTTAACCAAAGAACTCAAACCTTCTGGCACCTGAGAGATTGGTGGAAATTGGTTCAAATGGTTGTCTGGTGGGGCCAATGGATTTGCCAATGAACATATTCTGCCCGCAACAGACAGTAATTAACTCCAGTCAGGTGGAAGGTTTCCAGGGGATCCAGGAAGGATTCAGTATGTTTCTGGATGCCGAGAGAAGAAGCTGTGAGCTGCTCTCTCTCTTTCTTTTTCACCAAAAAGGTTTCCTGCCTGCTGGTTTCTGAAACTGCAGAGAAGTCTTGATATCCATATGAATCCACAGTGTGAAAACCATTACAGATGGAAAGCAAGAACCTCCAGGGCCTTAACTAAAAGATGTACTAGAAGACGTCCATCTGAAACAGAGACTACTATCCTTTTCACTTTTTGTATTATTATCCTTTATACCCCCTTTATCCCTGTATTGAGTTTGTAGGGCGGAAGTTAGGAATTAGATAACAGTTATCCAGTTGTATTAGCTGCATATTTAATTATAGTTATTGTTATTAATAAAAATTAATTGTGTTTCAAATTACAAACCTGGTGACTGTAATTATTGGGCAGCCAAGGACCGAATACTACGAGGGCTGGATTCTCCATTGGCGGGATCCTTCACCGGCAGCGCACTCCTGCGGATTTCCCGATGGCTTGGAGGTGTCCACAATGGGGCTGGGAATCCCACTGCCGGCGGGGGGCGTGCTGCACCAGAAAACAGGTGCGGCGTGATGCCGAATGCTGCCCCAGGTATTTTCTAAGAATTAATAAGTTGATTTGAATTAATAGTTGATTTGAATTGTGTTGCGACTGTGGGTCAAGTGGGGCTGTGACTGACCACACACCAGCCCAGGGTGTCACAATACTATGGAAAGTATACCTTCCCTTGGATAAGGAGGCCAAAACTGAACACAATACTTCAGGTGTGGTCTCATCAAGGCTACGAGACAAAGAGCACATCCCTTGCTCTTCTTTGCAATAGTGCCACGAATCTTTTACCGGAGATGGTAGTCTCAGTTTACAATCTCATTCGAAGTATGGATAATTTAATGCTTTGTCGTTGTGCCCACTTAAGCAGAAGTAAAACCAATTGCACTTTCCTTTTGAAACCTGTGCCTGCAGAGAATGGAGGCTGCCAGACCCCTGGGCTGAACTGAAATTAATGCAAGTGAAATCTAGATAGAGAAACATCATCTTAAGTGTAGAGCTAGGTCCTCTTGAAATGCGACCAAGTAGCACTTTTTCACACAATGAGCAGTGGAAATCTGGAATTCTCTCCCTCAAAAGGCAGCCAATGCTGGGGTTTGATTGAAAATGTCAGAACTGAGATTGACAGTTTTTTTTAGTTCTGTTAAGGGTATCAGGACAAAAAGCGCAACTTATTACAATACCAGACTCCAAAAGTGGCTCGAATATTGGACAGTAATAACAATGTATATTTTTTGCCATTTTATATTTTATTCAGAAACTGTATGACATATTCATTACAGAAATTGAGATACAAGAGAAAGAAATTGTAGAACAGAAGGTTTCACATGTTATTTGGATGTTTGGAGCCTAATTCTTACAGTATTCAAACATCACAAATTGATTTCTTATGCATCAAATTGAATCACGGTCTTCATCTTAAACTGGAGCTGTCCTTAACGAGGGCGAACGCTGATCACCCCAGCAGCAAACAAGATGATGACAAACACGAGGCTAGATGAAAATGTTGCAGCTATATTCAAGGTTTTTGATGTGGAGCTGTAATTTTCAGCCCCATAAATATCTCGCAGAACTTTACGATCTCCAGACTTAACTGAAAAGATCAAAGCCAGGAACACAAGGCAACAAAAATGACCGTAAACAAAGTTGAAAATAGTCCAGAGGATGTGGTCTTTCACAGGCAGAGTACGGACTCCCATCGTCAGCGTGCTGGTGGGCACCTCCACGGTGTGGTGTGGCCCCTGGAAAGCATGGACTCCACTGTTGAAAATAGGCTGGTTCATTTTGTTCTCCATTATAACCGAGCAGTCGAAGGCAGAATGCGAAACAAGGAAACGTTACTCCTTTATAAGGGATTGTGCTGGAACTGCAGCTGCACAGCCCTGACAGCCGCGCCCTACGTGCTGTCCAATATTTTATTTTAATTTTGTAAGACTGTGCAGAAAGGATACCTCACTCCAGGAGTGATTTCATTCAAAATGGGGGTATGGTATATTAAAACAAACTTTATTACTAACGCAGTATTAACATATCTTAAATACCACACCAGAAAATAGCTTACAATTACCCCTTAAACAATGCTGTTCAATACAGTGAACGCACCCTTAACTGCTATCTGTATTCCCACTCAAAGAAGAAATACCATCTCATCTCTCAATCCACTTAAATACCATTCGCACGTAGAAAACCTGCTACATAGAGATGTTCTTTAAGAAAGAGAGATCTTGTGCCACTGCTTTGAAGAAAAGACCTGAATCCTGTCAGAACCATGCAGGAACTCTCGCTGTATGTCTTCAGAAGCTGCAACAGCTTCTTTCAGCTCCCCTTGTTCTCAGTTAAATGACAGGTAAATTTAAATGCGTTATAGATAAGTCATGGCCAAATAGAGTGTTGGGGAGAGGATCAAGAGGTAAATGGTCCACTCCTGTTTCTATGGGTTGGATTCTCAAGGAAAATTTGTGGATATTTAAAAATGATTCCCAGGGCCCCCATTTTTCAGCAGTGCAGGATAAGGGTGTGAGCTGGCTCAGATGCGAGCTCATACCCTGCATTCCCAACCTGACGGGTTTCATTACGAGAATAAGTATCTCCTCGTCCACTGCAATATTCATGAAGTCAAAACAGATTTTAAACAACTTGTGGTTGAAGGCTCCACAGTGGGGCTATTAACAATTGTCCGGATGAGCAAACCCTTTAAAGATAAATTTAAAATGTCTTATCCGTGCCAGTTTATGCCGCTCCACCCCACCCCCCACTGCCCAATAGCCCAACATAAACTCCATGCCAACCCATGCAAGAATGCACAATGAGACGTGTCTGAGAGCTCAGACATCCATTTGTCTGCTGAAGCACACACAAGGGAAAATATTGCTATCTTTTTCGAAGACAAATGTCAAATAGGCTTGGAATCCTACGACGAGTAACTCACCTCCTTACCCCCCCCCCCCCCCATCCCCCTCCCCCCCCACCCCCAAAAGCCTGTCCACTCTACAAGGCACAAATCAGGGGTGTAATGGAATACTCTCCACTTGCTTGGATGAGTGCAGCAACACTCAAGAAGCTCGACACCATCCAGGGCAAAGCAACCCGCTTGAATGCTACCCCTTCCACAAACATTCAAACCCTCACCAGTGACAAACAGTGATAGCCATGTGTACCATCTACACGATGTACTGCAGTAACTCACCAAGGTTGCTCAGACAGCACCTTCCAAATCCACAACCGCTACCATCTAGAAGGACACGAGCAGCAGATACCTGGGAACCCGACCACCTGGAGGTTCCCCTCCAAGTCACTCACCACCCTGACTTGGAAATATATCACCATTCCTTCACTGTCATTGGGCAACAATGGGTGTACCTACATCTCAAGGACTGCAGCTGTTCAAGGTTCACCACCTCCTTCTGAAGGGCAACTAGGGATGGGCAATAAATGTCGGCCTAGCCAGCAATGCCCACATCCTGTAAATGAAAAGAAAAAAAAATCAGAATGCGGAATAGGGTCAAAAAAACAAAGTTAGGGGCGCTCTATCTAAATGCATGCAGCGTTCGCAACAAGATAGATGATTTGAAAGCACAAATCGGGGTAAATGACAATGATTTAATTGCCATTACAAAGATGTGGTTAAAACATGACTGAGACTATGGACCGATATTCATTATATAGGAAGGCTTAGCAAAAAGAACAAGGAGGTGGGGTAGCACTGTTAATAAAGAACAACTTCAGTACATTAGAAAGAGAGAACCTTAGGCCAAAGGATCAGGATATAGGCCTGGATTCTCCGGTTCCTCAGCTGTGTGTTTAGACCATAAGACCATAAGACATAGGAGTGGCAGTAAGGCCATTCGGCCCATCGAGTCCACTCCACCATTCAATCATGGCTGATTTCAACTCCATTTACCCGCTCTCTCTCCATAGCCCTTAATTCCTCGAGAAATCAAGAATTTATCAACTTCTGTCTTAAAGACACTCAACGTCCCGGCCTCCACCGCCCTCTGTGGCAATGAATTCCACATACCCACCACTCCCTGGCTGAAGAAATTTCTCTCTGAAGAAACTAGGCCCCCGGGTCCTAGTCTACCCTGCTAATGGAAACAACTTCCCTACATCCACCCGATCTAAGCCATTCATTATCTTGTAAGTTTCTATTAGATCTCCCCTCAACCTCCTAAACTCCAATGAATATAATCCCAGGATCCTCAGACGTTCATCGTATGTTAGGCCTACCATTCCTGGGATCATCCGTGTGAATCTCCGCTGGACCCGCTCCAGTGCCAGTATGTCCTTCCTGAGGTGTGGGGCCCAAAATTGCTCACAGTATTCTAAATGGGGCCTAACTAATGCTTTATAAAGCTTCAGAAGTACATCCCTGCTTTTATATTCCAAGCCTCTTGAGATGAATGACAACATTGCATTTGCTTTCTTAATTACGGACTCAACCTGCAAGTTTACCTTTAGAGAATCCTGGACTAGGACTCCCAAGTCCCTTTGCACTTCAGCATTATGAATTTTGTCACCGTTTAGAAAATAGTCCACGCCTCTATTCTTTTTTCCAAAGTGCAAGACCTCGCACGTGCCCACGTTGAATTTCATCAGCCATTTCATGGACCACTCTCCTAAACTGTCTAAATCTTTCTGAAGCCTCCCCACCTCCTCCATACTACCTGCCCCTCCACCTATCTTCGTATCATCGGCAAACTTAGCCAGAATGCCCTCAGTCCCGTTATCTAGATCATTAATATATAAAGAGAACAGCTGTGGTCCCAACACTGAACCCTGCGGGACACCATTCGTCACCGGTTGCCATTCCGAAAAAGAACCTTTTATCCCAACTCTCTGCCTTCTGCCTGACAGCCAATCGTCAATCCATGTTAGTACCTTGCCTCGAATACCATGGGCCCTTACTTTACTCAGCAGTCTCCCGTGAGGCACCTTATCAAAGGCCTTTTGGAAATCAAGATAGATAACATCCATTGGCTCTCCTTGGTCTAACCTATTTGTTATCTCTTCAAAGAACTCTAACAGGTTTGTCAGGCACGACCTCCCCTTACTAAATCCATGCTGACTTGTCCGAATCCGACCCTGCACTTCCAAGAATTTAGAAATCTCATCCTTAACAATGGATTCTAGAATCTTGCCAACAACCGAAGTCAGGCTAATTGGCCTATAATTTTCCATCTTTTTCCTTGCTCCCTTCTTGAACAGTGGGGTTACAACAGCGATTTTCCAATCCTCTGGTACTTTCCCTGACTCCAGTGACTGTTGAAACATCGTCACCAACGCCTCCACTATTTCTTCAGCTATCTCCTTTAGAACTCTAGGATGTAGCCCATCTGGGCATGGAGATTTGTCAATTTTTAGACCTCTTAGTTTCTCTAGCACTTTCTCCTTTGTGATGGCTACCATATTCAACTCTGTCCCCTGACTCTCCGGAATTGTTGGGATATTACTCATGTCTTCTACTGTGAAGACTGACGCAAAGTACTTATTCAGTTCCTCAGCTATTTCCATGTCTCCCATCACAAAATTACGAGCGTCATTTTGGAGCGGCCCAATGTCAACTTTTGCCTCCCGTTTGTTTTTAATGTATTTAAAGAAACTTTTACTATCATTCCTAATGTTACTGGCTAGCCTACCTTCAAATTTGATCCTCTCTTTCCTTATCTCTCTCTTTGTTATCCTCTGTTTGTTTTTGTAGCCTTCCCAATCTTCTGACTTCCCACTACTCTTTGCCACATTATAGGCTTTCTCTTTTGCTTTGATGCATTCCCTAACTTCCTTTGTCAGCCATGGCTGCCTAATCCCCCCTCTGATAACCTTTCTTTTCTTTGGGATGAACCTCTGTACTGTGTCCTCAATTACACCCAGAAACTCCTGCCATTGCTGTTCTACTGTCTTTCCCACTAGGGTCTGCTCCCAGTCGATTTTCGTCAGTTCCTCCCTCATGCCCCTGTAGTTACCTTTATTTAACTGTAACACCTTTACATCTGATTCTACCTTCTTTCTTTCAAATTGGAGATTGAATTCGACCATATTATCATCACTGCCTCCTAAGTGCTCCCTTACTTTAAGATCTTTAATCAAGTCTGTTTCTCAGCACACTGTTTGTTGGCAGCAGGGCTCTCTACTCCCATTGCTTGTCAATGGGATTTCCCATTGAAGCTACCCCATGCTGCCAGGAAACCCGGGTGCAGGGGTGCGCTGTTGGTGGGAACAGAGGATCCCAATGGCCGTACAATTAGTATGGGTTGAGCTACAAATCTGCAAGGGGCAGCAAGGATTGGTGGGAATTGTTTATAGGTCACCAAACCACAGTGGTAATGTTGGGCACAGTACAAATCAGGAAATTAGAGGTGGAGGGTGACTTTAATTTATATATAGACCTGATCAACCTATTTGGCATTAATGTTGTGGAGGATGACTTTCTGGAGGATGTACATGAAGAGCTTCTGGAGCAATACATTGAAGAACTAACTAGGGATCGGGCTATTTCCAATTTAACATTATGTAATCAGAAATGGCTAATTAATAACCTGGAGCCTTTAGAAAATAGTAACCATAATATGATATTATTTTACATTGATCCTGAAAGTGATATAGTTCATTCTGAAACTAATGTCTTAAATCTGAACAAAGGAAACTATGAAGGTATGAGGGGCAAGATCGATATGGTGGTTTGGGAAAATACACTAAATATTAATGGTGGACAGACAATGGCTAGTATTTAAAGAGGTAGTACATGGCCTACAACAAATATACAGTCCTCTCAGACACAAAAACACAACAGGAAATTTGAATCAGCCTTGGCTAACAAATGGAGTTAACCGTTGCAGTAGATCAAGGGAAGTGGCTTAGAAGGATGCCAGAAAACATGGTGAGCCAAGGGTTGGGACCAATTTAGAATCCAGAAACGGAGAACCAAGAACCTGATAAAAAAAGGGAAAAGAGGATATGATTGCAAGATGGCTTGAAAATAAAGGTGGACTTTAAAAGCTTTCGGCAGTTGCAAAGGAAACAATTATCAATGACAAAAGTGTGTTCCTTACAGGCAGAGACAGATGGATTTATACTGGAGAATAGCGAAAAGGCGGAGGAACTAAACAATTACTTTGTGTCTATCTTCATGGCGGAAGATACAAATAACAAAGAGAACAAAGAAAAGTACAGCACAGGAACAGGCCCTTCGGCGCTCCAAGCCTGCGCCGACCATGCTGCCCGTCTAAACTAAAATCTTCTATACTTCCGAGGTCCGTATCCCTCTATTCCCATCCTACTCATGTATTTGTCAAGATGCCCCTTAAACGTCACTATCGTCCCTGCTTCCACCACCTCCTCCGACAGCAAGCTCCAGGCACCCACTACTCTCTGTGTAAAACACTTGCCTCATACATCTCCTCTAAACCTTGTCCCTCGCACCTTAAACCTATACAGAAAACCTCCCGGAAATGCTTAGAGAACCAAGGGTTGTGAAATTAAGAAGGTGGTAGTACTTGAAAAGTTAGTTGGAATGAAGGTTGATAAATCCCCTGGATCTGATGAGTTACATTCCAGAGTGCTGAAGGAGGTGGCTAGAGAGATGATGGATGCTTTGATGGTTAGCTTTCAAACTTCTATAGATTCTGTTAATGTTTCTGCAGATTGGAAAGTAGCAAATGCAACCCCAATATTTAAGAAGGGTGAGGGAAAACGGGAAGTACAAATCTGCTAGTTTGACATCAGTCGCAGGGAAAATGTTGGAATCGATCATAAAGAATGCAAATAACTGGGCATTTGGAAAATAATGATATGATTGGGCAGAGTCAACATGGATTTATGAAAGGGAAATCATGTTTGGAAACCCTGTCGGAATTCTTTGAGGATGTTACTCGTAGCAGTGATGAAGGGGGAACGAATGGATGTGGTTATTTGGATTAACAGAGGTGTTTGGTAAGATCCCACTCAGGAAGTTAGTAAACATCACCAGAGCTTGTAGCTTGAGGGGCTCCACTCCACACCAAGCATGGCTGACCAGGAGTCTTTCACATCCTTACTGCTTGCTATTGGCATGATGGAACGATTTTGCAGATTGATACTCAACCTGATACACAATGCATTATAAACGTACCTTCCTTGGCCATCAAGTTCTGGAGTAGGACTCAAACCTAGGGCGGTATTCTCCAATAATGGGGCTATGTCCCCATGCCCGCAGAAAAACGCGCGCGAATCACTCTGGTCATACCAGGGTGATTCTCCGATTTGCAGGGGGCTAGCAGGGCCCCGGAGTGCTCCTCGCAGCTCCGGCTGCCGATAGGGGGCCCTGCACTTCTGGTCGGCTGCCCCGTGTGACATGGCCGACCCACATCGTGGACCGGCACCAAGAAGATAGGACACCCCCAGATCCTGCGCGCCCGCAGATCGGTGGCCCCCGATTGGTAGCCTGGCCATCCTGGAGGACCCCTCCTCCAGGGCGGCCACGGACTGAGTCTGCAGCCACCACGCCGAGTGGGACCATGAGAGAACCACGCCGTCGGGAACTCGGCCAGCTGCATTCAGTGAATCGCCGTGGGGGCCTCTTTCAATGACCCCCGACCGGCGCCACGTCGACCATGCACGCGCAATTGGCGCCGATTTTCTGGGGACCTGATCTCGGGTTTGATACCCATTCTCTGCCCCTGCGCCGATCGCGATTCCGATGGGAAGTCTCAGAGAATCCCGCACCTGGAGCTTCTGGCTAAGAGGCAAGAATACTATCCACTGCGCCTGGAATATGGTGAGAGTGCAAGCAAGTGGCATTGAGGTAAATGAACAGCCATGGACTAATCGGATGACAAACAGATCCGATGGGCTGAATGGCCTCATCTTGCTCCTCTGCTGTCTTAGATCTCTTTCCTCAATTGCTTACTGTTTGTTTAAACAAGATAAAAAGGTGTCAAGTGCTATTAATACTTTAAAAGTTTGGTTGATCGATGCTTTTATGAGAGACTGAGGGGGTGGGGACATAATTGAGATCTGTTAAATTATGAGGGGCATAGATAGAGTAGGCAGGAACCATCTTTTCCCCTTGATCGGAGGATCAATGACCAGGGAGCACAGATTTACGGTAAGGGACGGGATGTTTAGACGGGATGTGAGGAAAAGGTTTTACACCCAGAGGGTAGTGGGAGTCTGGAACCTGCTGCCTGAAAGGGTGGTGGATCCAGAGACCCTCATAACATTTAATAAGTATTTAGATATGAACTTGTTTTGCCAAGGCATACAAAGATATGGGCCAAGTGCTGGGAAATGGGGATAGAATAGTTAGGTGGTTGTTTTTGACCGGCGCAGATGTGATGGGCCAAAGGGCCTTTTGTGTCCTGTCGACCTCTATGACTGTAGTTAAAGCATTTTTTAAAAAGAAAGTTATGAATAAATAGATGGCTAATTTTTAGAGCTTTTCCACAAGTTACAGTTGCTATAAGCTTCATTAGTTCTGTACAGATTGTATACTGGGTGAATGGGAATGGAGGTTCCATATATTGGCATGGAGGGTATGAGGGGCATTGCAGTTGGATGGAGGGGCATGGGTTGGCATGCAGGGCATGTGGAGTCATAGGGAGTTGGTAGACGGGTCTATGTTGACATGGGGAGTGCATGGAGGTTGAAGGGGTGCGAGAGGTGAGAGCGTGGGACCCTAATATTGAATAAAGCAACCCAGAGTACCGAATTAGGCCTTTTAATCAGCCCACCTAGGCACTGGCCCACCTCTGTGGCTACCTCTGAACTGCTTCCGGGGGGGGTGGGGGGGGGGGGGGGGTTTAGCACCCAGACAAGGAAGGAAAATCCTGCCATTTCAGATATTTTCTCTTGCAGTGGACGTGCCGAGCCAGGAAATCTTCCAGCTCCTGCTACCTGACGTGAGGATAAAAATCTAGTCCTTAGTTCCTAGATCTACATGGCTTTTCTTCCCTTTAACTATGGATTTCTCTGTCTTTGATTCTGTGTTTTTTTGCTCTATCACAACATAGATTTTTCTGCACAATAGTTATATAAAACTTTCTGCCAAAACCATATTGGTTTCCCTGTGACATGATGTGAATTTCTCTGTCTATAGTCCTATGGACTTTGCTGCTCTATATCTGTACAGAGCTGACTGTCTTTAATGGTCCTGTTGCTTTATCGCTGCATGGATGTTTCTGCTCTATTGCGTATGGATTTTCTACCCTATAACTGCATGGATTTTACTGCTCTGCTTTATTGATTTGTCTGTCCTATAATTCTATGGTCTATTTTTACTGTTTTGTAGCTGTATGGATTGTTCTGCTCCAGTACCCTATGGATGTCCTTACCCTATAACCCTATGGATTTTCTGCCCCCTAACTATGCAATTCTTAGTGACACTGCTTCAGGTGGCTTATTGTATTGCTGTTCAAACTAGTTTCAACAAAGCGGGTGTGTGCTGATGTTGGAGGAGGTGAATGGTACAAAAATCAGAAATCACCCTGCACAATCCAAATCCACCCACTGTAGTGTCAAGCCACTCTCACTATATCAACTGGTTCCTAGTCACATTTTTAAAAATTCCCAAACTGGAATGTTGGCACTGCTGTCGCCTCCCTGCCCAAGTACATGAGCGTTTTGTGCTGCTACTGTGTGAATGGAGGTCAGTGGGTAGAGGCGGAAGCTCCAGTTTCGAGTCCCACCCCAGGCCTTGATGGCCAAAGATGATGGATTCATAACACAGCCAGAAAGGTTGAGTGTCAGCCTGCAAAATCCTTTCAAACACTCCAATTGCTGGTGGTAAGAGCGGGAGAGACTCCTGGTCAGCCATGCTATACATGAAGTGGTGCCTCTCAAGCTATAGGCCCCTGGCAACAGACTAGCGACCTGTCCCAGGTATTACTAGCTATGAAAGCAGACAATAGGTTGCCTTAGCATGACACTAGGTGTGGGAAGGGAATTGGAAATGGTGAGGAATTGTTTGGATATTTCTGCCTTTAACATTTTGCATCGAGTTTGGGCATTCATAGAATACTTTTATGTTTTCATGGAATGTGGGCACCATTTGTTGCCCATCCCTAATTACCCTGAGTGGCTTGCTAGGCTATTTCAGAGGGAAGTTAATAGTGTGCTATTGGTCTGGAGTCACATAGAGACCAGAGTAGGTAATGATGGCAGATTTCCTTCCCTAAAGGACATCACTGAGTCAGATGGGTTTTTATGACAATCAATGAAACAATCTTCCTATTCCAGAATTTTTTTTTAAAAATCCAATTAAGAGGTAATTTAGCGTGGCCAATTCACCTATTTTGCACACCTTTAGGTTGTGTGGGCGAGACCCATGCAGACACAGGGAGAAAGTGAAAACTCCACACGGACAGTGACCCGGGGCCGGGATTGAACCTATGTCCTTGGCACCATGAGGCAGCAGTGCTAACCACTGCACCACCTTGCCGTTCCCCTGTTACAGAATTTTACAAATCCCCATTGGTGGGATTTGAACCCATGTCCACAGAGTATCAAGCCATTTGATTACTAGCCCCATGACATGATGCCTTTGGATTTGTTTATTGTCACGTGTACCGAGGTACAGTGAAAAGTATTTTTCTGCGAGCAGCTCAACAGATCATTAAGTACATGGGAAGAAAAGGGAATAAAAGAAAATACATAATAGGGTCATTTGCTGTAATGCTGTATAGGGAGCTATCCCTTGCATGTCATCTGTGAGTACCCAAAATTGGCAGCATTACCAGTGATACACCTCAAACTGAGGGAAAATGTACCTTGACTCAGATCTTCCGAGGGATGGGAATCATCATCGGAAGTCGAAACTTCCTGAACAGTTGCCACAGATGTTAGAGTGTCAGAACCTCCACAGGGTCCCAACACAAATCTTGTACGTTCCATCTCTACTGAGCCAGAGAACTGAGGATTTAGGCACTCACCTTTAAAAAATAGCAAATGGAAATGGTGCTCTGTGTATGTTGTAGCCATTCCATCATTTTTAAAGGAATCAAATCTTTGTAAATGTTCTCTCTGAGCCCAAGGTCACATTGTACAGATTAATGAGTACATGTGCCAATAACCAAAAATGTTGTAATCTCCCTAATAGACACAATATACACGGACATGTTACCGAATTAATATCAATAATGTGCAATTCAGGGGACATTTATTACATTTTATACATGTATACTTCTAATTTTAGTGGAACACTTGCTCAAATGTCAACCATCAGAAGCTACAGAAAGTTAAATTATAGATATCTTAATTCCCAGATATACTTTGCTCCTCTTTGGATTGTGGCTTTGTAATTATTTCTAATCTATCATGAAGAAAGCCTACAGACAGTGGAGAGAGCTTGTGATATCTCTGCTAATATAGATAAATGGAATACATTCGGTGGGAGAGCATAAATTAGCAGTTTAAAAAAAATGCAGTGATGGATCAAGTTTACAATTATACACAGACATAATAGATTCTGGTAAAACTGTGCCAATTAGGGCTTGGCCAAAGGATAATGATGGATGTTCGCAGTGGAGGTCTTTGGGATGGTTAAAAGGTACATTGTTCGGAAATAATATTGGATCAATTCTCTCCAATTTGGGGTAATGAAAATATGGTTCTCGGTATTATCTGTGACCTTGGAAGTATGCCACATGCTAGAAAATTATAGACAGATAACAGCATTTGAGCCTGTCATAACTCGCCACACAGGATTTTGGGGAATGATTGTCTTCCCCGTGTCCCTTGCAGAGTATGAGCTCCCTGGTTAAGGGGCCGGGGGAAACTCAATCTATGTTGGATATAAGGTCGGCCTGTTCGGCACCGATTGTCAAGACCCAGTTGGGAACCAATGGCAGCTGTGTATTATAACCTTGTAAATAAACCTATGTTTCTTTGATACAACTTGCCATGGACTCTCCGTGACATCATAAAACTGGCGACGAGGAGTAAACTGGTTTCCTGTCAACGCCGCAGCTCTCGGTGGATCCAGGTTGGAACCTGTTTCTTTCGCCATGCCTCAGTTCAGGTGGTTGGATGTGTTTGATGCCAGAGTTGAGGACTGGAATCAATATGTGGAGGAGATGCGCTATTTCTTTTGTGAGAATAACCACGGAGAACGATTATCAGACGGTGATTTTGCTGACCACATGTGGCGTCCATACATACGGGGTAATTCGGAATCTTATATACCCAGTGGCGCCCAATGCCCACACCTTCAACCAGCCCGTGACACTTGTGGGTCTGCATTTCAACCCGACGTCATCTGTTATCGTTCAACGGTATCGTATCAACGTGGCAGAAAGATCCCCGGTTGAGTCGGTCAATGGGTGTGTGGCCTGGCTAAGACAAATTGCCGAGTTCTGTGAGTATAAGACTGCTTTATCTGAGATGCTGCATGATTGTTAGGTCAGTACAAACCGGACGGTCTACAACTGGGCAGGACTGGAACCGATGTCCTGGGGGGGGGGGGGGTTTGCTGGAGCTGTTGGGGAGGGTTTAAATTAATGTGGCAGGGGGAGGGGACCCAATGTAGGAAGTCGGAGGGAAGTAAAACGGGGCCAGAAACAAAAAGGAGTAAAGGGGAAAGTGTAACGCAGAGAAGCCATAGTCAAAAATCAAAAAGGGCCACAGTACAGGGTACAGTGACTGAGGAGAGTGTGAAAAGGGAGGTGGACAATGCAGGATTGAGGGTGTTGTACCTAAATGCGCGCAGTATACGGAACAAGGTAAATTAGCTTGTTGTGCGCATTGAAATTGGCCGGTACGATGTTGTGGGCATCACAGAGACGTGGCTGCAAGGGGATCAGGGCAGGGTGCTAAATATTGTCATGAGAATGTCGCTTTAAGAAATGTTTGACTGCTCATGTTACTGCAGTGATGTCAGAGTGTGGGTGGAGCTGAGCTCTGGTTCTGCTTTTTAGTTTCACTTTGAGAGAAAACTTGGGTGTGTCTTGGTTTTCCAGTGTGTTGCAACTGAAGTCAGAAAAAGCAGCTGTAATGTTGATCTCTCTGCCATGAAGGACTATCTCTTAATCATTTGGTGAATTCAGAATTATAAATGTTTTCAGTAATGAATGTAAACCCTGATGTGCTTCTGTTTAGAGGTTTGTTAAGTCTTCTGGGTATTAAAAGGACAGCATGCAGACTACTTAGTGTTGTATTCTTTGGGGGGTGTATTTGAATTAATGGTTGCTAAGATATTCACTGTTTGTTTTAAAAAGGTTAACTTGAGTTCATAGAATAAACATTGTTTTGTTTTTAAAAATACTTTTCCATTTCTGCTGTACAATTCCTGCAGAGTGAGCCGTGTGCTCCCCATACCACAATCTATTAAAAGTTATGGGTCAGGTGAACTCCATGATACACTTTGGGATTCTCTAAACCCCGACCCATGAAAATTGGGGGCTCGAGGGGGATAAAAGTCTATCTATTGGATTGGCTTAGTGAACTTAAAAATAGTGATGGATGAGCATATTGTGGTTGCTTTTCAGGTGTGGTATTTTAGTTTAAGTGGGGAGTGTATTGTGGACAATGGCTTTTTGAGAGGATCTGAAGTTTTTGGGGATGGAGACGGTCACACGCAGTACCTTACGGACAGAGACTAAAAGCAGACTGTTAGATTAGGTAAAAACATTGCCTGACTAGGTATAAGGTAAGGTTGGAAAGTTCAGTGAAGAGTGGTGAAGTGGTAGTAGGAGTAATAGATAAACTATCTTGTCCAGGAATACAGTTTATCTTGGGTAATGATATAGCTGGATCGCAAGTGGGAGTGATGCCTACTGTGGTTGATAAGCCAGTGGAAAATCAGACAACTGAAGTGTTGAAGGACGAATATCCTGGGATTTTTCCGGATTGTGTAGTAACAAGGTCGCAAAGTCACAGGTTAAGACAAGAGGAGAAATCAAAGAGTGAAGATGACGTTGAAGTGCAATTGTCAGAAATGATTTTTGATCAGATAGTTGAAAAAGAACAAGAACAGGGGGAGGATGAGGTGGATATTTTTAGTTCATGAAAATTGGAGTTACAACAGAAAGATATAAAGATAAAACGGATGTATCAGAAAGCATATATGGAAGAGGAATCTGAGTGTATACCAGAGTGTTATTACCGTAAAAGTGATGTCTTGATGAGCAAGTGGAGACCTGTACATATGCAGGTAAAGTGGGCAGACGTTCATCAAGTAGTATTGCTGGTAGGGTATAGAAATGAGGTATTGCGAGTTGCACACGAGGTACCAGTGGGAGGTCATTTGGGGATCATGAAAACTCAAGCTAAAATCCAGAAACATTTTTCTTGGCCTGGACTACATAAAGATGTAATTAAATTTTGTCATCATGTCACACATGTCAAGTGATAGGGAAACCTCAAGCAGTGATAATACCAGCGCCCTTAATAACCATTCCAGCATTTGAGGAACCCTTTACAAGGGTCCTAATTGATTTCACAGGACCGCTTCCAAAATCAAAAAGTGGGAATCAATATCTTTTGACGATAATGGATGTGTCTACTAGGTTTCCAGAGGCCATTCCATACGTAATATTACAGCTAAAAAGATTGTGGAGGGGTTACTTAAATTCTTTACTACCCAGAGAAATATAATCGGATCAAGGATCAAATTTTACCTCAAAGTTATTCAAAGAAGTTATGGATAGCTTAGGAATAAAACAATTTTAATCAACTGCGTACCATCCAGAATCGCAAGGAGCATCAGAAAGGTGGCCTCAGACATTGAAGACAATGTTGAGGGTTTATTGTCAAGATTATCCAGAGGATTGGGATAAAGGAATTCCATTCGTACTGTTTGCAATTAGGGATGCACCGAATGAGTCAACCAAATTTAGTCCTTTTGAACTAATCTTTGGTCATGAGGTAAGACGACTACTTAAATTGATTAAGGAAAAATTGGTGGGTGAGAAATCGGAAATTACATTATTGGATTACATGTCAAATTTTAGGGAACGATTAAATAGAGCAGGTGAATTGGCGAGACAACATTTGAAAGTTGCACAAAATGTGATGAAACGGATCGCGGACAAGAAATCCAAAGTTTGTAGTTTGCCAGTGGAGATAAAGTTTTAGTGTTGTTACCAGTGGTAGGTGAGCCTTTAAAAGCTAGGTTTTGTGGACCTTATCAGATTGAAAGGAAATTAAGTGAGGTGAATTATGTGGTAAAATCACCAAATAGAAAGAAGACTCACCCGAGTGTGTCATGTGAATATGCTTAAAAGGTACTTTGAAAGGGAAGGAGAGAAAAAGGAGGAGGTTTTAATGATTCTAACTCAAAGTGACGAACCAAGTCCAAATGACTGTGAATTTGACATACCTCAAATTAAATTGGAAAATGAGGATGTTCTTCAAAATTGGGATAGATTGTTGAGTTATCTTCCAGAGGAAAAATGAACTGACCTGAAAGAGTTATTGATATCACATGGGCCAGTTTGTGGAGATAGAACATAGAACATAGAACATACAGTACAGAAGGAGGCCATTCGGCCCATCGAGTCTGCACCGACCCACTTAAGTCCTCTCTTCCACCCTAACCCCGTAACCCAATAACCCCTCCTTTAGTTACTAAGGGCAATTTTATCATGGCCAATCCACCTAACCTGCACGTCTTTGGACTGTGGGAGGAAACCGGAGCACACGGAGGAAACCCACGCAGACACGGGGAGAACGTGCAGACTCCGCACAGGCAGCGACCCAGCAGGGAATCGAACCTGGGATCCTGGCGCTGTGAAGCCACAGTGCTAATGGTACTAAAATGGGTATACATGATGTAGATGTGGGAAATGCTGTTCCAATCAAACAACATCTGTATAGACTTAATCCTTTAAAATTGGAACAGGTTAACAAAGAGATTGAGAGTATGATTAAAAATGGCATAACTGAAGTGGGTTGCAGCCAATGGAGCTCACCCATAGTGACGGTACCTAAACCAGACGGTACCCAAAGGTTGTGTGTGGACTATAGAAAGGTTAATGCAGTTACAAGAACGGACTTTTATCCTATCCCACGTTTGGAGGATTGCATTGGGAAAGTGGGACAATCAGTTTTTATTTCCAAATTGGATTTACTTAAAGGTTACTGGCAGGTACCTTTATCCGAAAGGGCGAAGGAGATTTCAGCTTCTGTGACTCCAGATGGTACATACCAATTCAAGGTTATGCCAGTTGGCATGAAAAACGCCCCAGCCACATTTCAACGGTTAACTAATACAGTTGTTTCAGGATTGCCCAATTGTGCGGTATACATCGATGATCTAGTAATTTTCAGCCAGACATGGAAAGAAAATGTGAAACATCTGATGGAGTTATTCGATCGACTTCAAGAGGCGCATTTGGTGATAAACCTAGCCAAAAGTGAATTTGGAAAAGCCCAAATCACTTTTCTTGAGGAGTTGTCGATACCCTCGAGACAAAGAGAAATAATGCAATTTCTTGGCATGAGTGGATTTGATCGAACATTTGTGCAAAGGTTTTGTAGCGTGATTGCTCCACTGATGGACTTGCTCAAGAAACGTAACAAATTCCAGTGGACAGCGGAGTATCAACAGGCATTTGACGGCCTGAAAGCTGTGATTACCAATGCTCCTGTGTTGGAGCATTGCAAGGGACTCTGTGATCAGATTGAACTAAAGTATCTAACTTTAAAGAGAAATGCCAAGGCGTAGAGAAATCGTGCAGAGACCTTCTTGTTCAAAGAGACTGTCAATCGAGAAGGAGTTTCAATTGGAGGAAGAAGAACGGAAAAAATGGACTATATTATTATACCTGTTTGCGTGTGTTGTTTTTTTTTTAAACAAAAAAGTATATTTACTGTGTGCGTTTCTTCAAGAACGGTGAAAAGATGAAAAATGAAACCATCTTGAAGTTGATGGTTTATTTATTTTTTCTTGGGGGAGGTGTCATGAGAATGTCACTTTAAGAAATGTTTGGCTGCACATGTTACTGCAGTGATGTCAGAGTGTGGGTGGAGCTGAGCTCTGGTTCTGCTTTTTAGTTTCACTTTGAGAAAAAGCTTGGGTGTGTCTGGGTTTTCCAGTGTGTTGCAGCTGAAGTCAGAAAAAACAGCTGTACTGTTATAAATGTTTTCAGCAATGAATGTAAACCCTGATGTGCTTCTGTTTAGAGGTTTGTTAAGTCTTCTGGGTATTAAAAGGACAGCATGCAGACTACTTAGTGTTGTATTATTTGGGGGGTGTATTTGAATTAATGGTTGCTAAGATATTCACTGTTTGTTTTAAAAAGGTTAACTTGAGTTCATAGAATAAACATTGTTTTGTTTTTAAAAATACTTGTCCATTCCTGCTGTACAATTCCTGCAGAGTGAGCCGTGTGCTCCCCATACCACAATCTATTAAAGGTTGTGGGTCAGGTGAACTCCATGATACACTGTGGGATTCTCTAAACCCTGACTCATAACAATATCCAAGGATACATGTCCTATCGAAAGGACAGGCAGATGGGCAAAGGGGGCGGGGTTGCATTGTTAGTAAGGAATGAAGTTAAATCGATAGCAAGGAGCGATATAGGATCAGAAGGCATAGAATTTCTGTGGGTAGAGTTGAGGAATCGCAAAGATAAAAAGACCCTGATGGGAGTTATGTACAGGCCCCCTAGCAGTAGTCAGGATGTGGGGCAGAAAATAAATCAGGAGATAGAAAAGGCACGTAAAAAAGGCAATATTACAATAATTATGGGGGACTCCAATATGCAGGTGGACTGGGAAAATCAGGTTGGTAGTGGATCCCAAGAAATGGAATTTGTGGAATGTCTAAGATGGTTTTTTGGACCAGCTTGTGACAGAACCTACTAGGGAACAGGCAATTCAGGTCCCGCCCCCAAACCACAGAACAGTATGGATTTCCACAGAAGGCTGAGGGCAGACAAACTGAATAGTTGCTTTGCATCAGTCTTCACGGTGGAAGACACCAGTGGGATGCCAGAGCTCCAGGAGAATCAGGGGGCAGAGGTGAGTGCACTGATCATTACTAAGGAGAAGGTTCTGGAGAAACTGAAAGGTCTGAATGTGGATAAGTCACTTGGACCGGATGGACTACTCTCCAGGGCCCTAAAAGAGATAGCTGAGGAAATTGTGGAGGCATTAGTGATGATCTTTCAGGAATCATTGGAGGCAAGAAGGGTCCCAGAGGACTGGAAGATGGCTAATGTCACACCCCTGTTTAAGAAGGGAGGGAGGCAGATGACGGGAAATTATAGGCCGGTTAGCCTGACTTCAGTCATTGGTAAGATTTTACAGTCTGTTATTGAAGATGAGATTGGAAGTGCATGGTAAAATAGGACTGAGTCAGCATGGCTGTGTCAAAGGGAGGTCGTGTCTGACAAATCTGTTAGAGTTCTTTGAGGAGGTAACAAGCAAGTTAGAGAAAGGAGAATCAGTGGACATGATTTATTTAGATTTCCAGAAGGCCTTTGACAAGGTGCCACATAGGAGACTGTTAAATAAGTTAACAAAGAACAAAGAATATTACAGCATAGTAACAGGCCCTTCAGCCCTCCCAGCCTATCTAAATCTGTTGCCTATTTTCCAAGGATCTACTTCCCTCTGTTCCCCGCCCGTTCATATATCTGTCTAGATGCATCTTAAATGATGCTATCGTGCCCGCCTCTACCACCTCCGCTGGCAAAGCGTTCCAGGCACCCACCACCCTCTGCATAAAAACCTTTCCACGCACATCTCCCTTTAACATTCCCCCTCTCACCTTGAAATCGTGACCCCTTGTAATTGACACCCCTACTCTTGAAAAAAGCTTGTTGCTATCCACCTTGTCCATACCTCTCATAATTTTGTAGACCTCAATCAGGTCCCATGTCAACCTCCGTCTTTCCAACGAAAACAATCCTAATCTACTCAACCTTTCTTCATAGCTAGCACCCTCCATACCAGGAAACATCCTGGTGAACCTCCTCTGCACCCTCTCTAAAGCATCCACATCCTTCTGGTAATGTGGCGACCAGAACTGCACGCAGTATTCCGAATGTGGTCTAACCAAAGTCCTATACACCTGTAACATGACCTGCCGACTCTTGTACTCAATACCCCGTCCGATGAAGGCAAGCATGCTGTATGCTTTCTTGACCACTCTATCGACTTGCGTTGCCACCTTCAGATGGCCTTAAAAGCCCATGGTGT
Source organism: Scyliorhinus torazame (assembly GCF_047496885.1). Classification (NCBI taxonomy): domain Eukaryota; kingdom Metazoa; phylum Chordata; class Chondrichthyes; order Carcharhiniformes; family Scyliorhinidae; genus Scyliorhinus; species Scyliorhinus torazame. Next base: position 105,248,660 of record NC_092722.1, read on the forward strand.
TAAGGGTAAGATCCTGGCATGGATAGAGGATTGGCTGATTGGTAGAAGGCAAAGAGTGGGGATAAAGAGGTCTTTTTCAGGATGGCAGCCGGTGACTAGTGGTGTGCCTCAGAGGTCTGTGCTGGGACCACAACTTTTTACAATATATATTAATGATCTGGAAGAAGGTACAGAAGGCACTGTTGCTAAGTTTGCAGAGGATACAAAGATCTGTAGAGGGACCGGTAGTATTGAGGAAGCATGGGGGCTGCAGAAGGACTTGGACAAGCTAGGAGAGTGGGCAATGAAGTGGCAAATGAAATACAATGTGGAAAAGTGTGACGTTATGCACTTTGGAAGGAGGAATCTAGGCATAGACTATTTTCTAAATGGGGAAATGCTTCGGAAAGCAGAAGCACAAAGGGACTTGGGAGTCCTTGTTCACGATTCTCTTAAGGTTAATGTGCAGGTTCAGTTGGCAGTTAAGAAGGCAAATGCAATGTTAGCATTCATGTCAAGAGGGCTAGAATTCAAGACCAGGGATGCACCTCTGAAGCTGTATAAGGCTCTGGTCAGACCGTATTTGGAGTA